>NC_143426.1:6065000-6665000 GCF_059467195.1 Physcomitrium patens
CTGCAGGTGCTTCAATGCATCTAATGGATGAAATTACAAATATTCCCACAAAATCTGTGATTTGAGCTGTATAACAGCATTTTGTCATATTTGCATGCAAATGATGATGGTTGAAAACAAGTTATAATGTCTGAATGAGAGGATTCATTTAATTAACTAATTAAAACTAATATTCACAAAATAAAAATAGTACATTATTCATATATGTCTCTCTCTACATATACATATAAGTACATGCGAGATACAATTGATCAAAGTAGTAATTTGCAAATCATCAGTTATAACATTTCTTATACAAAAGCATGCATCTCCCATTTTTAATAATAACATTATATATTTTTTATTCTTGAAAACGAGGAAATAAAAATCATGTATACAAAAGCCTACACATATACAGAAGGTCAAAATTATACAAAGTAAAGACATCTCATCATCTAATTATGTACCAATTCACAGCTTAGATGTATCAACCAAAAAGCAAATAAAACTGCCAACAAGCATAATATACGGTTTCCAATTATTTACCTTCATAGATGAATAGAAATAATACTTAAAAAGCACCGTTTTGCACAAACCCATGTAGCGTCTTCTTGTGAAAAAAATATCGCTTTTTAGTACACAATACAAGTGTCACTTATTTTGAAAAAAATAATAATAAAAATAAAATTAGAGGGCTCTTTAAGAGGAAGCAACTCACTTGTTCAATGCAGAAGCATTCGCCGCATTCTGTCCCGGTCAACACTAGTTTCAACATCCCCCAATTGGCACGAAGGCATTCCGAATTGATATCGCCCTCACTATTTAATGCAAACAGTATTTAATGCAGAGGGGGAAAGCGGGAGGGAGGGTCCAGCACAAAGAGTATAGAGGACGGGACCAAATATCATCCGCCAGGGGACGTGACGGCGGCAGCCAGATCTGACGCCAGTTGCCGCAACACCCATCCGCGAGGGAGCGAGTCAGGGACGAGGTGAAGAGCTGCTGATGGTGCGTCGCGCGTGTTGCCTCGGCGGCCTGCGAGGACGCGAGTCGCCCCTCAGCTTCGACCTGTCCCCACCCCATCGCGTGCTATTAAATAGCGCCTCTTCGCTAATGTGCCAGTGCCCGCGACCACCACCTATCGCCTTGTGACACGGCCGATTGTCTCTCCAAGGAAGCGAGATCGCCGCGCTCTGGCAGGTCATTCATCCCTTGAGTTAAATCCGTTGTATTGTGGAGTCGACGACGACGAGCTCTGTTCATTGCGCGTTGCGTAACCTCACGCTGATTCGCGCTGGTCATCTGCTGTTGCTGTTGTTGTAGTCGTTGTTAGTTGGAGTAGGCAGACGTCACGAGAGAGGGGGTTGGGCTTGGCGCAGATCTAGACTGGAATGCCGATCCCACCCAGCCTCGCACTTGGATTGTGGTGGTGTATGGGATTCTGAGGTGGGGGTGGTGAGGTGAGGTGCTTCGTTTGTGGGCTGAGGGAATTGCCGAGACTGAGTTCATGGAAGGCAAAATGTGGAATTTGTTGTGGACTCTGGCGGTGGTGGTGGTGTCGGTCAGTGGAGCTGTGGAGGGGAAGCAAGTAAGCGAGAAGGAGAATTGGATACAGAGGGCGGCGGATCAGGTGAAGTGGCTCCCCGGGCAGCCGCCCGTAGTGTTGAACCAGTGGGCGGGGTATGTGAATGTTGGGGAAGATGTTGGCCGGTACTTGTTTTACTTCTTGAGCGAGTCGCCGAAGAACGCGAGTGGCAAGCCGCTGGTGCTGTGGTTGAATGGAGGTACATCGCTTCACGCATTCCTGCTAGTGAATACACCCGGACAATGCAGTTGAGTCCACGATCGAACGGACGTTGTGGCTATGAGTCGCTACTCATGACGATGTGAAGTGAATTGCGGTGATATGGTTATGATCTCTTCTGAGGGTGCTTCAGACTGTAATGTAGTGTGATGCTGTGAGAGATACAATGCTGCGATTGAGCTGTCGAAGCTTCACGGTTTTCCTTAGGATTTTGGCACAATGTGGGAGTCGGTGGTTCGCGACACGCCGCATTGTCCTCTCTCCACAAAACTGTCCAATTGCAATGGGCACAGCAGTATAGGGGATATGTGTGTTCTTGACGATGGATGAGAAAGTGAGACACTACAATCGAAAAACGTTCTATTGTGGCCCTGTTGGCGATGTTTAAGCGATTGTGGAGCCCGATGCTATGACACGGCTTTGGATTGATCATGCGTAGTCCAAATTTTGGATTTATGGCATGTGTTTATGTGGTTTCGTTGTGCTTGAGTGCAGGTCCCGGATGTTCGTCATTGGGCGTAGGATGGGCGCTAGAGATGGGTCCCTTTCGCGTGCGAGAGAATGGCACCGGCCTCGAAACCAACACACATTCCTGGGTTCGATGTAATCTGGCATACCTTCACATTGCCATGAATGAACTCTGCTGCGATTGCCAAAACGTTCGTACCCGCAGAAATGTGTGATAGTTGGGAAAGATTAATCCAGACTTCATCTTCACTTGGAAGTTTCATGGTCGCACTTACAATGTGATCCTGTTTGCAGATGCTAATGTCTTGTTTTTGGAAACCCCTGTTGGTGTTGGCTTTTCTTACTCTGACGACCCAAAGGAGAATCATTCTAGCGGTGATTCGATTACTGGTAATTCTATTTACAGCCCCAAAACCTGAGATCAAATTCTGTGTGCTGTTATTTAATTTGGAATAGAGCACTGTACTGAGGTATGAAGTGCTTTTGCTGGATTTTCGCTCATTTTCACAAGGACATGTTATGTCTGTTGTTGTCTGAATGCTCATTTGTCTTGCAAAATGGTTGCAGCTGAAGACAATTATATGTTTTTGTTGAGGTGGTTGGATCGGTTTCCTGAATACAAGGACAGAGATCTCTATATCACGGGAGAAAGCTATGCCGGTAGGTTCTATGTCTTGTGTTAGATGAACCACTGTGACTGATGGGCACATTTCCTTCGGGTGCGGGAGTCACGCATTCTGAGGCGAGCTACAAGCTTTTAGCGATATAAGTGCGAAGAGAGACATGCCTGTCTGTACAAAATGACTTTGTTGTGAGACAAAACATTGTGCAGTTCCACCTTCCTCTTTTTCCTGTATTTTTTGAAGCTACGAAGATAGTAGTGGCTGTAACTCGTTATGGACGGATCAGATTAAGAATGCTCACGGAAATAATCGCTTTAGGATACACATGACGCAGTCGTTTTTTGGGTTTTGTTTTGTTTCGTTCTGCGTGTGTGTAGCATAGCTTGCATCCAGCAAAGTTTATTTCTCTAACATTCCTGTCCGTCATTTGTAGGTCACTATATCCCTCAATTGGCTTCACTGATTCACCAACGTAATAGAGACTCTGAACAGAAAATCAATCTAAAGGGCATGATGGTACGTACTATATTTTAAGTAGTTTACAGAAGGATTTGCAAGGTTCCATATACTTCTACCGCATTATTCATACTTCCACTCATTAACCTTCGTCAGACTAAATCTGTACTCACTTTCCGCAGGTGGGAAACCCATCGACTGACCAGTACTACGACAGTATAGGCACCATTGATTTCTGGCTAGCTCATTCTATGATTTCTCCTCAGACTCACGACCAGTTCATGAAGGTTTGTAACTTCACCAATTGCTGTTCGCCCCAATGCAACGAGGTGTATAACTATGCTCAGCAAGTGGAGATTGGTGGCATTGATTATTACGCCATCAATGCGCTTGCATGTAATACCGACCAAAATGGCAATCCACTGCGAAGAAGACTTTCCCAGGCCTTTAAAGCCACGACAAAGAACAATCCAGTACGTGACCAATTTTGTCCATGTACTTTCCGTTCCTTTTCTATAACCTGTTACTTGTGTGTGTGTGCGTGTGTACACATACATACATTCACACAGATGGCTGTGCACTTCAAGATATTAACCGATTGATTCGGGTGGGGTGCAGTTTCTTGGGTTTAGAGCTGGATATGATCCTTGTGTGTCAAACAGTCCTGAGATATATTTCAACAGGAAAGATGTACAGGAGGCACTTCATGCAAATGTGTCCGGTGAAATACCATACAACTGGACATCATGCAGGTGATTGTTTCCCTTCCGTTTTAGTGTTCGATACTCAATATTTTCTGTAGATTGTCTGATCATTCATAGTAAGTTAACCGCTGAAAGGTTCAGCGTAATTTCCATCAGTTGCGATTCTTCAAGCCTGGTTTCAGATTCAATGACTCACGTGTGCGTGTAGAGCATATTATGAGTATGATGTTACTTGTCGAAACTATTGTTAACATCAGCAGACTCAAAATATTACGTCGGTGCGGGGAAAGTAACACCAACACGAGACCATGTCTTAAGCACTAGTAGGGACGGTAGAGTCGGAGTCAGCTATGTGGATCACTTCTTCCCATGTGTTGAAATATACTTTATCTCATTCTTCAAATTGGCATTACAGCATGGACTTGAGCTGGACGGATTCAGCCACCACAGTTCTTCCTTTGTGGGAGGAACTTATTGCAGCGGGCTACAAGATCTGGATTTACAGGTCTAATTCAATCTCTTCACCCAGTTGTGGATTTTATTTATTTATTTTATTTTATTTTATTCCAATCTCCAAATCATTAGATGGGACGTTGAGAGGTCCAGTATTTGTTATTGAAATTATAATATATAGGTCGTTGCACCCTACGCCTCTCAATTCTTTTATTCTACCAACATGTGTGCAGTGGAGATAACGACGCTGTTGTGCCGGTGACTGGGACTATATATGCCATTGAATCCTTGAACTTGCCAATCACCAACCGTTGGTATGCTTGGTATCATAAAACACAGGTAGTGTACCTTCTTTTCTACAGTATCGATTTCGATTTTTGAGTTTTTTTTAAAGATCATAGTTAATGACCGATCTCGAATCATGGAAGTTTTAGTACTTCTTGTGTAGGATTTCAGTTCCCCCAACCCTTGTCTCTGTTACCCAATTGCAACCTTAGCACCCCCATGTCAAACTCGATTTCTTAACATGAACTTATAATGCTGTCTTAAGTTTTCTCTTTGTTCATTTTTGCTGGAAACAGGTAGCAGGCCGCACCCAGTGGTACAAAGGAGTGACGTTTGCGACAGTTCGCGGTGCGGGGCACGAGGTTGCTGTCACGCAGCCAGGGAGGTTTTTAGCCCTCTTCAAGTATTTTTTGGCAGGAACAGAGCTACCTCCTGACCCATAAACTCAATTCATTCGATTGCTCCCGTGTTTTTAAACCCGCGTGAAGACCTGAGATTATGTTTTGGAAAGCGGTGAGAGCACTTATGAAATGAGTGCTGCACCATGCAGTTGTGATTTGTTACTGAACTCCCTTGTTAACCGAGGTTGCTGCTGAAGCTTCGTAGATGCTGATGAGCACTGGAAGTTTTATTCCGAGTTCATTTCATGCACTGGCTTCATCATTAACCTATGGTTCAGTTTGTGAGAAAAATAGAATCCGCTCTATCCAAAGGGGATAGCCATTGTTAGATGGGACATTGCCATGCTTGAATAGGCATTAGCTAGGCTTTTCACAAATTCTTGTACTCTGGAATTCTTCTTTTATGCTGAAACAATTGAGCCTTGTAGGTGGTTTTTGCCACCACTGTTTTGTTTTGTTGTGGTGAGGCAAGGCGTGCAAGTTCTCATGCAGTAAAGTGTTGAGCTGAACTTTTGTTTGAAAAATGCATCCATCTTACAGTTGTTCAGACAACCTTACATTGTGGAGATGCCAGCTTGTAGGTCCGTGTTAATCCAGACTAATTTCTCTTCAATTTTTAACTGCCACAGTGCGTGAGAACTGGCATATGCTTCTTTCTTTTGTTGATGGTCACACCATGCTTACACCTCCTTTTACTCCATTTATAGCTTATGTCGAACCTTCTCTTTTATTTCCAGGACCTCACCTGGATAAGAGAAGCGAACAATGTGCCAGTGGTTTATGCTTGTCCAGTACATGTTTATAGCTACATCTATCTATACTAATCGACAATGCACCATACAAGCTGCAGACTACATGAAAGACTTGGACTTGATAACTTGGATTGAAGAAAGGAATTTGTGTTGATTTATTCTAGTGAGTATTAAGTGCTAGAATTTGGTGAAAGTCGCCAAATGTTAGTATTTGGTTGTTCGATTAACTAGTGTAATTGAACCTTCGGTGTTAGTACTCATAGCATGTTCTTCTCACGCATTGAAGGTATCTCAGCATTTCAAATTAGTCCAGGGACATGGTGGCAAATTTCAATGATTAGATCAAGCTTTCAAAGTAACCTGAAGTACCAACCTACTGTACACTAATATTATTACACCTTCATACTGAATTTGTATAAGTATGGTATAAGTATGTTTTCAGCGCTGTATCCTAGCTCAGTATTGATGCTCAGTGCATCACTATTCTGAACGCAACCCTTCAAACTCACCTAAAGTTGGGGGCTTAGTTTGGAGGAAGTGATGGAAACCTAGCAAATCAGGTGTGGGAATTCAAGTCCCAACATATGCACTGTCATGTGATACTTTAAGCACACTTTTCAGTCACAGTTCAAACGTCACAAATTCCACATTATGGATTAGATCGTGGAAGTCAGACTGGATGGGACTGTGTTCACTGAGAGTGTTCACTTTTGCGAGGCTTTTCTCTGCTGCGACGAGAAGCTTTGGATGGACCAACTTAAGAAACAGTTTCCGATGCGGAAGCTTCGAATCACTTCTCACTAATTGACAGGGGTAGATCGTAGCGGAAACAGAAGTGCTGTAGCAGGGTGAAATTTAGAGATTCTTACTTAGTGGTCGGTGCTGGGATTTCAGCCGATAAGTATGTGATCTAAGGTCTTCTTCCCCACATTCTTCTGAATTCTGAAAAGCTTGCAGCTGGGGCAGCGGAGGGTCACATTGGCACTTTGATTACACAATGATCTGAGGAGAGGTCTGCGAGCACTCACTAAATGCTCGATTATTGCAACCCAGATGTGAAGTTGGGGCAGGGCGAGCGCTTTGGGTTCCGAATGAGGGAGGTTGGAACATAGTTTTCTTTTTGTCTTTTTCTTTTTTGACACAGCCGGGGTATACCCTATGCATTGACTAGTGGGGGAGTTGGAACGGAGTTTTGATGTGCGGACCATCCACACTGTGAAATCGGTATGTGCTCTATATTCCAGCATTTGCTTTGTCGCTTCCAGGAACCTTCTCTGTACTCAATGGAATCTAAAATTTGACCAGGTGTGAAATAGGGCACAATCCGTATGCTTGTGGGGCATTCCTAAGTCCAACTTCTCGATTCTCAAAGGTGTTCCCATGTATAGATGGCAGGCTAAAATGTTTGATTCTCGTCGTGCACCAATCCCTTTTTCTCCCCTCTAGTTGCATTAGCTTCTCACAGTGTTTCAGTAGCTCTTTCTAACTACCTTTTTCTTCACAGCAATTGTTTCCAGCTTTGAAAAGATCGGGGAGGGTCTGTAATGAGTCGTAAATGGAGTCCTAGACTTTGACGTTTTTTGAGGTGCCACTATTGAGAATTTGTCTAACCGGTTTCTATAGTGTTAAATTGATTACCTCGAAATTGCTATTGATCAATCGTGCTGTGAGCTTAGTACTTTTGCAGTGTTATTTGCAATTTTTATGAGAGTATTGTTAGAGAGTGAGCTTTGCTACAGTGTATAAACTTGTTTTGCACTTTGATCATTCATGTATTTCCGACAGATAGAGAAGAGAATCAACTGATGCAGCATCTCAGATCTAATTCATTATTTTTAAGTAGATCTGTGGAGATTGCCATGACAAGCATGAGCTCAAGTGGTTCTAGTCTAACAATTCAGGGGACAAAATCTCGAGCTCTATTTGTGGCAGTCATTTCGTTTTACATAACTCAGTCCGCTGCAATAACAGATGTGTACAACAGCACCCTGTTGAACCAGCCTGGAGTAGTTGGGGTTTGGAGATGGAACGGCAAGGATAAGTACAGGCCTCCCTCCGACTTCCGCGATGAAACCGCCCGCAATTTCTACAATCTCTGGCCAGAAGACAACGACGACTATCCCTTCAGGTTTCCTTGCGAGGACAGGAAATCCAGGCTGATGCTGAGTAATTTCACCTACTCCATGAATGAAGGTCTCGTGCAATCCCTGTTATACCATGATCTCGGCATAGTCGATCAATATCGACCGTACTGGCGAAGACCTACGACTTCCTGCTTTGGTTGTGCAACAAATTTGGTGGGATATCCTGCCATATACTGCGAGCGTGGTGATCTTACCTACCTATATTACTACAGGTAGAGGATTGTTGACTCTTTGACCATGTCTTGGTTTGCTATCTGTACTGCGCAGTCACGTCACTATGGGTTTTATTTCTATCTCAGACTCATGAATGCGTTCTGCTGCAGATATTTATTTTTGCCAGTAAAAACAGATGTATCATGGAGTGATCTAATTAAACACGCAAATAAAGCATGCAACTTGGTAATGTAGTTTTCCTGTTGCCAAGTGTGGGAAGGTTGGTCATGTCTTACATTGTTTGTATTAGAGCATTCCTCTAGACTCTCAAAGAGTGAGTGTACCGTAGACATCTGGCTTGATCATATCACCTCGATTGTTGAATATATCAGGGCAAAGAAGACGGTGTTCCAGGGTGTGATTTTCGGCGTCATCATGGTGGTCGTCCTGCAAATTGCATTTGTCACAATTTGTCTAGTTATCCCTTTTTATCTACTACACCGATCACGATCGGAGGGCCAAACCAGGGTCGTAGCTCGCAGTACAGCAAAGCATCTGAAAGACCTTACATGGGGTGGTACATGTGTTGAGTATTTGCATCTCATAACTCTGGGAGCGGCGGGCTACCTTTTAGTTGAAGGCTTCGGCCACAGCGATCCCCACAACTGGCGAGCTTCGATAATGAATACCTTGGCGTACTACTACCGGGTGCAGACAGCTTGTGCATTCGTGTCTTCCTTTCTGCGTCAGTGCGCTAACAGCATGAAGTTGATCTCTGATGGGGAAGGCTTTAAGACAAGCTCCCACGACAAGCACAGGGAAACGCTCATTGGCCAAGTGGTGGTCTGCATAATTATGGTGGAATACTTGTACTTGACCGACGAGCTCTATATGGAATTTATGATCCAAGTAGTGCTTGGTGTTGTCACCGTTGCTGTCACATTTTCAATGAGCGTTGTCATTTTTGTCGGCGGCAAATCGTTAAGGTACATCGTGAAAACTCTTTTGAATAAAAAAAAATCTCAAGTTGCCTTCACGATGGGCCATGATCCAGCTGCAGGTTCACAAACTTCTCCCAGCAACTCGGCTCCGTCGCCGGCCCCCGATCCAGTCGCAGGATGTCCACAAACTCCACCCAGCAACTCGACTACATCGCCAGCCCCTGATCCATCCGCAGCGTTTCCACAAATCCCACCTAGAAGCTCGACTACGTCACCAGCCCCCGATCCAGCCGCAGGATGTCCAAAAGCTCAACTAGGCGTCTCCACTCCGTCGCCGCCGGATCCATAAACGTTACTACGATTAAACTGGATTATGAGAGGAATAATAATATTGCCATAATCTAGGGGGGGGGGGATATATTTTAGAGCTTTACTGTCCTCATTCCAGCACACTTGGTCCCCTCATATCCACCTTTCAGAGCCATGACATGCATTTGTGAAAGATGCCTTTCTTGCTCGAGTTCGCTCTTTCGTAAGATGACCGATAGAAGCGCTACAATGAATTAGACAGGGAAAATTCTTACCAGAACAACGGCAACACTGTGATCCAGAACAAAGGCAGGGAACCACAACTAGTTTTTTTTCGACTTTGACATCTGGGTAAAATATCTCAAGAATTGAATCAAGAATGCCTTAGACGACTTCCTTGCTATTCGGCTGGGCAGCTTGGAATCGTGGGTGGATCATGGGGATGGATTCGCCACAGCTCTGGTGATCAAGGTCTACGACCTTAATTCACAACCAGAGTGAATAAACCATGGTGCACTCGGACACCCAGAATATGAATAGGCCAGGACAACAATCACTCCAACGCACCAATGCCACAGAAGTGCTCTCGTAAGGACTCCAATTTTCTTCATGAATAACCACACAACATAAGCAATACTGTTCAGCGAATCAGGGCGACCCTACAGCACTACAGATTTACTCACCATGAAATGATCCCCAGGGGCGCTTGGCGACGTGGCTATGCATCTGAACGGTCAAAGTTCCTATTCCATCGATTATATCTCAAAAGCGGCACTGAATACAGCGGAAAGTCGTCCAGATTTCATCGATTCGTCAGGCAGGATCGGCTGTATTAGAAGGTTCTTACGCGTCAGATGACTATCTAAACTTGGCAGTCTGTTTGTAGAGACCTCATCTGGGCTTGAATTAGGGGAACTGTGCACGTTGTTCCAGTTGGATCAGGTCCGCCACTGCAATCACAGACTCCTCCAGATCGGGTCCGTCAGTACCCAGGCAGTTCCTCGCGTTAGTTGCGGCTCAGCGAGGGTCATGCTGCAGCTCACAAATGTATCATTGCATGAATGGCTTCGCTCAGATCTTGTTTGTGTCGACAACCATCGCGTCGACGCTGAATGGCGGCTTTTTCCATGAATCCTCCGCCATTTGTACAGACTTTTGCTAGATTTCTAGTGGTATTTGAAGGCTTGAAACTTGATGACATACTATCAAGGGCTGAAAAAAAATAGTATATTGCTTAATAAATTAGTACTATTCTTTTGGCTGTAGAAAATGAGGGAATTGGTGAAAAGAATAAAAAATCAATGTTTGTATTAAGAAGATAGTATTAACTAAAAGCAATATAAGTCCTTATTTTTATGTCTTAGGTTCAATTAGTTGAAGATTGTAACTTTAATTTTATTTTACAAAGTGGGTTTTGAGCGTGATATACCTACAAGGTAAGTCAGACAGGAAGTCATGTCAGAAATTGATTTATAGGTTTACTTGACTATTTTTTTGGTTATAAAATATTAATAATTAACAAAGAGTCTTATTGAACCTTACAATTGACTATTGCTAACTTGTAAGAATTTTAAATTCTAAAAGATTAAATCCAAATTCCAAAATATAATTATGTTAAACAAAATCATAATATAAAACTTGCAAAACTATAATCATTTCTAAGAGTCTTGTTCAATTCTAGATTTAAAATTTTGAATGTTGAATAAAGTTTTAAACACTAATTTTAATTCTGAAAGATTTCATGTAAATATTTTTTAATTATATATTTGAAAAATTAAAAATTAAAAGAGTTAAGGCAGAAAAAATAACATCCATCCATAATTTAGTATTTATTATTTATAATAAGTATACACTATCATTTCCAATATTAATAATTACAATATTCAAAGCTTAGATACCTCTTTAATTAAAAATCAAAGCATCATAATAAATTTTTATAATTGCTAAGCTATTATATTTTTTGATGTAAAAATTATAACTACAAAAAATATCAAAAATTATATAAAATGTATTTTATCTTAAAAATTAAATTTTGATTTTGATTTTTTATTGTTTTTATTTTCTATAAGAAAACCACTAGATGGACACCTTTTTTTTTACTACATGGACATCCCTAGTGCCATGCTCCCCTTCATACACACCTCTGTAAAAATAACTAGTTTTGAATTTAAGTCATGATTCTTGGTATATTTATTTTCTTTAATATCAAAAATTTGATATTATCCATCTATATTTTATGGTTCTATGTTATTTCAGCCTTGATTTTTTTGTCCTTGCAAACTTTTGTCAAATCAAAATTTTAAATTATAAATACATCTTTTAAATTTGTTATAAATTACGTATTTTAAGATATTTATTAAAAAATACACCTAAACCCATTTAAAAAAATAAAAATACATTTAAATACAGATTTTTAGTACCTTAAAGCTATTCAAAAATTACAACTCCAAATTCTTATATTCTGATATTTATTTTAACAAAACATTATCCCTGTGGGGTCTTTATTATCACAAAATTATGTATACACAAATGTGGGTAAAATGGAAGCATCAAAAGGTACACATTTCTTTTCTCAAATAAACTTCAAAATGTAGAAATAATAAAAGTTATAAAGAATTTCAATGAGTTTTTGTTTTATATTAACTGGTATATTATTAAATAATTGATTATGAGGTTTGAATAAAGTTAAAGCATTATTACTTTTTAAAAGTAAAAAAGAAAAAAATATTCAAAAATAAATCAAATTAAATAATATTTTTAAGTAAATAAGAGTACTAAAACTCTGAAACAAAGATTGAATTACAATAAATAAATTAAAAATCAAAAAAGGAAAATTATTTAGAATATGCAAGTTAAAACAACAGATAATAAGTATTGTTGAAATATTATACAAAATTTAAATATAAAATTTCATATCTTGTATTGGATTTGAAACCTTTTTTTATAAAAATTCATTATACATGTAATTTTATGTTTGATTTCTTATTCTTATATAATTTTTTTCTTGAGTATAGCATTGTTTGTTTACCTATATGTATTTGTTGATGAATTTTGCATATATTTTAAACATATACAATGACAAATATACAACAAATGCCAATATTGTTGTTAGAATATTAAATGTATTTGTAGAGGCTTTTCTTGCTAATTAATGAGTACATTTTGTTTTACATATTAATATTTTCAAAGAAATTTTTATTTAGTATAGTATATATATATATATATATATATATATATATATTTAATTTATATTGTAAATATTATAGAATAGAAAAAATTATATAGTCTTTTTCTTAAGCTTCTATTATCCATCTATATTTATAGAAATAAATATAGAATTCAAAAAATATTCATATATAAATATATATATATATATATTTTTCAATAGTATTAGTACTATTTAATAAGTTATAGTAGATAGCTTGTTTCTAATAAAATAAAGTAGATAGGTATGTTTCTTCTACATACATAAAAGTATTATTAGCATGGTTCCAGTTTCTATTATAGTAAACTTCATCAAATATATTGTGCTAAATGTAATAGACATCTATCTATTGTATTCTATAAATGTAACATTTTATTAGATGTAATTGTACTTATAAATTTTGTAAGTTTTGAAATTATCTTTTTGATATTGTAATATAGTTTTTAGCTTTGAAGTACATAAATTTATAATATGACTTAAAACTTTGCATTTATAGGCTTCAATAATTGAAGACTTTTGCACGAATTGATAGAAATAGATGACAAATAAAGAGTATTATGTACCAAAACATATTCTTTTATACCAAGATAATTATTTAAATTCTTCCACAATGTTTTTGTTTAGAAACACATTAATTTTGTGCCTAGATCTTAAAAATTTCATTGTAACATGCATAATTTGTATTATATAATTATGTACTATAAACATTGTTAATATATATATATATATATATATATATATTTAAAAATACCGTGTGTGTTCAATCTACAATACTAAACTTTTATAGGACTCTATGATGTATCTTGGTTTCTAAATATTGCATGGTCTTTTATCTTCTCTATCACTTGATTGAAACTTTAGAAGATTATTCCCAATTCCTTGTAATTTTTTTCTTTATACTAGATATTGATTCCAAATAATAGGAAAGTTAACCTTTGACATGTGATATTTTGTATTACATATCTATAATAAAGAAGCGATAAGTTAAAAGAAATTGAGATGTTCTAATTTTTATGATTAATTACATAACGTTTTTTTGAAAGGTTTTTAAATTAATAAGTTTTAACAATATAATATATATATTTTTTATAAATATATACTTAAGAAAAAAATACATGTACTAAAAGAGTTTTAGAATTGGAATTCTTAAAGAATATGAAAAATCAATATGAATAATGGCTAATTTTTTTAATATTAAGATTATGATTCAAAACTATTCTAGCTTTAAAAAAAGATTGAATGCAAAAAAAGATGTGAAATGAAGAATAAAAAATAATAAGATGTAAACAATGAGAAAAATTTACAATGACAAGGACAATAGAATCATTCCACACTCAATATATTGTTGTTGAAGTTAAACACCAATGACAAAGATGCATGTACAGATAGGACAGTAGTTTCAGTATGTTACTATTGCAGTAATATGGCAATAACCAAACATGTATGTATAGTTATAGATAGGACAATGATATTTTAATTGTTTAAATGATTTGTGAAGATGATGTTATGGAGGTAAAGGATCCACTGAAGTACAACTTTGATATGACACTGCAGAGAGACATACGCTAAATACTAGCGAACTCACATAGTTACAATATTAAAAACAAGAACTACCGGCATCGAAGGCTGGTACCGTCATGTTGACGTGAGATGGCTCACATCTTCTGTGTCATAATGTCTTAGCATCGGGGATTCTAATAACTAAGCATTAACATAAAATGGAAAGATTCCGAAAAAAACACAAGACAATATGAGGTATATCTTCATACCCGCCACTCAATTAGGCAAGGATATTTGAAGCTCGTGCCTTCAACCAAATGCACGCACTTTGTCTTCTGAAGCCAACCATCACCTCCATAACATTTATATTATTAAGTATACTTCGTAGAAGAGAGAACACTATCTGCAACAAAAGTTCCTAGAGTCGAGCCAATTGGCGAGCAGCCTCCTCGCCAGGTGGTATCCAACAGGGTGTAATTTAATTATCATCACTCAACTGCTATGGGACGGCGAGGATGATATATACAGAAGTAAAGACGTTGTCTTGTCAAAAAGCATCTCTTCGTGTACACGATGCATTTCGAAGCAGAGGAGCTAATAACTCCAGAGGCCCAGATTTTGAACGAACAAGGCAGATCCTGTTACTACAAGGGCGGCAAAAATGGGTGGCACTGCGAAATCCATTCCTGATTTTCTGAACATGTTAGCAGGAACACAAAGACCATCCCGAGGACCATCAAGTGGCAATCGAAAACATTGTCGACAAGATGGCGAAGCTTTGTTACTTTGTAACGAGCACGCCTCGGCTATCTCAATATGAGGAGAAATGGCATTACTAAAACCCATCTCCAGGCTGAGTGCAGCTACAGTCACAGTTGCTGCAAGCACCAATGTCCAGAAAATAGTGTGTAGGAACAAAGTCCGGCTTGCCAACTTCCGCACAAAGAAGACCGCTGTCTGACAACAACACATGTTTCAGGATCACGGATAAGCGCACTGCAAAACTTGCATAGATCAAATGAACTGTACTTAATGTGAAGAACAGAAAACACAAAATATAAATCGAATTTTTTGTGCGACTGTAACAATATGCTTGTGCACGGTACTTTTCGTAGGTTTGAGCTTTTGCTTGAAACGAGTACAACGGATTACAAAAATACCTGACAATTCCGCCTTAGCATCACTGTAGGACCACATATATAATCGGCTACAAAGTTGTGTTGTTGAACAAAGGATATCATCCTATCAACTGTTCCTGGATATGGTAATGCCATGATACGCTTCCCTGTGACAACACAAGCAAGACATCTCAATAACTTCTGCAGAAACAAGAGCTTACCACTGGCGAATCCAAACCCTACAAGAGAATATGACTACACAAGGATTTTTCCAGTGCACTGGCTAGTGATCTGCACCTGCTTCTAAAAAAACTATTCTTCAACGATATTCAAACACTAAGCAGTGATAATAAATTACTTTAGAAAAACTTAACTTAAAACAAAAAGAGATAAAGACTCTCGCCGCAAGCAGAACACTAGACCTTGTTAATGGACATGCCACTCGAAAAACTTCTGGGTCTTTGTAGAGCCCCATGATTAAATAGACAGATATCTGCATTATTTAAACTAGGATAAAGAATTGGAGTATAGACCTTGAGAGGAACATTTATTTCAGTCATTCTTTCCAAATTCTCAAACGTGAGCTTTTCAAAATTAATAAAGATCCTCGCAAACAATAAAGAAGCCACGGAGAACTTCACCCCATACGCTTTCTCTAATACATAACTCAAAAGCATACCTGCTTTCTCAATCACAGCCACTCCTTTATGGCGATGACTATATCAGTTGTACATTTTTAAGTACAGCGAATTGTCAAGATACGTCGGAGGACCTACAATGTATCTCCAATATCATCAGCGTCTAATAAGTTCTTGCCACCCCATAAGGTATGGTACCTTCAACTGCTCATGGAGAACACATTTTATTAGAAAGGCGTAACCGCAGCATCAACATAACATAAGGATAGATACAAGAATTGCAATAATCAAGAAGGTAAGCCCAATCTACAAAACTCTCCACCACCGTCTGGTTTTCGATTTTTAATTAAAAAAACGCCTAAACTCTCGAAATGATAAATTGCTAGCTCAATATCATCCAATGACACACTACTCAACTTCACTACACTAAAATTCCAAAATAGACTTAAGATAGACACCTAGAGAAGCTCTAACCAAAATACAATTCAAGGAGACTAATAATTCTTCACGACGGTGTTCCAAAACCCTGGTTTATTGTAGCATATTGGAATACAAATAGCAAAAATGAGATTACAAGAAAATGGCAACCAAAACTCGTTCCAAAAAAGCACCAAATACAGTGGCAAGGCATAAGTAATTCATTACACGGAGCAAGCCGTGATAACCAAACACTGCACAACAAGAACTAATGAAGTGAATTCTGCGTACAAAAATAAAAATAAAGACAAACAAAAATTTCATAAACTCTATGTCCATGAGGAAGGGGTAAGGCCAAGAAAATGCAAAGGCTCGATTCCAAAGAAAAGCTCACTAAAACAACCAGGAAGGAAGACAGCTGTACTAATGCTGCCAAAAAGACACCAGAGTATCCACTTCGTAACGCCTGACTTAACAGGCTTCAGTCTCTACGTCGGCAGGAAACGCCTCCGCTTCACTTTCTCTACACACATCTTCACAATATTGCCGATAGGAAAGGACAAAAATCTCAATCAATTGATGAGAACTGAAAAATGTGACAGACGGTTAGAATGCCACGAACGAACCTGAAAACGGGAAACTAAGTACTGCACTGGACGGGGTGAAAGGGTGTCAAGCTAAAAACAGAAGAAATCGAAGGTAGTACCTCTGGCAAGAAAATGAACGCCAGGAAAGGACAGAATGGCCTGAAGACAATCCAAGGACACACAGTACCGTGTCAGGTACTCCTTGCACCTGAATGATACATAGCCAAAACCAGAACCAAACACATCGAGAAAACGTAAAAATAAAACTTCGAAGTTATGACTCGGCTCTCTGCTCTCACACACTTGAATCCTAAAATTCGAACTCTTCATACGATGACACTTTGGTTTCCTCGCCCGGAAAGTGCTGGCACGAACTCCAGTCATCCACGTTAACAATCCGAACTCTACTAAAATAATTCAAGAAGCAACCGCTCGCCTACCAGGGCCCCAAGACGCAAGTAAAGCTTCACGAGTTCAAAAACTAGAACAACTATAGCAATCAAATCCCGCTCAGAAAGAAAACGAAACCAGCATCGTTGCGTACATATATGTGCGTGTGTTTATATATATATAAACACACACATGAGCGCGAGCGCGCACGCTGAGAAAATTTAAATAGATAATTAATACGAAGTCCCGGAAAATTCGACAATCAATCACGCTTAACCCCCGCGACCTTGATAATGAAATTAAGCCTAACGCGAACCGCGACCTGTCACGAAAACTTAGAGCCTTACAGTGAGCTTTACCCGCTGCAGAGCGGAATGAAGCCGGCAACTCTGAATGTCCTCTCGAGAAGAACCTCGCTGAGCATTTAAAAGAAACGACGACGGCAAGGACCAGGCGTAGAGAAAATCGGACGTAAAAACGAGAGAGAGCGAGAGAGTGAGAGACACATAGATAGCTGTGGAGAAATTTGTATTTATTGAACAAGATGTGATTTGAGTAGCAACTAATAGATTTTTCTCATTTGCTTTAATGTTCGACTTTGTGCCAACACATGCATATTTATATTATGTGATTTGATGTAAAATGACATGTAGTATGATCAAGCATTCATGAACAAGTTTTTTTTAGAGATTTCAAAATAGTAAATGTGAGAACCAAATAAAAAATATACTTATATATATATATATATAAAGAGAGAGAGAGAGAGAGAGAATTTTAATTCATTATATATTTTTTGTGATGGAGGTGTTTATAATCAGAAGATAGTAATCCACATGTTTATGCATTCTTAAAACAAATTAAGCACCAATTCCGAATAAGATTTTCAAAATTTTAATAAAAAATCCAACCAAATTGATATTGTTAAAAATAAACACTGATACTGTAATCAGAACTTCTGAGTGAACCATTGACGTGCGGATTAAATCTTCAAATAAAATCAGTATGAATTCGTACATTCCGAAAATGATGTGTTTTTAACGTATTTCGTAAACCCCCCGAAGTTCCCAAGCTGCACAAGCAGGCCCCTTTTCGCTGCCACGTAGGATGAAAAGACACGTAGACTGCCAGCTAGGAATCTAAATGAGGTGACCGTGCGTGCACTACTTTCCATCCTACGTGGCAGTTTCATGCACGACACTAGCGTCGATCTGACCTGTCCAGATACAAACCGTCCCAACCCATACTCGTCGTTTAGATGTTTCATCCAGCTTCATCCACTTATTTCATTCGCTCGATGCTCGCTCCGTTGGAGTGAATCCGATTCTTAAGCATTGGTTTTCCCTCTTCCAAAATTGGATGACCATACACTTTGGTTTCTACTTAATATTATGTTGTTTGAGTATTTTTAAGGGTTACTTGTCCAAAATTGCAATCTTAAGAACTTACATTAGAGAGGCAAGGTTAGAAAATGTACCCAATTGGTACCATGGTAATTTTTCTTCTTCATTCATGAATGGATTTCAAGTAATTTTAACAAATGTTTTACATGCTTGTCCTTGTCCATATCCTCTTACTAAAATTAAAGCTTAGAGTTGAGGGGAGCAAAGGCCAAGGAAGCCTTGGCTAGTGTTGAGGAGGGATAAAACAAAAGAATAAGGAGAATCAATTAGGCAATATAGAGAAGGGCCAAAACACAGTATAAATTTACATTAATACTGTAAATATAATTGTTGAAGTTATGAAGTTACATAATAAATATGTATAAATGTTATCAAGATTAATATAAACAATGTGAGGTTAAATGCTAACTTCAACATTTAACCTCACATTGTTTATATTAATGTTGATTTTGCTTTGCCCATTGCTCATCGATAGTACATAAGTAGTGGGCGATGTAGAACCAAGACTAGTACTACATATTGTTGAAATCCATGTGCAAGAATAAAATGATTTGTTTGAGATACCATATAAGTATCTTCCTTATTAAATTGCATTGGAGGTATTAAAAAATGGATAAAGCAAAAGTTCAAAATATTTTAAATAAAATGAGCCTATGTGTGAAATTTCTAAAGAGTATTTCTTTTAAAAGAAGAAGGTAATAAGTTCGTTAATTTATTCTTAGTAATTTATCTTTAAAAGAAGATATTATTAGAACAATCTAATAACCGCTTTAAAATTCAAAAATTTAAGTGGATTTTGGAATGTTAGAATAAGTTTCAATCCACAAAAATAAAATTGGATTGGATGCACTCTTTCAGAAAATAATCTTCAACAAATTTTTCATCTTTGATGTTGTTTATTTAAAAAAAAATTAGAATACAAAGTGCTAATAATCTAACTACAGTATTCTATTAATTAAGATTTCAAAACTGATTAACTTTTAGCACTTGATAGGACAAATGGGCAATTAATGAAACACATCTTTTTAATCTCAAGCAATCAATCTAACAACTTAGATGGTGAAAGGATTTGGATTTTTAATACTATAAGAGCTATTCTCAAGATTTATGGTCTTTAAAGTCAAAGCAAGGATAAGAGTTCTACAAAAATAGATAAACTCTTTGTCTTTTTTAGAATTTTAAGAGATTATAGTTCATTCTTTTATGTCTTAGACTAAGAAATAAGAAATTTAAGGTTACTTAGTATTATGATACTATATTGTTTAAAAAATTAAGACTTATGCTATATTAATTAATTATTTATAAATATATAAATGGTTATATTAATGCATATAATTTACAAGTTATAAAAGAGAAAAAAGAGGTAATAACGGCTATTTGGTCATTGTAGATTATATTCATATTGAGACACTAAGAATTTAATCTTCTACGATAAAATACTTATTAATATAAAAAATAAAGAAAATATGTTTATAGGTGTATATAGTATTATATTTAGAATTTCAAAATAATATAATAAATTAAATGAAATAAATACATTGTATTGATATTTCTATAAGATAAGCTAATTATTTTATATTGTAGTATCTTATAATTTATTTATTGGCATCTATACAAAAAAAAATTAAATAGAATATATATTAAATGCATATAATGAATTTTCATTTTGTATTTATTTCATGAAATAAACTCACATGCCTACCAAATATTTTAAAAATAAATAATTTCCAACAAGTATGCACACACACACACACACACATATATATATATATATATATATATATATAATGTATTTTTAATTTTTTTATATTGTAAATATGTAATGATAAATAAGATTGATACTGTTATAAAAATGACTAAGAACTTATTTGATAGCCAATGTCAAAAACACAACTAATTTACTTGATAATCAATTAAACCATGAAAAAATAAAATAAAGGAACACAAAAAAAAATGTATATATATATATATATATATATATATATATACATGTATATGCATACATATACATATTTATTTATATTTTTGTATGTTAAAATACATGTCACTTTATAAAGTTAACAAGAATCCACAAAAAGTTAAAAAAGACCAATTATACTCCTTAAACCAATTGTGTTTTACTCAAGCATCTAAACAATGTTGTCTATTGAACTTAATTTTTCTTTTTTCTTTTTTCTTTTTTTTTTTCAAAATAGAACCCTAAGAATTTTGTTTACTGTATGAATTTACTTTCTTTCCACAATTGTAGAAGATTTTTGAAAATCAAACAAATTTCTAGAAGGAACTAGAATCCAATGCCTATAATACTAACTCTTCCTTCTTTTTGCAATAAGTTTCTAAAAATCACCTGAAATTTTATTATTTTTTAGTTTATGAAAATGGTGTACTTGTCATACTATATATATATATATATATATATATACACACATACATATAATTAAGTACCTCTCTATTAGTGAATGTGTTTTCAATATCAATGATAATATCCGATCCTCTGATTAAAAGCCACAAATCATATGAAGTTTTTTACGCAAAGTGAAAAGAGTGAGGACATATTCACATAATGGAGATGAGGATTGCTTGTCAGATGGCAGTCTCATCAGTTGGAAATTTCCTGATATTGAGCGTGACAGTTTTTTTGTTCTTAAAACTCCACGCATTTTCTATTAAAATCTTGTAAAATGACCATTAAAACTAAGAATATTGACAACAAACTACCCATGTTTTTTGTTCAATACGTTCATACAATGTTGTTATTCTTCTGTAATTTTGTTGCTGTAAGTACAATTATATTATGTTATTAAAACCATTAAAAAGAAAATTCTATCACTTTGAATGTGTGGGTATTGACATATGATCCTGACCCGTCAAATGAAGACGATCACTTCAAGAATTTCTCAAGGGACATTCCAAGTCGAAGTCACTGCCTCTAGAGTTTGTTATGGGTTGCAAAAAGCCATGTGTGAAGCGTGAAGAGCAACAAAGGAGCTCACAGACTCATATGATATCCAAAGCACACCCACTACCAAAACCACCAAAGCTGCTGCAGTACACGGTGACCCAAACTAATCGATTGCAGTAACCTGCAGCACAATACCAGACAACATTCTACAGTACACGTTGAGCTTAGACTTGAGTGTAAGAATCAAAACAGCAGAACAAGAGGTCATTGTATCTAAACGGTAAATTCTTGAGCTGTAAGAACAGACAACACTTTGTGTGAAACCATGTGTCAGGTTTTAAAGGTGATCCAAAGATCGCCCAGTTGTGTGTTGAAAATTTACTACCCTGGACAGAATTGAGAAAGAGAGAACATGCAAAAAGTTCAAGCAGCTGCGAGAATTCGGTGGAACACCGGAAGTGACTGAAGAAGGGAGATGAAAGAACGAGAAGATGCACTAGAAAATTCATGTTTTGTATTTAAGCTTTAGGATCTATGCAGCGCGGGGATCCATTCCCATCTGCCAGACGTAGACGGACTCATCCCAGGCAGTGCTAGCCAATAAACCCTCCACCAAGACGCTCATGTCAATGCCTAAAGCGAACTCTGAGTGATGGTTCAGACGAGCGAGCAGGGCGTCCTCAGGCTGCCGGAAGTCCCACAAGCACACAGTCATGTCGTAGGAGCAAGATGCCATGAGGCTCTCCTGGTGGGGAGAGAACTTCACTCGCCGAACAGCATACGTGTGACCCAGCATTCGCGTCAATTCTTGACGTGGGTTACGAACGTCCCAAATCTTGATCGATTTATCCACCGAGCCTGATGCGAGCATGAACTCGTTGTACTTATTCCAATCGCATGTGAGGATCTCCATTTCGTGTCCAGGGATCACGTGGGTTGAGCGGGGTTGGCGCACGTCCCATATCCGGAGGGTGCAGTCACCAGAAGCGGACGCGAAAATATCCGCATGCCTTGGATTCCTGGACAAAACGAGTTTCGAGTTTGGTTGGAGTATAGAACTAAATGTTATTGATTCCCCCAATTTCTATCCGAGGTAAATTTTTTACTAGAACTGGTGTTGTATGGGTTATTATATGATAATGATATATTCCGTGTGTGAAAATATGGGAGCTTGTAAAAGCGCTTAATCATTGCACAAGAAGTTCAAAGTAGCACAAAGGTACATGATTAGAGGCAAACCAGCATGCGTTGTAGACACAATAAGAGTGCTCGGCGAACGTTCTCAGTGAGTGCGGTGCATCTGTGGTCCACAACTGCACTAGAATCCAATAATTGCCAACATTAGGGCCAGGTGTTTTGCATACACCCTAAAAATCGACACTTGACATGAAAATATGGTTGGTTACACTAGTGCAACATGGTGTTCGCGAATTTTTGACGCTCATATCCTAATGTCCAGTAGAAGATGCGATTTCCTAATGTTCAGAGGCATGAAGCAGATGTGATTGTCTCTGGACTTTAGGATATGACATTGGTACAACCGTCGACATCAATCCCCAGAATCCATCGAATGGACGCACAAACTTCAAGGTTACAAGACAGAATTAATCGTAATTACAAAATTAACTTCACACCCGACACAGGGCGATGTAGAATCATCAGAGAATATCAAGCTTCGGACATATCCCTGCATAGTACTTATAGGTAAATGTATAACGTGTATGATCAAACCATGTAATCATGGGGTCACATAACATCCAACGCAAACTGTCCCTAGTTACAGAGTCAAAGAATGAGACTTAGATGGGGAAAAGCTTACCCGAATAGTGTCATCCCATGAGCTACTCAAAAATGAATCCTTCCTAACCATGTTCCAATCCACCGAAGCCCTGCCCCACACCATAATAGATTCAGCTTAAATTCACAAGCATAAATCAGCAGAAAACAATAGCAAGGTTGAGAACGCACGTCTTCTGTCCCAGAGAATGAAGTGCCAGACCCCTGAATGTGGTAAATGCTTAGACTAGAAGGTGATGCTTATTACGAATAGTTACGGGAAGAGATACGACATACACTTCATGTGCATGCTCTTGACGATTGCTGACTGGGTTAGCCATTGGAGGAGCTGCCAAGTCCCAAACCTAAAATGAGCAAATAACGTCATGCAAAAGATAGTTAGAGATCCTACTGGCGACATTTAATAACTGATCAGCAACTAGACCACATATTTGATGAATAAAGTTCGATGAACTTTTTTACTTTTTGGTCCTAGTTGAAGGTCCACTTCAACGACTGCGGCTACGACTCATAGAAGTTCTGTAATATTAGTGACTATTTTAGAGCAAATCTAGCAAGTTGATAGTTGAATTAGCCCAGTCACGCTTACGACAAGGCGAGCAAGAGAAGGGATTTTCAACTACCTTGATGCTGCCGTCACCACTTGCTGATATTAGCACGTTTTCATTCTCCTGTTACATAGTCCAAATGTATCAAGTCATATTAAGTACGATGTCTCGTTGTAAGCACCGAAATTCAAATCTGCAAAATGTAAGGCAGATTTGAACGAAACAAGTTCTGCATCGGCAGAATATGATACTTCCTTCGACGTTAGAAAGAATAAAGTTCAAACTCCTAAGATAGACAAACCACAAGGAACAGACCCTTGACCTTTATGCAATTCACCAGGTAAGGTGGGAAAAGCCTACCTCAGACCATGCACAATCATATAGACCATCAGGAGTGTCAAACGCAGCAATTTGCACCATGCCATTAGGAGTCAGCTGCAGAAAATGAACATTATATTTAAAGCTCAGAAAAATGTGTATAAATAAGAAAGCTTGCCGTGCAACTTAGATATCCATCTTACAACTATCGATTATAAAAAGTGCAAATTGAACTCCTCAATTCAAGTATCGAAAGTACACGCAAGAGACTACTAATACTGTCTCGCTTTTATTGCCTGCAGGCAGAACTTATTATCGATTACCAGCGAAAAGTATTGAACATAAAAATACTGACATTAGAAACTTACATCAATTATATGCTGGCGGCCAGTTCCAACAATGCCAAAGTTCTCTGAAGTGGATACAGCTAGGCGATTCTCCAGAAAAGGGCTAAACTTTACCTGCAAACATCAATAACAAAAGCTCCTCCATCTCAAACTCAAAACAGCTGTCGTCTCAGTTACATAGATTGCTGATTTAATCGAAGATGTATAAAAGTCGATTAACATCATATCCTTCGAAGAAATGCAATAAGCCATCAGATGAGAACCGAATTCAAGAGAATTGAACACGCAATCATATCCACAGTAAGAGAATAAGCGTTAAACCCTACTGAGAGAGATATTATTTCAAAAGTAAGATCATGGTAGATGGTGCTTGACCAAAGAACTGAATTGTGGTGGCCTCACGGCAACAAATCCCCCCTAAAAGCAGACCCTATACTATTTCCAGCTCAATTCTTCATGTTACACAGAGAAATTTGTCCTCGTGAAGCAGTACAAATCCTGCCCAAAGCACCAATGCAACGAAAGCACTAAATTCTAGAAAACCAGGGGTTTAAGTCACCTAACTTGCACTCCACTCGCATTCACCGCATGCAGAGAACCCTTTCAACAGAGAAAAATTAGAATCTAAAAGGAATGCAGCCAAAATTAGGTCATTCACACAATGTTTCAATGACAAACCCTGCTGCTCACACGAAATTTGTCAAAAGTACTCTCGCAGGCTAAACTCATATACTAATTGTCTTTCCAATCCAAACTCGCTACTCTTTCATCGATTCCTCAAATTCTAAAAACTCTTCGAATTTTCCATCGCAATAAGACTCTCAACGCATGAACCCAATCCTCCCACAATTTCTGATATTGCCAATACTTTTGGCAAAAGACAAATTAAGAAGAAGCAGGGGCAAAACCCACAACGGAATTAGTACAACAATCAGCAAGGCTTACAGAGTATCCATTGAAGGCCGTCTTAAACACTGGCATCCTGACGACGCTCTTCCAATCCTAGGAGCTCCAGAGGCGCCACAGTCCTTCCTTCCTGCTTGTTTGCCCTCGATCTATGCCGCCTGTCCGGAGAGACTACCACCTCCGTGTTCAAGGATCTCGCACCCAAGCACGCGAACGATGCTTCTCGGTTGAGGAAACAACACACTTCGCCGATTCTATGTAAATTTATGCACACGGTGCCACTCGGATGTGGAATCCGCAGAAGCAAGAAGAGGAAGAAGGAGAAGAGCACAGTCGTCGGAACATTGTGGGACCCCGGCACACATACACCCCCCTCATTTATCATTCATCCTCCATTGGTTGACAGAATCATCCATTGGATGGACGTGGGACGCACTTCCGTGGATGAAGGATTTCTGACCGTTTGCGTTTCTTAGTAAAACGACACCAAATTGCACATCAACATGAATTCTGTCTTCTTTTTTTCTTCTTCTCATTTTTAATATTAGAAAGTGTTCAAAGTTTACACCGATTTTAAATAAATTGAAATAAAATATATTTAAAAATATATTTGATATATTTATATGTTTAAGTTTAGAATCATTGCCAAATAAATTGGATAATTTTACATCTTTTGTTTTACTTAATATATGGATGCTGAAGGTTGATATTATTTTTAAATAGGTAAAGAAATCTTATATCTTTGATTTCTCTCAAAATAAAAGAGTGCATAAACTTGAAGTGTTTATCTAATAGATTGAACTATCCTAAATCTTTGATTAATTTTATATGTTTGATTGCTCAAGATTGACATTGTTATCAAATGGATTAAACAAAATTACATCTTTGATTTTTTTAAATTTTAGAGCTTAAGGTTAATATCATTGCTAAATAAATTATATAATTTTACATCTTTGTTGGTGCTTGATATAAAAAAGTATCCAAATTTAACATTCAAGGCAAAAGACGACATGGACTAGGCTTTTATCGAGATAGATTCTATCTATTCTACATAATTTTAGTATTATCTAGCCTTTTTTAAATTTATATTTTTTATATCAAATACATAATTGTATAATATATAATTATCATAATTTTTAAAATCTAAGATTTGTTTATTTGTTTGTTTATTGTATGATACTCTTTGAAGTAATATAATATATAATTATTGTAGTCAAAGTTAATTATTTCTGGATTGAGCAAAGAATTGAAGGCTACAAATGGTATGTCAATTTTTTTTGGAAAGAAGCATGATAGACTAAAGAAAGACTTAGAGGAATTAAAGACCAAATTTCATTATATTGAGGCTAAGGTCAAATCAACTTATATAGAATAAACCAAAGTTGAGGTAAGTGATGTTTGTTATCTTATCCAATTGCTATGAGATGTTGGAAGTGTACATTACATAGAATATTAATGGCATTTTTTTAATCACATGATAATTATGTAAAGCTTATGGTTGATATGTTTTCTTCACTAATATATAAAATAATAACAACTAAAATGTTGAGAAGTGAATAAAAAGTGGAACATAAAGAAAACTCTAGAAGCCATTTTAATATAGAGAATGATTTTATCCTCTCAAATAGACTGTTAAGTGTGCTTTAAGTTAAAACTAAAAAAATCTTTGAATTAGAAGATGATCTTGTATAAAATGGTTTCAAAATGGTTTCAATGAAATAGAAGAAGAAGAAGAGGAGTGAAACAAGACTAAACTATCTCAAAAACCCAAGATCCTTCTAATCTACAACAACATAAAAGCCTCATCACAATATAAGACAAAACAAACCAGAACAAAATTGAACAAACTAAAATAGAACAGAACAAAGCTAAACAAAAAGATGCAAAACCAAATTTTATTAAGAGAAAGGGTCCAAAGCCATACTTGACTAGATGTTCCAAAATGCCATGGCTAGTCATATTTATATCTTGTCCTACTACCTTGGACTTTTTAGAATGTTTCTAGGTCATAGGCCCTATCTAAATAACCACTTTAAACTTCTTTTTTAGAGGATTTTATGGTAGGCCCTACTTAAATAACTATCCTAAATTCTTTCTAGAATATTCTATGATGGATCCTATTTGGTCCACTAACCTAATCTAAATTCTAAAAACTTCTATGGTTCTAACTATCTATATAATTATCTTATCTATATCCTGTTACAATTAATTCCTTCATACTAATGCAGAATGTCCTTGTTTTGCTCCTGATGGTATCTCTGAATTATTTCTTGATAATAAGTGAGGTTTTGTGCAGATTCCCACGTTGCATCGTGAATGGGATAACCTTTCCAAAAAACTTTGTACTGAAATTGTGGATGTCCGCTATGACAACAAAGATAGTGATGCTCCAAAATATTGTCCACTTCATATTCTTGTTCGTCATTAACTATAATTAGTAGTGGTGGTGATTATTATCGATCTAAAAAGTCCTTTGGCTTGATATGAAATTCCTTCAGTTGTAAGACATGGAAGATTAGATAGACCCAAATATGTGGCGAAAGCTCAAGGCAGTATGCAATATTAAAAATCATTACAAAAATGTAGAAAGGTCCAAGCCATTGAGGTGCTAGCTTATAGATTTGAATTAATGTAGCAAGTAGCAAGTTAGCATTAGGGAGTAACACTTGATCACCCTCCTAGAAGATCTTATGTTGCCGATGATTATCCACATACTGCTTCTGTCAATTCTATGTAGTAAGGAAGTGGTGGCATGCCTCTTATAAGGCCATTATAAGCCATTATAAAAATTCTTCTATTGCCATATTGTTGGTGTCGATGGAACGATAGAGAACTGCTGGTATAATTGGATTTTGATTAATATTAAGAAAAAATGGTGAATGATCAATACTTCCTGGAATACTATTATTGTAAGCAAATCCCAAAGGCATCAAATATTCATCCCAATCATTATGATGAACCACGACAATTGTCCATAGTATATCTTCTAAGGTTTGATTTGTACACTCTATTTGTGCATCTTTTTGGAAATAGAAGGTTGTAGATTTGACAAGTCATTTGTCCAATAGCTTGAATAAGTCTTGCCAAAAAATTTCTATGAAGCGTAGATCCCGATATGAAACAATGACATGAGGTAATCTATGGTCACAAAAAATAATATCAATTTAGACTTGTACAAACATTGAAGCATCAATATCTAAGTGCATTACATATAAGTGACGTTGCTTTAAGAGTTGATCCATAAAGATGGCAACTACAATATGATTATGAGATGTTTGTCGCAAACACATAATAAAATTCATAGTCATCTACTTCTAACGTGTCATAGGTAGCAAAATTGGTTACAATAATCTAAAAGACATTATATTGTATATTTTATTATATTAACATGACTCGCATAAATATACAAAGGCTTGAACATCATGATTCAAAGCTATTCAAAATCATGTCCTTGAGATCCATTCTAGAGTCTTCTCTCATCTCAATGTCACGGACATACTCATGTAAGCTAGTAATTACATATACAAATAGGTAGAAGTAAGTAAAAGTAAGTAAAAGTAAGTTAATTCTATAGTATTTAATATGGAAGCTTCTTAGAAGCTTCATAGATGCTGTTTTGACTTCATAGGTGTCTTTAATTGACTTTTTGGATTAGAAACGTGGTCAACAAGCTGGCCATGTGCCACACATGTTAGCTTGAAGATCAAGCTAACTATATGGCCCACACGTAGAAAAACTTACCTTGTAAGTCAAGGCATGTGTCTTACAAAGTCAACACATATTGGAGGTCCTATAGAACATCGCCACGTAGCCCCTAGTTAAATAGTATATATAGAGACAAGAGTGAAGCCTTCTTCATTCTTGTCAACTCCTTTCTTGCTTCTAGTCTAGTTTCAAGGGTCTCTAGTTTTCTTATCTTTTGGCAATAGCCATTCTAGTTTTTCTTTCAATATACATACTTATTTATTTATATTTTGTTACCTTTCTTTTAGTGAAGGCTCACTTGTCTGGATTGTTTTTTCATCGAATTCTTGTCCTTGACAGATTGACAAGAGTACACCTACAATATCAGAGCTTTGTCTAATCTTAATAAAGAGTGGATTACCCCTTTTTTTTGATAAGATATAAGCATATTAGAAGTTGCGGATTACCCTCTTCTAAACTGATATTGTCTTTAGTATTTTCTTTGTTCTCAAGTCCTCTCTTCTATTTGTCTTCAGCGATATTAGACATCTTTTCTTTTCTAAGTGTTATCATAGTAGAACTTGTTGAAATGAAGAATGCAATGGCACAAATGCAAGAGCAATTGAGAGAGTTAATGCTTGCGATGTATCAACTCAATTTACCACCACAAGGAGCAATAAGATTGGCACGAAGTGAAGATATAGAAATGGTTGGAGCTGCTTCAACATCTGTACCAAACCATGTCCTTTCTCCTATGGTGGAACGTCCTTCCAGTGTTAGAGAACCAAGAATTATCCTACCCGAGAAGTTTGATGGCACCAGATCCAAGTTTCGAGGATTCATTAATTAAGTGCAACTTGTGATTGAACTTCAACCCCAAAGCTATCCAACTCCAGGATCATAAGTTAGATTCATTGATACGCTTCTTTCAGGTTCAGCACTATCATGGTTTTCATCTTTTCTTGAACGACGAGATCTAATATTGGATAATCTAGAGGCTTTTTTAGCGGAGTTTCCATCCATGTATGGAGAACATGATGCAATTCGTGTTGCAACCAATAAGATCCGTATTTTATGACAAGGCAATCGATCAGTAACGTTATACGCTTCACAATTTCGACAACTTCACAATTTCGACAACTTGCAACTAATATCAAGTGGGATGATGCTGCACTTATTAGTCAATTTCTCTACGGATTACAATATGAGGTAAAAAAATTAATGCTCAACTTACCTGATCCTCAAACATTGAGTCAAGCAATTGACTTTGCTGTGAAGTGAGACAATCACCTTTTTGAATTTCGATCTGAGAACTGTACAAGTGGACCTCAACGTTACTATAATTCAATGGCAACACCAACACCTCTTTAACACATACATTCGGAAGTAGAAGATATGCAAATTGATGCAGCACGTTTCAAACCTCTTATTGAGCAAGAAAAGACTCGTCATTGTCAAGAAGGATTATGTTTATATTGTAGAGAATCAAAGCACACTGCTCAACATTGTCCAAAAAAATGACGCAATCACAAAATGAGGAGTATGGTTGTAAAAGAAGACAATATGTTGGAAAACAAGTTTGTCCAGCTACAATAGGGACTGTGCGGCTGGAACCTTGCACAACATCTAGTAAAGGTCCTATTCTCTCCTCAGAGCCTTCTCCTTGTTTTACATTAAATGTTATTTTAGGACCTAAACATTACAAAGTCTCTGTCTTATTAGATTCATGAGCCTCAGCGTATTTTTTAGATGAAGAATTTACTAAAAGACATAGCATATCTTTAATAAAGAAAACTAAACCTGTTCATATAGAAGTCATAGATGGTCATCCATTATTTTCAAGAGATATTATTCATGAAATCCTTCCTATAGAAGTAATAATCAATGGTCATAATAATTTTGTAGTATTTAATATCATTAGATCTCCCTCTAATCCAGTCATTTTAGGTTTATCGTGGTTAGAAAAATACAACCCTCAAATAGATTGGATTTTCCGAACTCTTACTTTCTCTAAAAGTATAGCTAATAATGTAATTAATCAAGTAGAGAGTCATAAGTCTAGTTCAATTAAACCCGTATTTATAGGTACAAAAGCTTTCTTGCATGTTGCTATGAAAGAATCACCATATATTATTTATGCCACACCTGTTTCTACTGGTGAAAAGACTTCAAGTGGCATTCCAAGCCAATATCAAGAATTTCAAGATGTATTTGAAAAAAAGAATGCAAATACACTCTCGGAACATCGTCCCTATGATTGCTCAATTGACCTTCAAGAAAGAGCATAACCGCCATTCGGACCAATCTACAGTTTATCACAAAATGAGTTGACTAAACTCAAGGAGAATATTGAAGAAAATCTAGCCAAGAATTTCATATGCCATTCTAAATCTTTGGCAGGAGCTCCAATTCTATTTGTAAAGAAAAAAGATGGATCATTGCGGATGTGTGTTGATTATCGAGGACTCAACAAGATTAACATCAAGAATAGGTATCTACTACCTTTAATATCTGGACTTCTTGATCAGCTGAATCAAGCTAAGATCTACATAAAAATAGATCTTCGGGAAGCATACAATCTAGTATGCATCAAAGAAGGAGGTGAATGGAAGACTGCATTTTGAACTAGGTATGGACATTTTGAATACAACGTCATGCCTTTTGGACTTACAAATGCACCAACAGCTTTTCAACATCTAATGAATGATGTTTTTCAAGAGTTTTTGGACAATTTTGTGGTTTGTTATCTAGACGACATCTTGATCTATTCTAAGAATCCAAAAGAACATGAACTTCATGTTCGTCGTGTGTTACAAAAATTAAGAGAAGCAGGACTCTATGCCAAGATAGAAAAGTATGTATTCCACACTACTCAAGTCAATTTTTTAGGTTACATCATTTCAAATGATGGACTTATGATGGATCCTAAGAAAGTTCAAACTATTATAGATTGGAAGATTCCAAAAACGATAAGAGATGTCCAATATCTTTTGGGATTTGCCAACTACTATTGGATCTTCATCAAAGACTTCTCCCGAGTTGCAGCTCCACTTATACGTTTGACTTGTAAAGACAAACTCCAATGGAATCAAGAAGCGGAAGTTGCTTTTGAATCTTTGAAGATAGCATTTGTTTCTACACCAATCTTGTATCGTGTTGATTTTTCCAAAGCATTTTTTATGGAAACAGATGCATCAGACTTTGCTCTGGGTGTGGTTTTATCACAAATGGGAACAGATGACAAACTTCATCCAATAGCCTTTCATTCAAGAAAATTCTCAGTAGTAGAAATCAATTATGAGATCCACGACAAAGAACTTCTTGTAATTGTGGATTCTTTTCAAGAATGGCATCATTATCTAGAAGGCGCTTCTAGTCCAATCATTGTATATACGGATCACAAGAATTTTAAATATTTTATATCAACACGCATATTAAATCGTTGTCAAGCTCGTTGGAGCATGTCATTATCAAGATTCGAGTTCATCATCACTTATCGGCTAGAAAAACAACAAGGTTTGTCCGATGCCTTGTCTAGACATTCTTATTTTGTATCAAAAGAAGGAGATGCAACTTTTGAGCAACAAAGAATGGTTCTCTTGAAACCGGAGCAATTTCATCTTCAAGCAATAAAATCAACTTTGACTATTGATTTAACTTTTCTTAAGCAAGTCTAGTTAAGTATATCTTCAAACCCTCTTGTTCATGATATCAAGAATAATTCTTCTAAATCTCATAATCCCTCTAAATTTGAATTCAAAAACAACCTACTCTATTTCGAAGGACGCCTATATGTTCCAGAAGGAGAAGCACGTTTATGTGTTCTTTAAGCTCGTCACAACTTTCCAACAGCAAGACATTTTGGATATAATAAGACTTTGGAGCTGATATCTAAGGATTTTTGGTGGCCTCAAATGTGGAAGGCAGTCAAAGATTTTGTACAATCATGTGAGGTTTGCTCAAGATCAAAAACTCCTCATCATCGACCTTTTGGACTTCTTTAGCCATTACCCATTCGAGAACAACCATGGTCTTCTGTTTCTATGGACTTCATCACGGATCTTCTAATCTCAGGTTATTATGATTCTTTATTCGTAATAATAGATCGTTTTACCAAGATGGCAAATTTTGTACCATGTACAAAATCTATCACAGGTGAAGAAACAGCTAAGCTCTTTCTTGACAATATCTATCGCTATCATGGATTATCCAAGGATATTATATCAGATAGGGGAACTCAATTTGTATCAAGATTTTGGCGGACTCTTTTCAAGATCCTAAAAGTGGATATAAAACTATCTTTGACATTCCATCTTCAAACTAATGGACAAACGGAGCGTGTTAATCAAGTTTTGGAGCAATATTTAAGATGTACCATTAACTACCAACAAGATGATTGGACATTTCTTTTGCCATTGGCAGAGTTTGCTTACAATAACACGGTACATTCTTCTACAAAACAAACACCTTTCTTTGTTAATTATGGTTATCATCCTCGACTTGATACTTTTGACTTTTTAAAAGTTGATAATCCTGTTGTGAAAGATTTGGCCATTCATTTATCAAAGCTACATGCAATGATGAAGGCACAGTTAAAAGAAGCTCAAGAACAACAAAAGATCAATGCGGATGTCTATCGAAAGGAACAACCACCATTCCTCTTGGGTGATAAGGTATGGCTACTTTGTCGCAATATCAAGACCACTCGTCCTTGTGATAAGTTGGACTATCGAAGGCTGGGACCATTTTCTATTTCTGCACAAATCAATCCAGTTGCATATCATTTACATCTATCGGAGTCAATGAAAATCCATGCAGTATTCCACGTGTCTCTTCTTGAACCATACAAGACAGTGGACATACCAAGAAGACGACAAGCTCCACCTCCTCCTATAAAAGTAGATAATAATGAAGAGTTTGAAGTAGAAGAAGTCTTAGATTCAAGGGGGCGCGGAAATAAATTGGAATAACTTGTCCATTGGCGTGGATATGGTATTAGTCAATACACATGGGAGCCAATAAAGAATCTTACAAATGCAACAAAGGCGGTAGAGGCTTTTCATCGACGATATCCATCAAAATCAAGATGAAAATCTTCTTTATAAAAGAAACAACATCTAGACAAGATAACATTCTACTTTCAATCCTTGTTCGTAGCTTCTTTGTAGTTGTGATGTTCAGGAGATGGAGAACCAACAACTAGTGGATTCGACTTAAGAGCCTTCATTTGCTGACCTATCGGATGAGATATTATGATTGTCACAACCTTCAAGATGATGCAATCGAGATGGAGATCTTCAAGAACGATATGTTCTTCCTCGAATAGATGGCGAGATACAACGCGTTTGGTATCACGATTTGGGAAGGAACTCCTGATGTTTGGTGATTTTGCTAGATGTAGGAACAATTTCTGATGGTATTTCAAATATTCTATTCGAAGGAAATTATGAAGGCCTCAACAATGATCAAATAATTCGGTGGTCTTCTTGCCCTAGTATGAGACACTACTGATGGTTGAGAGGCCCTATCAATCATCTTCGAAGATATCAAAGATCAAAGTATGTGGTGAATACAATTCGTCGCATCATAGATTTTCTCAACATATGATGACAGCTCTTCGTGGAACTCGTCCCTAGAAGGGAGGGTAATGTCACGGACATACTCATATAAGCTAGTAGTTACATATACAAATAGGTAGAAGTAAGTAAAAGTAGATAAAAGTAAGTTAATCCTATAGTATTTAATATAAAAGCTTCTTAGAAGCTTTATAGACGCTGCTTTGACTTCATAGGTATCTTTAATTGACTTTTTGGATTAGAAACGTGGTCAACAAGTTGGCCATGTACCACACATGTTGTTAGCTTGAAGATCAAGCTAACTATGTGGCCTACACGTAGAAAAACTTGCCTTGTAAGTCAAGGCATGTGTCCTACAAAGTCAACACATATTGGAGGTCCTATAGAACGTCGCCATGTAGCCCCTAGTTAGATAGTATATATAGAGACAAGAATGAAGTCTTCTTCACTCTTGTCAGCTCCTTTCTTGCTTCTAGTCTAGTTTCAAGGGTCTCTAGTTTTCTTATCTTTTGGCAATAGCCATTCTAGTTTTTCTTTCAATATACATACTTATTTATTTATATTTTGTTACCTTTCTTTGAGTGAAGGCTCATTTGTCTAGATTATTTTTTCATCGGTTTCTTGTCCTTGACACTCATATATCGAGATATTGGGATGTCATGTCCCTCTTGAAGTATGCATGTCCAAAGTTTAATATTGTTAGATATATAAATTTGTTTCTTAAAATAGAGCAAGCCATCACTAAGAGTGTAATTTTAATATTATATATTATCCACCTTCAGCCAATTGCTAACCATCTTAAAATAAGCATCTCAATATGTAGCTTCCTTCCATTGTGTCTCTTTGGTTAGATTTGAAATAACACAACTAATGGTAGTGACTTCTGCCTTATCTCTCAATTCATCTTTTAAATTTGATGTCCACAATAAACTATCTGGCATAACATATTTTTATCCTTGCTTATATTTAAGCTAGATATCAAAAAGCTATAACTATTCTTCGTAATAATAATGCCTTAATTTCATATTTTTTAAATGTAAACCATGTATCAAGGATCAATGGTTAGTCCAAACAACCACTAGCTTTCTCAATAAATAGTATCGCCACACTTTTGTAGTACGTATAATCACTAATTGCTCTCGATCACTTGTCGAGTAATTGTGCTTTATCTTTTTAGGCTTGTGTAATTTATATGCTACAAATTGAAGGCTCCTACCAAAGTCTTGTTGAAGGACTATTGCAATAGAAAAATTAGAAGCATCATTGTAAAGCATAAAAAGAAGATTAGAATTATATGATTTTAATATTAGAGCAATAATGAGTACCTCCTTCAACTTATCAAAGGTATTTTTTTGTTCCAATTTCCATTCAAATGGAGCACCTTTCTGCAATAGGTTTATTAATGAGACAACAATGTGAGTAGATTGCCAAACAAAATGGTGATAGTATCTACCAAGGCCTAAAAATGAGTGAACTTCAATGAGAGCTGGCCAATCTTCCAGTGCTTTCATCTTATCTTACTCCATATACACACTTTTAGAAGACACTACATGCCTCAAAAAGGTGACTTTTGAATTTGAAAGTTGACATTTTGATTGCTTGTAATAGAAGCAACTATCTTGTAGCCGACACAACACTTCTTGTGGGTACTCATGCTCTTGACAAATTTTATTATATGTAAGGATATCATTAATAAAGACAATTATATGCTTATCTAAAAGATCTCAAAATAATTTGTTTATTTGATCCATGAAAGAAGTTGGAACATTAGTGAAGCCAAAGGATAAAATCAACCATTTGAATTTTCCATAGCGCATATAAAATGCCCTCTTTTCTACATCTTCTCTTGCAATAGGTGTTTGCCAATAGCCGCTCCAAAGTTCCAATTTCTAAAGATGTTTGTACTTCAAAATTGGTTAAGAAGATCATCCATGCGTAGAAATAGATATGTATTTTTAACAGTCTGCTTATTGAATCCTCGATAGTCAATGCAAAAGCAAAGTCTACCATCTTTCTTGGATGCAAAGAGTACAAGTGCTTCCCATAGCCATGTACTTCATCGAATGAGGCCTTTTTCCAAGATTTCATCTAATATCTTCCATAACTCTTCAAGTTCTTTTGGTGCTAGGCAATAAATTAATTGACTTGCTAGTTTGATTCTGAGCAATAGTTCTATTTGAAAAATAGCACCTCAATCAAGAGGTACGCTATTGAGTAGATCGATTGGAAAGACATCTTGATATTTTTGTATGAGTTATTTTGCCCATTCTATTCCTTCGGCTATCTTTTCTACCATTGATGCAAGTTTTGGAACCACTATATATACTAATTGTCCATGCTATATTTGCTTCTTCATAAAGGTCGTCCATACAAATAAATTTTTGGTTGCAAATTGTCTTTCCTCTTTATTTAATGCGGAGGTGCAAAGACTCACTTTGCGTCTTCCATCTTTAAAAGAGATTGTCCTTCCTACGTAATCAACTTGCTTATTTTTCATCTCTAGCCATGGCATACCAAGGATAAAATTATACTTTAGCTTTGTCACCTTGAATCTCTTTCTTAAGATATAAGCATCTATCAATATCAAGATTTTTACTTCACACGTTTCACTCAATATGTTTTCTTGGTCATTTGTAAGGTATATACTTCCTTTCTTGATTGCTTTGATTTTAATTCTAAGCCAATTAGCAATTTTAATTGAAATACAATTTTTTTTAGAGTCACAATCTACAAACACTCAACATGGTTGTCTTCTTAGTAGTTCCATTAGATGTAATTATTGACTCTTTTTATAGTTGTTTGAAGCCATGCCATTTATCTCTAAGAGATAGTAGCTATCTCTAATATTGGCCCTCGATGCTTTTACTAAAGAGCCATGTTTTCTTCTTTTGACTCATTATCGACTTGGTAGGTTTTAAGACTGTGAACCTGCCTTATCTTGTGGGTGCTTAAATTTTGATGTTTTGGATAACCTCTGGTCACATGGCTTGGCTTTCAATAATAAAAATACAATTCCTTTTCTACCAATATTTGTCGTCTTTGTGGTGTCAATTATCCTTAAAGGACATCAATCTCTATTGATATCAATTGTTGTACCATAGTATTAGATATTGACATATGATTTTGTATTATAGATTGTGCTCCATGATTTTTGAAATCTATAGCATCGACCTTCTTTGCAATTGAAATTGCCACTTTGAATGTTTGTGGATTCCTTAGTTCTACCTCTTATTGGATCTCAAGTTTCAAACCTTGTAGGAATTGATCCATCATCTCCACCTTGGAAACATTGCTAATTTGGAGACATAGGGACTTAAATCGGGAAACATAATCTTATATCGATCTAGCTTGTGTAAGATTTATCAACTGATTGCGTGCTATCTTCTCTCCATTGATGGATCAAAATTGATTCTTAAACTTGGTCTCAAACTCTTCCCAATTACAAAATCCACCTTGAGCTCCATAACTTTGAGCTCAATGTTGCCACCAAATGGCTACAACATCTTTCAAATAGTTGGCTGCATATATTATTCCTTCAATGATATTTGCCTGAGATAGTTGGAAGTATTGTCACATATTGAAGAGCCATTGATATATATCTTCTTGTCTTGAAGTCTTAGAGTATCTACTAGGCTTATTCAATTTCAAACTAGTAGATATCAAACCTCTCTCATCCTTGAGGCTTCTATTTGCCTTTATAAAGTAGCTATCTCGCCCAAGAAGTATTGTATTTGAGCCTCCATCTAGGATCGCTCTGCCATATCTCCCATGTTGTAATTTCTTCGCTAGATTATAATATTATAATGCCTTTTTACCTCTCAATTGGCTTTTTAAGAGTAGCTCGTGGTAGCCTCAACATAACACCCAATGTGACCACAAGAACTGACATTGGATTAGATGATGACTATTCTCATGCTACCAAAAATAAAAAATCTAATACTCACTTTGATACGAATGAAATAGGACTAGATTGTCTCAAAAATCCAAGATCTTTTTAATCCAAAGCAACAAAAAGCCTCATTACAAAATAAGACAAAATAAATCAAAACAAAATTGAACAAATGGAAACAAAATAGAACAAAATTGAACTGAATAAAAAGATGCAAAACTAAATTTTACTAAGAGAAAGGATCTGAAGCCATACTTGGTTAGATGCTCCAAAAGGTCGTGACTAGTCCTATTCATACCTTATCCTACTACCTTAGACTTTCTAGAATGTTCCTAGGTGGTAGACCCTATCTAGATAAGCACCATAAACTCCTTTTCTAGAAGATCCATGGTAGACTCTACCTAAATAACTACCCTAAATTCTTTCTAGAATGTTCTATGATGGATCCTATCTGATCGACTAATCTAATCCCAATTCTAGAAACTTCCATGATTATAACTATTTATACAATAATGTTAACTCTATCTTATTACAAAGAGAAAAAAGAATTTATACCATTAAATATTTAATTTAAATTTAGATATTTTATTTATAAAAAATCTACTATAAATAATATATTTGGATCAAAAAAATTAATTTATTTTGAGGACTTTAGGACTAAAATGTAGGATTATAGACAAAAAAATAAGAAAAAAAGAGTAGAAAAGATTAGCGTGGTAGAATTCTTTTTTGAAGGAGTCAATAAGAAGGAAAAAAATTTGGTGATTAGCTCATACAAAATAATGAATGCTAGCTCATTTAACTTTTTATTTTAACATGTTTCAATTTATTTTATTTTATTTGGAGGTATTATATATACTATCATTTGTGGTATGAAGTTAGCATGTAGTTTTTAAAATTTAGGCATTATATGCAATTTAATTGCCACGGTATTCAGAAGCATGGTAAATATCAAATATTTTGTAGAATATTTGATTTGTTGGGATTTACTTCATTTGATCCTATATTTATCTAAGAATGATCTTATTAAGCTATTTGTATAAAAAATTTGTGAAAAAAAAGTGAAACTCATTAAGAAAAGTCTACAATGAAGATGTGCACATCTTAAAACTAATAAAGTATTATTCTAGCTTTTACATACTAATCAATACAACTTTGAGTTCTATACAATATCTAATTGTGAAGAATTTTTTATTATAATACATAAAAATTATAAAAAAATAGTATTTTAGAAAAAAAAATCTTTAAAACATGTTCTTTTGTATTTTTAAAAATTATCACTTTTAAAACAATAATCATTGATATAGTCAACAATGTATAGAAATTCTTGTTTTAAGTACATCTTATTAGAAACAAAGATAATATAGGGATAAAAAGATTTTTTAGAAGTATCTTAGCTATTGTATTATATACAATTTATTATAGAAAATATAAACATATGATATTGAGTTGATATTTTAGATTTTAAATCTTTTAATGTTACTTAATGCCAAAGACATAAATCACAAACAATAAAAACTTCAATATACTCTTGTGTCACTCAAAATCATAGATATTCACTCAAAAGTAGTATAGTACTAAAAACAAGAATCACTATTGCTAAAGACAAAAAGACTAAAGATTCTTAAAACAAGACTAAGAACAAGAAAGGAATTGACAAGAGTGAAGAAAGCTTTACTCTTACTTCTATATATACTATTTAACAAAGAGCTACATAATGACGTCTTGTAGAACTTCCAATATGTGTCCAACTTGCAAGACATGTATCTAACTTACAAGACAAGTTTCTTACATATGCACCATGTGGCCAACTTATTGGCCAATTTTTTTACCTAGTAATTAACTACAAACATGTATAAAGTCAAATCCACACTTGTAAAGCTTCTAAGAAGTTTATTCATAAGATGTTATCAAATCTACCTTCATTTACCTTCTATCCAACTCTTCTTATCAAGGTAATTATGTATGTCCGTAATACTCATCTATTTTTTCATACTTCTTTTAGTATATATTTTTTTGAAATTTAATTTTGTTGGTATATTCAGGTATATATTCTAAACATGGTATTTGTAGAAAAATAAATAAAAAATGATGCAACTTTGGCATGCTCGTTTATTGACTATGTATACATTGCTACAAATTAGTGTAGATTAAATTATAGTTGATAGATTTGATGCTAGAAGGAAATCTATCAAAAATAATTATGACATTATTTATGACATCATCAAGAAAAAAATATAAATGAAGAAGATACAATTATAAAGTCTAGCTTACACTATTTGCTTGACAGTTACAATTGGTATGGTTGCTTCTTGTATCAATTTGTAGCATTGTACTTATTGTGCATATGTTCTAGACTATTGTTAAATATTTTCATGTAACTTCTATAGTCATACCATTGCACAATCAAATAAATATAGGAGGATTTGTATGAAGAATAAAAATTTGTACAATAGGTTCTTTATCTATCTAATGTTTTTTATACTTCTCTTCCCAATATATTATTTTACATATCAATGCTCTTTAGTAATAATGTCATAATCAGTGTGCAATTATAGTTAAGAGAAAAGGAGAACATATAATAATGTTAGTTTCAATATTTTGGCATAATTTCTTATGCCAAATCAGCTTAAAATAAACAAACATTATAGATTGTAAAATGTCAATTTTAAAAAAATTGGTATTATAGTAGCAATAAAACAACAAAAACATGAAATATGAATCTTTAATAGTTTAATTCTTTGGCTCTTATTCTTTTATAACATGCTATTGTCAATATATACTATTTTTTTAAATAAAAATTAATATATTTTGAAAAAAAGTGATCTAAAAATAATTAATTAAGTTTGGTTTTAGAAGCAAAAGTATAATGATTATTAAATTTTGGATTTCTTTTTCAAGATGTAGATAGAAAAAATTTATATAATCAATAAATAAATTATTAAATTTAATATTTATAATTTTTTATTTATTTATTTTTTAAAAATATGTATATTTTTAGTTGGTGTATGTATGACATTGTATGTAATATAAATTAATATTGTTTTAAAATACAAGAATAAATTGAATAGTTGTATTATTATTCATATGCTAATGTGTATACAATTATTCTTTTATTACTATACTTATAATATCAAGTAACATAATATTAGTATAAATTATCTTCTTATTCATTTACTTATTAACCATCAATGTTTAATTAAACTAGCTACACAAATAATATTTGATTTACAATAGTCTTCAAAATATATCTTGAAAGCTCTACTAATGTGGTAAAATATCTTTAATATTTTTAGATATAAATAATAAACCTATGGATATTTGAAAGTACTAATTATTATTATTATTGTTATTATTAAGTTGTTATAGTGTATTTGTTTTTGTAGTTAAAAGCTTAAATTTGAGAGTAGTATTTTGTTATAGAAATTTTATATATTATATACTTATTAAATGCATATTTTAAAAAATATCACCAAAAAAAAATTAAATATTAAAAAAATATATATAATAAAAAATAATAAAAAATTCTTAAATAAGTAAAATTATAAAATAACATCTATGCCTATAAATTTCTTAGAAAATATAAAAATATTTTTCATTTAAGTTACTATTATGTCAATTTTATGTAATTGAACTTTATTTACCAAAAAAAAACTTAATTAAATTTACATTAGTTATTAATTTATTTAGTAATAGGATAGTAAGAATAATTCTATTGATATGAAGATAGAATAATATGAGAAGTAAACCATGTTTGTCCACACATATATATTAAGCTATACATTACAATTAAAGAATATAAATCAATAAAATGTAGAAGAATTAGTAGTATAATTAACTCAATACAAAGAAATCAAATTCAATTAAAGTTAAACATATGCAACTTTTGTTCACAATGGTACTAAGAAAAAAAATAAAAAATAGGTAGTTATAAATTGAGAAATAAAAAATTAGTATGAAAATATAAAAAATTAATAAAAGATATCCAAAATCTGAAGTTTTCCTTATTTATTTATTTATTCCTTTTTTCTATCTTTCTTTTTTTGCTTAAGAGTTATTTAATTAATTCTTTACAATGAATTTGTGATTGAAGTTATTGTGTATTACTAAATAGTTAAAGAATCCTTTCATTATTATCACATTTTTAGAAGAGCCATCATTCAAATTTATTTCAAATACAAAGATGTTATACAATTCTCCTAAGAAGAATAGCACAAATGCTCTAGTACCAACATATATATACATACGTATACATATAATTTATTTATTTTACTGATCATTTTGAACAGCAACCGATGACTGAGCGAACATATGAGTTGAAGGCATCTTGGCATAATCATATTGATAGAAGGGAGAGCACACAGCAAACGACGGGTAAAAGCATCTGGGCATCTAGTTACGAGTCGGAAATGATGCAGTGCTCTGCATGTATTAATGAAAAAAAACAATAACTGGCATTCAAAGACACCAAGTTCCAAACCTTGAAGTCACAATTTCGACATAAAATCCTCCGCCTACCGCAATGGATACATGACCCCAATTCACAAAAATGTTTCCAACTGTATGGGAAAGGACCTGTGCTCGACGTTCATGTTTGCACCCCTCACAAGCCTGAACCTATAATTAGTGCTGCACTAACTATTTGATCTCGATTTTACTGTCAATTACAAAGAATGGGCGAGCAATAGTGCTGAACACGGTCCTCTACCAGACCTCCAAGTCTAATGGTCCAATCTTTCATGAAACGTTCCCAACAATCATCGCCTGCTCAGAGCGAAAAATAGATGTCCATTGATATGCAAAAGTATTGGGTATATCATGATTATGAGGAAGCAAGGTCCTTGACCTCAATGATCTTGATAACTGATGCCACGCCAATGCGGTGAAGGGCCACAACGGAGTCACTCACAAGACAAAGTTTGCGCTTCAGCGCATATTTGACAGCTGCGTTCAAAATCTCTTCTGTCGACTCTGAATCAGTGGCCTTTGCAGAGCCTTCCGCCAGAAGTGGAATCAGACCCCTGCATTCAAAGCGCTTTCCAGCTGAGCAAGACGAAGTTGAACAAAAACTGTAAATAGCGGAAAGCTAGAACACAACAACACAAGCTTTGACATGAACAACTAGTACGGAAATCAGAATCAGAATCAGAGTCTCTCCACATATCAGCCGAACCAGGTTTCAACATAAACCGGTTAGCAAATTCAATGGAACTTGAAAAGAGAAGAACGAGATCCATAAGCATCATATGAAGAACTGTTGCCACAAACTGAACATGGATATATGTTCTGTATGTACACTACCTGCAACAAAGACTGTGGTGGGCTGGAGACGGCGCGCTGAAAGTCCATTCCAAACCATCTGTGGTCATAACCGGAACCGCGACCGAGAGGATTGGTACACATGGCCGGTATTTTGCCACAAGCCTCGCAGTGCTGCCTCCCCGTGTCAACACAATGATAAGAGAGGCCCGCACCTTGTTGGCGGTCCTAACAGCAGAAGATGCCAGACTCTCCAAAGGGCTCATTGGCAAAGGAACAGACTTCATAATTTCCTTAAAGATTGATGCATAATCCAGCGCAGCCTCAGCCTCCTGGCAGATCTGGGACATCACTGCCACCTACGTAAAGCCATTTGCCTCATTAGCAAGTCTGTTGTCATGTCGTGACTGAAGACATCCAGATTCACAAGATGGTCATAAACGGGAGAGTAGTGGAAATTCTACGACGAGAAAACAAGCGAAACGTTACATTTAGCTGCAACTTGTTGATGTCTTTGTGGATGGACTAGCCAAAATCCTGCCTTCAAATTTGCAGATTTCGCTGAATATAGTTAATATGTGCACAATCCTACACAGACTTTCCATATTCAGATGACTGGGTGTTTGTTTTGGATCAAAAACATACGCAGCGTAAGAGGTAATTACAGCGAGTTCAGGGTAAGATCCATTTGCAGTCTCTCCACTAAGCATCACAGCATCGGTTCCATCGAGAACTGCGTTCGCCACGTCAGTGGCCTCTGCACGAGTGGGACGAGGGGACTTGATCATGGACTCCAGCATCTGTGTTGCAGTCACAACTGGTTTTCCTGCTGAATTGCATTTGTAGATCATCATTTTCTGTGCCAAAAAAATCTTCTCAGTCGGAATCTCCATTCCCAAGTCACCTCTTGCAACCATCACTCCATCCGTCTCTTTCAAAATGTCATCGAAATTGACCAGACCTTCCTGGTTCTCAACCTGCATGGATCCATCAAATGATGAGAAGCGAGACAAGCGCATTGCAGAGTCACGAAAAGACGAGACACAGAGAGAATCGTCTCCAAATTATTGTAATGAAGTAGTTCCACATATCCCTGTTAGGACTGCTGTTCGCTTACAGAGAAAGAAAATCGTCAAGTTCGAATTTAGATGAGTGCAAAAGTCCGAGTATAGAACTGAATTCAAGACAGACGAGGAACAGTAGCGTGCTTCCACTTACCTTAGAAATAACATGAATAGAGTCAGACGCCTCTCCCAGCAGCTTCTTGATTGTCACCACATCCGAGCCCTTGCGAACAAAGGAGGCTGCAATAAAATCAATTTTGTTGGGAACACCCCATTGCATTATATCATCGATATCCTTCTGTGTGATGGTGGGTAAGTCCACAACAATACCAGGTAGGTTCACGTTTTTCTTCTCTCCTAGCATGGCGGTGTTCTCGCATCTGGCCTTCACCATGCCCTTCTCAGGATGACAGTCGAGCACCGTCATTGTGATTGTGCCATCAGAGCACAAGATTGTGTTCCCTGGCTCCAAATCTACTGCGAGTTTCGCATAGCTCATGGCTATCATGTTCTCGTCGCCCAAGTGGCTGTAGTCAGTAGTGATCCAAATCTCATTGTTGCGCTTCAGTTGAATTGGCTTGCCAGCTGCCAAACTCCCGGTTCGAATCTCTGGCCCCTGCCAAGATCAGAAACGAACGACAAGTATGGGCATCAGCGCCGCTATAAACCTCCAATTTTATTCATTTGTTAAGGATACAGTTGAAAGCATCTTTAAATAGCATTTTACGTTCAATTATAGAGGCTTCGTACACTGTTCACATGTATTCAGTTATCTGACAATGCTCAGTTGTAATCATGATGAAATAATGAAATGAACCCGTGCCTCCACAAGCAACTAGCCGCAACAAGCTAAGTCTTGAGAAAAATTCCCGCATGTGTAGAATATATTGAATGATAGAAAAGATAAAGACCTCGGCAATCAAGAGGTAACTTAAAGAAACAACACGTGGACATAAGGGGTTACATTCCTGTTTAAACAACTGATTTACAGTTCACAGATACGCAAGTATCACAAAAAGGTACTAAACGTTATAAAATGGTGATGGAGAAGGTTTGATGAGTTTACCTTAGTATCTAGAAGAACTGCGCACATGGTTTGCGTGTTAGCCATGGCCTGTCTCAGGCTGTCCAGCGTGTATTGATGGTACTCGTGTGTTCCATGGGAGAAGTTGAACCGGGCCACGTTCATTCCAGCTCTCAGCAACTTCTCGAGGACATGGACCTCTCTGGACTTGGGCCCTAACGTGCAGACAATTTTCGTCTTGGAGATTTTGAGATGACCATCGTCTTCATTAGCATCTAAACCTAGAATATGAGCGATGTCAGTCTTCGTGGCCATTGCTTACTGGCTCTTCTCACCTCTTGAAAAGTGATGCCTTGATGCAGATAATCTTCACAAAGAAAACAAAAACTCGTGATCAGCTCGTCATCCCCAGGATATCTACGGAAAGTTTTCAATTAGATATGCATGGTGTAGTCCAGACGGCTACCAAATAATAATAATAATAATAATAATAATAATAATAAATAAAAATAAAAGAAGAGTTCACATTTATTGACAATGTTCACCGATAAATTCTTCACCCAAGGGGTGTCAAAAGGCGTACTCAGCGCCCTAAACCTAGGTGATAGATTAGATGAATAACGTCTTTCGAATATAGTTCTACATACTGATATATCATAACCGTGCTACTGCAAGTGATCAAATAGTTGTTCAAGAAAAAAGCATGCGAACTGGACTATCCACAAAAGAATCCTAAGTTTGTTTAGGATAGAAACGCTGAAAATCTCAAAATTTCAAAATTTGAAGTGCGAATCATAGCAGCTGGAGAAATGATGAACACTCAGCTAGAATCAGACTAACTGTCCTTACGCTAGAAAGAGGCAACGACGTTGCATGAATTAGTCTGATCCTACAACTTCACGAGTTAAAATCCACAACCAGCTCAATTTCAAGAGAACGTACTCAAAGTGGTACTTTAGCTTGATTGATATGTAAGATTTTCCAAAAATGTGACGAAGAAACACACAAATCACTTAGCAAATATTTTCTCTGAAATACCCTCACGCTGGTAAGGATTTTGCCTCGTCAAGGACGAATCAAGTCTTAAACTGCAATGCATTTGCCATTACTCCCCACATTCAAACATATCAAACCATATCTACTGCAATACCATCCAATTTACTCAAAATGGCATAACTATGACGATTTCTACGGATTCTTCAACGTTAGAACTCCTCTTTTCTGCAATGACCACAGTTACAAGCTTTTACGAGGCAATTTACGGTTGAACATATTTTTCGTCATTAATAAAACATTGAGCCAAGACTCCAATTACCACAATCGGGCGATTCCATCCCAAGTTACTACACAATCGGCAAAAACAAGCAAAAACACTATTACACAAACCGAATCTCATAACTGTGTGTAAGAGAGCAATTAAACCCCCGAATTCGCCACACTTGGAGCAGAACTCAAATCAGAACCGTTAACGCTGAAAATTCGGGCTAACAACAGCCCACGAACTCAAAAACTAAAGTAAATACGCTCACGCTCAACAAAAAGAAAAAAAAAAAAAAAAAAAAGAAAAAGAAAAACCTTTATTTCTTAAAACAACCATGACAAGCGCAATAGACCCAGTAAAACCTGTCTCTAGGCTAAAACACTATGACGACACAATACAGCATTGGTTCAAAACCCTTCTCACATTACCTTCCTAATCCAAGCTAAGCTTTGAAAGCTCAAAAACTTGGAGCTAACGGTGTGGTAAGTAACGATGATACAAGGCCTACATAACTCCAGCACCTTCCTGACACAATGGTTTCAATTATGACCAACACAATTCACTAAAGCACCCTCTAATTACCTTCCAGCGGCATAATTATAAGAAACTCTTCGGATTTCTTCAAGATCAATGACCACAGCAAGCAACTCCATACCAACAGAACCAAAGATATCCAACGTGAAACTAAAAACCCCGTGTAAAAGAACAACAAGAAGCATTCAGAAGCGAGTCAAAGGCCAATTGAGCAATAGAAACATCCCATACGAACGTGGATGACACTAGAGAGACCAAAAATTGTCACACGAAATCAAAAGCGTCCACATTACCCTGCACGCTCGCAAGCTCAAACTAAGACATAAACCCAACCTTTAAGAAAGGCGGTGGTGGTACACCGAAAGCAAAAAACATGCAGAGGAAGCAGCGGAAGCATCCAGGCAATCCCTCACAGAGCTACAAAAACCCACGAGAAAAAAACCTCCCAATGCTGCAGAGAGACGAAAAGTACAAGTGCCGCTGAAGAGATGAGTCGACAAACCTCGCTTTCGTTTGCACCACGAACTGGTGTCGAACGGTACTGCAAGACAGACACAAACTGAGTGACGAGGCTGCTGAGGTTTAATCGACGAGCGACGAATGAAACCAGAGCGCGAGAGAGAGATGGAGAGAATCTCTCCACTCCAACGATTGGAATAGTTGTGGGCCACAAGACGGGGTTGTGGCTTGTTGGGTGTGCAGCGATTGATGGAATTACTCTAAAGCGAAAGCCCTGCCCACTCCCTCTCGATAAACCCTCTCCACCTCCGAGTTCTCCGTCGCGCGATGGCGGACTCGGGGAGCAACGCCCCTCGGTGCTCCTCTTGAGCCACCCCTGCTATGAAAACGTTTCTTTTTCCTCTTTTTTGTTACTTTATCGTTGTCCCTTCGGATTCCGTTCGTTTCTAGAATTGTTTTCAGTTTAGTTAGGGTTGAAAAATTGCCACTAGGACGATGAGACCAAGGCCGGAAAAGTGGGCCCCATGGAAAAGCAAAAGGTGGGGCGGGGGGAGTGAGGGCTTGATGATTTGCTCCACTTCATCGAGTCCTTGCTCTCAACAATCTAAAAGAGTTGGGAACCCAAAAAGTGATAAGAAAGGGAATAAAACAAAAAGATAAAAATAAATAAATAAATAACAATATTTTTAGTATTAAAGCCATAAAAGAATTGATATGGTTTTATGGCTTCATTCTATTTGACTAGGCTTATAAGGGAATAAGCTAAGATATGTAAAGATTATCAAATGTTTACCCTTACCCTCTTCTCCATATGAATTGTTTTATGAGTTTCATATTAAGTAGAATTTATTTATTTGTTTTTTTTTGTTTTGTTTTTGTTTTTTTTTTTTGTTAATGTATTAGAAATTTAAGTCTTGATAAAAATAAAATAACAAAATCAATCCCAACATCAATAACAATTAAAATAGTTTTTGTATGTATATATATATATATATATATATATATATATATATATATATATAATATGAAGTATTGTTTCTTATCCTTTCATTTCTTAATTTTGTTTTCAACACAATAGTAGAAAACTACACTCTTTGAAAATATCATCATATTATACTTTTTAATTATAAAGATATAAATAAAAAATAAATTTCAAAATAATTTAGGTGATAAGTCAATTCAATATAAATAAAAAAATCATGTAAGTTATTAAATTGTAATGTAATCACAATCTTTGCACAAATACTACCAAAATTGAAGTCAATCTATCAAGTCTTAATAAAAATAAGTTGGCAATTGAAAGCATATTAAACATTAAACTTTTTTTAATGTAAATAAATAATATGTGTTTTTATACTATATTTTTTTTCGATATATATATATATATATAAGATTTTTTTTTATTTTTTAAAAAATTTTATATGTGCGCCACATAGTTAACTTGCTCCACAATCTACCAATATAGGTGGCTTGTGGTTAATTTATTGAAAAAGTTTCTAATCTACCAATCAACTATAAATATATATAAAGTCAAAATTGTGTCTAAGAAGCTTCTAGGAATTTTTTCTAAAAGATATTATAAAATTAATATATTTTTATCTACTTCTATCTAATTATATAGGTAATTATTAGAATAAATATGTATGTCTATGATATCACCCTCCTTTTTAGGAAAAAATTTCTCAAAGAGTAGTTATCATATGTTGAAGAAATTTAAGATGTTAGAAATTGTGATTGCCACATATTTTGATCTTTGTTTTCTTTGAAGATGGTTGATAGGTCCTCTCAACTAATAATAATGTCTTATATCAAGGCAAGAAGATTATCTTGTTATTTGAGTATTGTTGAGACCTTTATAACTTTCTTAAAAAAAATATTTAAAACATTGTCAAAAGTTATTTCTACCTTCAATAAAATCACCAAATATCACAAGCCTCTTCTAAGGTCATGATACTAAATACATTGTATCTTGCCACCTATTCAAAGAATAACATGTCATTCTTGAAGATCTTCATCTTGATTTCATTGTCTTGAAGGTCATGACAATTACTACGTTTTGACCAAAAGTCAATAAATAATAGTTCTTGAGTTGAATTATCTTATTATTGGTTCTCCATCTCATTAACCTCACAAATTCACATAACCTACAAACAAAAATAGAAGCTAGAATGCTATCTTTTTTAAATTTTGTTTTTTTTTTTATAGCAAAGATTTATTATTCTTCATTATGATTTTGATGGATATTATCAATAAAAAGCCTCAACCTTCTTTGCTACATTTCTAAGATTCTTTATTGGCTTCTATGAGCATTCATTAATATTAAATCTATAATAATAAACAACTTATTTCAATCTATTTTAGCATTTCTTTAAATTTAAGACTTCTTCTACTTCAAATTCTTCATTGTTATCTACTTTTATAAGAGGAGGTGGCATTTGTTTTCTTCTCAAAATATTCATTATCTTATATGGGTCAAAAATAGACATATGGAATATGAAATGGATCTTTATAGACTTTGATAGATGTAATCAATAAGTAATAAAATTGATTTTTTTATAAATAGGAAAGGTTTAAGTATCAAGGACATGAATCTCAAAGAAAGAGAATCCTCAATACACTCTTCTATCACTAAAGAGAACTAGAAAGTCATTCAAAAGGTGATGTAATATTAACTAAAATGGCTATTGCCAAAAACAAGAAAGACTAGAAAGACTTGAAATAAGACTAAGACTAGAAAGGCATTGACAAGAGTGAAGAAAGCTTCATTCTTGCCTCCATATATACTATCTAACTAAGAGCTACGTGGCGATGTCCTATAGGACCTCTAATATGTGTTGAGTTTGCTAACCACATATCTTATCTTGCAAGGCAAGTTATCTATGTATGTGCCATATAGCTGGCTTGTTCCACAAGCTACCAATACATGATTAGCTTTTTAGCCAAGTTTCTAACCTACAAACACATCTAAAGCCAAAATCGCATCTATGAAGCATCTAAGAAGCTTTTCTAGAAGAATTTATGAAATTATTCTATATTTACCTACTACTACTTAATCATATAAGTAACTATTCAGGTAAATATATATGTCTGTTACATTATCTCTCCTTCTAGGGACGAGTTGCACAAGCAGTGGTCTTCATATGTTGAAGAAGTCCAAGATGCGACAAATTATATTTGCTACATATTCAAATCTTTGCTCTCTTTAAAGATGGTTGATAGGTCCTCTCAACCATCTATAGTATCTCATGTGAGGTCGAGAAGACCACCCCATTATTTGATTATCATTGAGGCCTTTATAACTTCGTTCAAATAAAACATTTGGAACAGCGTCAAGAATTGTTCCTACCTCTAATAAAATCACTAAACATTGGGAGTCTCTTCCAAGGTCGTGATACCAAACACGTTATATCTTGCCATCTATTCAAAGAAAGATATGTCGTTCTTGAGGATCTTCATCTCAATTCCGTCGTCTTGAAAGTTAAGACAATTGCAATCTCTCATTTGGTAAGTCCACAAATGAAAGCTCTTGAGTTGAATCTACTAGTTGTTAGTGCTCCATCTCATCACAAATACATAGAAGCTATAATGAAAGATAGAAGGTAGAATGTTATTTTCCTTTGATCTTCTTTCTTTTATAGCAAAGGTTTGTTATTCTTCATCTTGGTTTTGATGGATGTCATTGATTAAAGACTTCAATTTTCTTTATTGCATTTATAAGGTTCTTTGATGGCTCCCATGTGCATTCACTAATATCATATCCGTGCCAATGAATAAGATATTTCAACCTATTTCAGCGCTACCTTGAGTCTAAGACTTCTTCCACCTAAAACTCTTGGTTAATATCCACTTCTATAGGAAGAGGTGGCATTTGTCTTCTTCCCAAGATATTCACTGTCTTATACGGCTCCAAAAGAAATACGTGAAATACAAGGTGGATCTTCATAGACTCCGATAGATGTAATCAATAGACAACAAGATTGATTTGTTTACAAATAGGAAAAGGTCTCAGCTTATAATAATTTAATTTATCACAAAAACGAGTAATCTTGATATTACAACAAAGTAACTATAACTTGTCACCCATATTATATTGTGGTTGCTCCTTGCGATAGGTATCCAAGTTGGTCTTTTGTCGTTCTTGAGCTTCCTTTAATTTTATCTTCATTGTTGTATATAGCTCTGACAAGCAATTTGCTAAATCTTCTGCTGCATGATTATGAACTTTTGAAAAGTCAAAAGTATTAAGACATGGATGATAACCATAATTGGCAAAGAAAGGTGTTTGTTGAGTAGAAGAATGTATCAAATTATTATATGCAAACTCTGCCAATGGTAAAAGAGTTGTCCAATTATCTTGATGATAATTGATGGTACATCTCAAATATTGCTTCAGAACTTGATTTATCCGTTCCGTTCGTCAATTAGTTTGAAGATGAAAAGCTAAAGAAAGCTTTTATATCCACCTTTAGAATCTTGAATAGGATTCTCCAAAATCTTGATACAAATTGAGTCCCCATATCCGATATAATATTCTTTGGCAATCTATGATAGCAATATATATTGTCAATAAAAAGCTTAGCTGTTTCTTAACTTGTGATAGATTTTGTACATGATACAAAATGTGCCATCTTGGTAAAACAATCTACTATCACGAATATAGAATCATAAGAACCTGAGATTGGAAGATCCATGATAAAATCCATAGAAACACAAGACCATGGTTGTTCTGGAATGGATAACAGCTGAAGAAGTCCATAAGGTTGATGACGAGGAGTTTTTAATCTTGAGCAAACATTACAAGATTATACAAAATCTTTGATTGCCTTCCTTATTTGCGGCCACCAAAAATCCTTGAATATTAGTTCTAAAGTTTTATTGTACCCAAAATGTCATACTATTAGAAAGTCATGACGAGCTTGAAGAACACGTAATCGAGCTTCACCTTTTGGAACATATAGACATCCTTCGAAATATAATAGATTATTCTTGAATTCAAACTTGGAAGTATCATGAGACTTAGAGGAAGTATCTTTAATATCCTGAACAAGAGTATCAGAGGACATGCTTGATTGAATTTGCTTCAAAAATGTTGAATTAACAATCAATGTTGATTTTACAACTCGAAGATGAAAATGCTCAGGCTTGAAGAGAATTGATCTTTGTTGATCAAAAGATGCATCTCTTTCTTTTGGTGCAATATAAGAACGTCTAGAAAAAGCATCTGATAGACCTTTTTGTTTTCCGAATGGATAAGTGATCTTGAAATTGAATCTAGATAAAGACATGCTCCGATGGGCTTGATGACAATTGAAGATACGTGTTGACATGAAGTACTCGATGTTCTTATGGTTTGTATACACAGTAACTGGACTTGAGGTGCCTTCTAGATAATGATGCCATTCTTGAAATGAATCCACGATTGCAAGGAGTTCTTTGTCATGAATCTCATAATTAATCTTGGCTGCTAAAGATTTCCTCAAATGAAAAGTTATTGGATGGAGTTTGTCATCTATTCCCATTTGTGACAATTTAGCACCTATAGCAAAATCTGACGAGTCTATTTCCATAAAAAATACATTGGAGAAATCAACGCAATATAAGATTGGTACAAAAATTCTTTCTTTAAAGCATCAAATGATGCTTGTGCTTCTTTATTCTACTCAAGTTTGTCTTTATAAGTCAAACGTATAAGCGGAGCTGCAACTTGAGAAAAATTCTTGATAAAGATTGGATAGTAATTAGCAAAGCTCAAAAAGCATTGCATATCTTGTATTGTTCTTAAAATCTTCTAATCTATGATAGTTTGAACCTTCTTGGGATCCATCATAAGGCCTTCGTTGGAATTGATGTACCCTAAAAAGTCAACTTGAGTAATGTGGAATACATACTTTTCCAACTTGGCATATAATCTTGTATTTCTAAGTTTCTATAACATGCGACAAACATGAAATTCATGTTCGTTTGTATTCTTAGAGTAGATTAGAATGTCACCTAAATAGTAAATAATAAAATGATCTAAAAACTCACGAAAAATATCATTCATAAGATGTTGAAAAGCAGATGGTGCTTTCGTGAGTCCAAAAGGCATGACATTATATTCAAAATGTCCATACCTAGTTTGAAAAATAATCTTCCATTCATCTCCTTCTTTGATACGAACTAAGTTGTATGCTCTTCATAGATCTATTTTAGTATAGATCTTTACTTGATTGAATTGGTCAAGAAGTCATGAAATCAAAGGTAAAAAATACCTTTTTTTTATGGTGATCTTGTTGAGTCCTTGATAATCCATTTATATTCGTAGAGATCCGTCTTTCTTCTTCACAAATAAGATAGGAGCCTCGGTTGGAGATTTAGAATGGCATATGAAGTTCTTTGCCAAATTCTCATCAATGTACTCCTTTAATGGAGCCAACTCATTCTACGATAAGCTATAGATTGGTCCGAATGGTGGTTGAGCTCTTTCTTGTAGATCAATTAAACAATCATAAGGTAGATGCTTCGAGAGAATATCTGCATTCTTCTTTTTAAAAACGTCTTGGAATTCTTAATATTACTTAGGAATACCACTTGACGTTGTTTCACCATTAGAAATGGGTGTAGCATATATAGCAAAAGATGATCCTATTTTTGCAGCATGCATGAAAGCTTTTCCACCTACTAGTAAAGGTTTGGACGTATTGGACTTATATACTTCTACTTTGCTAACACTATCTTGGATTATATTATTAGGAAAGTTAAGATTATGAGAAATCCAATCTATTTGAGTGTTATATTTTTCTAGCCATGATAATCCTAAAATAACTAGATTAAGGGAAGATTTTATTATATTAAATACTACTAGACTATTATGATCTTTAATTACTATATCTAAAAGAATATTTTCATGGGTAACATTTTCAAAAGACAATGAACGACTATCTATGACTTCTACATGTATGGATTTAACTTTCTTCACTAAAAGTATTTTTGGCAAAATCTTTGTCTATAAAACATGGTGAGGCTCCTGAATCTAATAAGACAAAGACTTTGTGATTATTAGGTCCTAAATATACTTCTATTATAAAATAAGGTGAAAGGTCTAAGGAGAGGATAAGACTTTTATTAGGTATTGCACATGATTCCAACTACACGGTGTCGTATTACGTGCTTTCCTGCTCAAGAACGCGTCGATGTCGTGTTGTAACACGAGTATACTGTGAAAATATAAAAGAAGAAGATTTTTATTAATGTTCAGTTACCTCGAATATTGGGAGCAACGACCAATTCCAGTGCAAATACTGAGAGGCTAGGTTCAGTCACCCCGTTACAGTCAGCCGGGGCATACTGAAATGCTCCATTCGATTCCAATAACGGGAGTCAGCAGGAAGGGAAAGGACCAATTCACACGATGGGTGAGCTTGGTTCGAAGAGCCAATTAGATCCAATTTCAAGAATCCAATCCGAGTCCTCTTACCCAATATGAGACTTGAATTGGTCGAGCAACCCAATGCAATCTAATTATGGGAAAATCCAGGTCTTACTATGGGCCTCAGCCAATCTGACGCGAAGGACCAAATTGATCCAATTTTGGGAACATCCGAGTCTTACTATTGGACTCTTATCCAATATGAGACCTGAATTGGTCGGACGACTCAATGTGGTCCCGATTACGGGGTTTCGATTCTGTTTCAGGCTGTCGTGTTCTCTGTGCCATTTCAGGGAACGTTGTTTTCGGTAAAAGGATCTCTTAAAGGTAAAGACGGAAGGAGCCAATTCCGGATCCAAGACGGGAAGAGCCAATTCCGGATCCAAGACGGAAGGAGCCAATTTCGGATCCAAGATGGAAGATTGAAGAAATTCAGAGGCTAGGGTTTGAAAGAGGGAAGAATTAGGATTAAAGGGGAGGAAGGTTAAGAAATGAAGTGGGGATTTTTTTTCAATGGGGGTTTTTTTTTTTTCAGATCAGGTTTTTTGGATCAAAGAGCTAGCTTCAAGCTCTTTCAAGGTCACTAGGTTAGTTTCATTAAGGGATTTTTGGATCAAAGAGCTAGCTTCAAGCTCTTTTCAAGGTCACTAGTTTAGTTTCATTAGGGTTTGTGAGAGGAGAGCAATCGCTGCTCAAAGTCAGTGTTTATTTTGGTGTTTCGGATTTTATATAAAACATTGATGGTTTGCATTCTCAATTGGTTTGTGCAAGTCGTGTAGCATCTATAGATCAAAATTTGGTATTGTCTGGATAGTTGGGTGTGCTAAGTGTATACAAAAATTTGTGTTAATCTAACGATGCAATCAAGAGATATCTGGGTTTTAGTACAAAGGGTTGTCGAAAGTTGGCAGTCTAGGGTTGGATAGGGTTTCTATGATATCTGAAGATCTACTAGTTGGGTCGACGTAAATTTTGGCTTGGTAATAGAAGATTTGGAGATCAAGCGGCTATTCAATTTTGAGCTGGAGTTAACAGTTGACAAAGGAGAAATCACTTCTGGAGTTTCTACATCAAATTTCAAGATTGCGGCCGAGTGTCATTAGTGCGGTTTTTGGGCGTTTTCTTGCAATCTGTAAGTTGGGTTGGGCTGAAATTTTTTAAACACGTAGAAGGCTTATACTGGTATTTGGATGCTAAATTTCACACTAAGTGGACGGTTGGATCAAAAGTTACAGCTTGTCAAAGCTCACTGGCTAGGATTAGGGCTTGTTAAGAAAAACAAAAACAACTTAATTATAAAAGAAATAAAGCAATTGGAATATTGTATGGTTAAAATGACTATGAAGAGTGTTTTTAAATACTTGAAAATTGATATTTCAATTATATTCTTCATACATGGATAAAATCTGTTAGGATTTCTTTGTTATTTGCAAAAACAACTATACCTTCCACAGCCAGATATCCAGTGTATTCCCAAACAAGACAACACGTAATACGACACCGGGCGTCTGGCTATAGAAGGTAGTATGGAGATTCGCTAATATTCAAACAGTCTATCAGTTTTTGACTGTTGGAATATAAACAACTGCAAGAATACATCGTAAATCTATACGGATGCCCTTTGACTGCACGTCAAAGTCCTTTTTGTCCCAGTCGGTAGGTCTCTAGACGTTACAGAGAACCCCAAACAACCCAAACTGCTAATCTTTGATACCGCTTTATACTCACGATCTTGTATCCACTGACTGTCTCGTTAGATTAACCCAATAATTTTCATTCACTCCGCATACTCAATCCTATAGACACCCTTTTAATTCTTCATCACAGGCGTAACTCGATTTCACAAAACAGTCAAGAGTAATCAAACCCACTTCATTAAAAATCCCGATTCACCATTAAAACACCGACTTCAGCAACGATTGCCTCAGTCTTCCCAAAACCCTATGAAGAAAAAAAAACCCAATTCTCTGTCTTTTCTTCGTCGACTCGAAGCTTGCTCTCTGATCCTTCTTTAAAACTTCCTCCCAAAAACTCCTCTCTCCTCTCATTTCTTAACCTTAATTCTAAATTTCTTCAATCTTCCGTCTTAGATCCGAAATTGGCTCCCACCGTCAGAGCTTTTTCCTCCGTTTTTACCTTTAAGAGATCCTTTTATTGAAAAGACGTTTTCGGAACGGCACAAAGGACGGAACAGCATGAAACGGAATTGGAGCCCCATAATCGGGACCACATTGAGTCGCCCGACCAATTCAGGTCTCATATTGGATAAGAGTCTAGTAGTAAGACCCGGATGTTCTCGTAATTGGATCAAATTGGTCCTTCGCGTCAGATTGGCTGAGGCCTGTAGTAAGACCTAGATTTTTCCATAATTAGACTACATTGGGTTGCCCGACCAATTCAAGTCTCATATTGGGTAAGAAGACCTGGATTTCATGTCTTGAAATTGGATCCAATTGGCTCTTCGAACCAGGCTTAGCCGTCGTGTGAATTGGTCCTTTCCCTTCCTACTGACTTTCGTTATTGGAATCGAACGGAGCATTTCAGTATGCTCCGGCTGACTGTAACGGGGTGACTGAACCTGGCCACTCAATATTTGCACTGGAATTGGTCGTTGCTCTCAATATTTGAGGTAACTGAATATTAATAAAAGTCCCCTTTCTTTATATTTTCACGGTATACTCGTATTACAACACGACAACGGTCTCTATTGTAGCTGGAGAAATTTATTTTTTGACACATTATCTTCTTTGGTAATTGTGCTCTTCATTTTGTAATTGTGTTGCTTCTTTGGACAATATTGAGTAGTGTGCTTAGCTTCTCTACAATATAAACACAACCCTTCTTGGCGATGCTGAGTCTTTTCTTCCTTCATGAGAGGTTTAAAATATATCATATCAATTTGCATTGGTTCTGGCTTTGACGAATATATTTCAGAAAACTTGGGAGCTACTGCCATTACTTGATCTATTCTTCTCCAATCAAATCTTTGTTCTTGATGCCTTTCAAATGAACAATTGTCACATATTATGGCTTGATTAATAAATTATTTTAAAGATTCTACTTTCAGTATTGTTAATAACAAATCTTTGACGCTATCCTTCAATCCATATCGAAATTAGTTAATAAGTGATTTGTCGTACAAGTCCACATTGCAAGCAAGATTTTAAAATTTGGTAGCATATGTAGTGGCTGATTGTGATCCTTGTCGTAAGGATAAAAGCTTGGTCTGTACTACTTGTTCTCGATCACTTTCTTTGAATGTGGCCGTAAACACTTTTAGGAATGAATTCAAATTATAAAAGAGTCGTGAATCTTTTTCTATTAAAGATGCCAATCAAGAGAGAGCACTTCTAAATAGTAGTGCACCTATGAATCGGACTTGAGTAAATCCATCAAGATATTGGAAAGGATGCAACCTTAGATAGAGCTTGAGTTGTTGCAAAAATCCTCAAAATTTTGATCTTGTTCCATCAAACTTCTGAAGCATACTAATCATTGTCCCTGTCATACTTGTAGAAGCAAAACTCTGTGGATTTGGTTGTGACATTAATCTACTTGCTTCTTTCAACTACACAACTTCTTACCGCAGACTTTGAACTTCTTCTATAGGCGTAGGCATAGTACTTTTATGATTCACATTGGAAATATGTGAGATTTCCACTCTTAGAGTGTTGACAAGTTCATGAAGATCTGCCATAGTTATAAATCTATTCTCACTTCTGTTCAGAGTAGCATCCATAATCTTTCCTTCTATAGACAACTCAAATGAATTCAAAAGTTAAATTAGATGAGGGTAATCCACAACCTCTAAAAACAAATCCCACAAAGAGAAATAATCTACTCTCTTTAAGAAAAATATTATTGTTTGAAAACAAGATTTTCTGTTTAAAGGTGGGTAGTCCGCAACCTTCAAAATACAACAATAGAAGTAGGATAATCCACTCACTCCTAAAACAAGACAAAAATAATATGTTAGCACTCTTGTCAAACTGTCAAGGATATGAATCTTGAAGAAAGAAAATCCTCAATACACTCTTCTATTACTGAAGAGAACTAGAAAGTCACTCAAAAGGTGATATAATATTAACTAGAATGGCTATTGCCAAAAACAAGAAAGACTAGAAAGTCTTGAAACAAGACTAAGACTAGAAAGACGTTGACAAGAGTGAAAAAGGCTTCACTCTTGCCTCTATATATACTATCTAACTAAGAGCTGCGTGGCAATGTCCTATAGGACCTCTAACATGTGTTGACTTTGCTAATCACATGTCTTATCTTGTAAGGTAAGTTATCTATGTATGCACCATATAGTTGGCTTGTTCCATAAGTTACTACATGGAGATAACTTATTCCACAAGCTACCAATACATGGTTAGTTTTTTGGCCAAGTTTATAACCTATAAACACATCTAAAGCCAAAATCGCATCTATGAAGCATCTAAGAAGCTTTTCTAGAAGACTTTATGAAATTATTCTATATTTACCTACTTCTACTTAATCATATAAGTAACTATTGAGATAAATATATATGTCTATGATATTAAGCTAATAATAGTCTAACTTTTTACAAGGACAAGTAATTTTAATATTGTAATAAAGTAATCATATCTTATCACTTACATTGAATTGTAGTTGTTTTTTGCAATAAGAATCCATATTTATCTTTCATCATTCTTGAGCTTCTTTTAATTGTGTCTTCATTACTACATGTAATTCTAACAAATGATTTATCAAATCTTCTATCATATGATTATCAACTTTTGAAAAGTCAAAAGCATCAAATTGTAGATGATAATCATAATTAATAAAAAAAGATATTTTTTATATAGAAGAATGTACTTAATTTTTATATGCAAACTTTGCCAATGGCAAAAAAGTTATTCAATCATCTTAATGATAGTTGATGGTATACCTCAAATACTATTCCAAAACTTGATTTGTTTATTTTGTTTGTTTATCTATTTAATGATGAAAAGTTGATGAGAGCTTTATATTTATTTTTAAAATCTTAAAAAAGATTCTTCAAAATCTTAATATAAATTGAGTCTTCTTATTTGATATAATAATCTTGAATAATCTATGATAGTAATAGATATTATCAAAAAAAATCTTAGTCATTTTTTTACTTGTGATAAATTTTATATATGATATAAAATGTGCTATTTTGATAAAATAAATTATTATTATGAATATTCAATCATACAAACTTGAGAGTAAAAGATTTGTGATAAAATCTATAGAAACAAATGACCATAGTTTTTTCAATATAAGTAATGACTAAAGAAGTCCACAAGATCAATAAGAAGGAGTTTTGGATTTTGAATAAATATCATATGATTATTCAAAGTCTTTTACTACCTTCCACATTTGAGGCTATCAAAAATCTCTAGATATTAGCTCTAAAGTCTTATTGTATTCAAAATATCCAATTGTAAGAAAATTCTGACAAGCTTAAAGAATGCATAATTGTACTTCTTCTTTTCAAATACATAATTTTTCTTCAAAATAGAATAGATTTTTTTTGAATTGTGACTTAAAAGTATTAAGAGACTTAGAGGAATCATTCTTAATATTGTGAATAAGAAGATGAGAGGACATACTCAATTGAACTTGCTTCATAAAAATTGACTCAATAGTCAATATTGATTTCATTGCTCAAAGATAAAAATTCTTTGGCTTTAAGAAAATTTGATAAAAATATAATAAAAAATAAATTTTTAATTAATATTTAATTATTTTGATTCAATAATAATATAAGATATTTAAACATGGATTTTATAGAAACCTATTATTTTATTTTTTTGTCTTAATAGCTAGAAGATTAAAGGTTGATTAGTAATTTTACCTTCTAGGTTATAAAAATCTTTTATTTCCTTGAAAAGGCTATAAATTGATAAAAATAAGATAGAAGAGATAAATAATTAATATGGTTGATACTTGGATTATATTGAGGATAGGATCGGGCTAAAAAATTTCTAAGATAGATTGGATTGATATCCAAAGATTGATCATTTATAGAACAAGATCAAAATTACACCACTAGCCACTTAAACGGCTGCCTGGGACAAATTATGGAGGCATTTGAAGATTGGAAATTGAGATTGGTGAGCTAGCTTTAAACTAGTTTAAAGAAATTTTTGATTAAAATTCAAGATAGAAAAATCACTATTGGAACATCTGCATCAACTTTTGAATTGAAGGCTAAGTAACATTAATAAAATTTTTAGACATTTTTTTACAATTTTTAAGTTTAATTGGACTAAATTTTATTGAAGATATAAAAGACTTATAGTGGCATGTATATGAAAAATTTTGTACAATGTAAATAGTCAAATTAGGAGTTAAAACTTATTAAAGCTCATTGATTAGAGTTAGGATTTATAAAGAAAAATTTTAATTGCCTAATTATGAAAGTAATAAGACAATTGGAATTTATATATGATTGAAGTTACTAAAAAGAGTATTTTTGAGTACTTTGTATTAAATCTAAGCACTTTTGAATTAAAATTCGATTTCATTCTTCTTATATGAATAAAATCTATTAATATTTTTTGAATATTTGTAAAATATAACTTCATCTTTTATAGTTACATGCCCGATGCATTTTCAAATAAAACAATACATTATATGACATAAGAAGTGAATCCAATGTGAAAGTTTAGGATAGAAGGTTTTGGATTGTATTTGTGGTTATTAGAAATTGATGGTATAAGAAGCCAAGAAGGTTGAATTTGGAGTTTTTGATGGAGCTTCAACTAGATCTTTAAATGGAACTTCAAGTAGATCTTTAAGTGGAGCCTCAAGATGATTTTCTACTTGATGACAAAGTATGTACTTTGATTTAAACACTACAAATATATTTCAAGAATTTATATTATTTATGCAACAATAACAAAACAATGATTGCAAAGAAGCTTTAGCAACCAAAGTATTACAAGTAGTGATTAATAAAATTTACTAATTTGATAGAAAAAATATTTCAAAGTATTTGAAATATTATGTATAAGAAATAGAATTGAATCAAATTTTCAAATAGAAGATGATTGAGCTATTTGGACTTGCTATAATATCAAAGATAAAAAATATGTTAATTCAATTATAGAGCATTTTAAAAATTCATGGAAGACATTTTTATATGCATTAAAAGAAAAATATTTTTTGAAAGATATTAATTGAATTATCAAGAAAATATTAGTTTTTGGAAAGATAAAAAGATGGTGTTAAAGGATATTAGTAATCTTCTCTAAACCAACTTTGATAAGGAAGGTATGAATTTACATTGAAGGAGATTTTGACAATGGCCAAGGAAGAATTCTATGATGTCATTATTAACAGTATTAAACAAACAAGGCAATTAATGGAAGAAGCTAGATTGAATCATGCTATTCATGCACATGTATATGAAGATGAAGAAGATGAATTTGAAAATTGTTGCAAACAATCAATAAGTGAAGAAAGGAGTCATAATCAAAAAATATGTTTTAATGATCATACTAATAAGGATAGAGAGGTTTCAAGTCATTATATTTAAAAGCATTAGGCTAAAGCATCAGAGGCATTGATAAACATTAGAAATATGAATGAGCCGATTGTTGCTTTGATTGACCATGATTTGGAAATAATTCTTATGTCCAAGGATCTTTATATGAAATAAAGGTGAATAATTGATATGAAGCATGGATGTATAATATGAGTAATTAATAATATACAAATGAAGTTATATGGTACTTGCGTAGATGTGAAAAATTTGAATTGATAATATTGTAATGGAACAATTTGTTTTATTGAAGATACATCTTGTCCTCTTATTTTTGAATAACCATATATTATTGCAACTTAGATGGAAATAAAGGTACTTGATGATGGTTTAGTTTATGCACAAATTTGTAGTGAGGATGAAAGAAGGACAATATAATTCTTGACTGTACTCTCAAATCATGAGAAGAATCAAGATAAATTGAGAAAAAATCCATTACCAAGGATTGTTAAATAATTCAAGGATTTTTGAAAAGTATCACTATAAAATGTGATTATAGAAGTACAAAAAGAAAGGCACTCTTATAAGATGTAGGTACCTTTGATGTAAGATTTATTAACATTTTTGAGAATAGAAGTATTATACATAAGAGGATTGAAGATTTAAAAAGAAAAGAAAGAAAAAGATTATATGTTATTAAAAAAGAATTGTGTAGATTAGAAATATTAAAAGATAATGAAAAAAATATTAATATTTATGAAAAAAATGGATTGAAAGATCTTTTGAAATTGATTGCATTTATTGAATAAGGTAATGATGATAAAATTATATAAATTCAATGAAGAAAATTTCATGATATGATTGAATCTTTTTAAGTATCAAAGGTTATAGTTGAAATAAAATATAAGACAATAGATAAGAATGTTGTTCTGTGGTATGATTTGTAATCTAAAAATACATGGGATATCTAGCTGTAGAGAGTTTAGCTTTGGCTTCTATATGATGTCTTAGCTTCCAAAAATCTCTTTATTTGCACAAAAGCTCAAAATATAACAAAACCCTTCAAAATGTTTTCTTCCTGTAAAAGATATTTTTATCCTAAACTTTAAAAATTCATATCTTTTGATTCAACTATTCAGTTTTTTTAAAATTTTTATATAACATAGATTTTATCCTTAAGCTTTACTACCAAAAAAATGAATTTTAAATCTATTGCGGATCTTTTAGCATCTTAGAAATCTTAGCAAGTATTCTAAATCCTAATTTACAAGCATTTGAAAACTATTTTCTTCATATCTCAAAAATCCAAAATTTAAATGCTACAAAACTTATATAAAAAGTTTGATTATATAAAAATACACAATCTTGGAAATTTTTAGCCAAATTCTTATGAAATTGCACAAGATATAGCTCAAAATACAACCACTAGTAATTAGGATCACTTACTACCATTAGATTTGTAAGTGTTGACTTCAACCTCTAATATCTCCTTCATCCAAACTTGAAATCCATCAAAAAGTATGCCAAAAGTATAGCCGAGAGAGTGCTCTTTCCAACTCTAATTGCCAATCCTGTATTGCTTTCTGTACGTATGGGTTATACCCGAAAGAGTGAAAATAGGTACAAAATCAACATCTTCACTTTGAGTGCCTATATCTCTTTTATGTAAACTCCAAATTATACAAAATTTGCACCAAAACCATAGCCAAAAATCTAAACTTGTTGATCATAGCTTTTAAAGCTTAAATGACTTGAAATTGTAACCCTAATCCCTAATATGGCCTCGAGCAGCCTCCTTGAAGCCCATTGGTTATGATTTTTGACCAATAGGAATGGAGATTTATATCATCCATCTCCATTCATTCATATAGATGCTCTTACTACTGTTTTTGCTACCAAAACTCCTCTCTAATTCTTTTCTTTATAAGATTTATATAATATATATCCTATACACTGTATAAAAGAAATAAAATAAGACTTTAAGAATCACCAATATCTAACAAAGGGGACTCTAAATATTTAAAGGTTACTACTAATAAGATCAACTTCAAAGTCACTATCAAAAGAAAATAAAGTTATATAAATTTTAATAGAAGTCCTTTTAAACAACTTCTTTTTGAGCTAATAATCTATCTACATCCTATAACTAACAAAAATCTACTAATATGGCTTTGATCATGTTATCTAATATATTATATATTAAATATATAAACATATTATTTTCACATGGTAGCCAAATCACAACATGACAATGTAAAATCCATTGCTAGACCTTTGTCAAAAGATTTTAAAGAATAGATAAAAGAAACATCAAAAAAAAAAAAAAATTAAAGAATCCAGAGAATATTAGATACAAATTCACTAAAGAGACTTTTGAAGAATTGAAGATTGATTCTGATAGTTCTTTGTTTCCAAAAAAAATTGTATACTTAAAAGAAATTTTGGCAAAAATGAAGTAAATCATTTGGCTTTGAATCTCATGAAATTAGGTATATAGATCCAAATATTGTAATGCCTACAGTTATTTTCACTATACATGTATTTTGGAATTTAAGACCAATTCTAGTGCCAAGGGCATATTTATCAAGCTTGGTGGAATTATTGAAAGAAATGATGAAGATGAAGAATTTGGAACATTCTTTTGCACCATATTCTAGTCGATGATTTTTAGTACTTAAGATAAATTGATCATTATAATTTATTCAAGATATACAGCTAATAAATATAGTCATTATTAAAAATATAAGAATTTAATCAATAGTAGATGAATTTATTGAGATATTTGTAAGGAAGGAAATCTATTCTATGGATAATTTGTATTTAAGCTATGACCAATTTCAACTTGCAGAAGGGAGTAGAGACATGACAACAATGAAAATTCCACTTGGACTAATTAGAGTGTGTACTCTTCTTCAAGGTGCTATTAATTTATTTGCACATATGATGAACAAGATAAATAAGATTTTGAGGGATTTTATTCTTGAGAAGACTATACCTTTTCTGAATGATAATCTTATTAAAAGATGCAAAGAAGAAGATAAAGATGAAATTTTAGATAAGAAGGGGTGTTGTAAGTGTTTTGTTGATCATATATAAGATTGTAAAAAAATATTTGCTCTACTTGAGGAAATTCATCTTACATTATTAAATGTAAAATGTACATTTGAAATATAAAAGGTTGTTATTGTTGGACATTTATGTGGATTTTATAGAAAAAAATTAGATGAAATTAAGGTTAAAATAATTGGAAGAATTAAAAAGAATTATAGTTCTTTATTAGAAATATATAGATTATATCATATTTTAATTCTTTAATATTCTCACATGGAAAATTGTATGAGTTTTTATGTAAAGATTATTGATTTAAATGAAAAAAAAAAACATATTAAAGTAGTGCAAAGATTGAAGAAATTATTGACACTACATTTTATAATGAAAAAAATTATTTATAAGTACAATAGACGAGTGATTCTTATAGTAAATACTATTTCAATTGCCATTAGATGGACTATAGGTTAAGATGATTCAAATGGATATAGATTTGCAGTCTAATTTGGAGTTAAGATTTTAGGTACATGCCAATGTGCATATTCATAGGTCAAAAGGAAATTATGGAGAGTTGATTCAACTATGAAAGTTGAAAAAGATTATTTGATTGAAATAATAGTGGTGATTGAAATAGATTGTTTGCTTTTACTTAAAATATTTATTAATTATACAACATCGGATATTGGAATTTTAAGATAGATTGCTTATATAAAAGAATTAAATCCAAAGTTTAGGCATGTTGGAAGAAAAGACAATCTGATAGCAGATATATTATTTTGAGTAAAATATGACAGAAAAGATGAAATAATTAAAGATATTGATGTTGTGGATATAATATTTTATTTGGTTTCAAAATTGAACAAGGAAGATAATCCATTTCATGAAGAAAATTATGAAGGAGAGTTATTGGATATTAGATATTATTTAATCATATTAACCAAGCATGCTAATTGGTTGATTGAAAAATTTAAATACATTAAAAAAAGACATATAAGTTTATATTATAAGGAGGATTTTTTTGAAAGAGACCAAAATCAAATATTAGAATGCTACAAGAAATAATAGACACCAAAGAAGATTAACAAAAACTATTTAAGGAATTTCATGATAGTTTATAGATACAACATAGAGAAATTTGGGCTACTTTTGCTAAATTGAACAAATGATATTGATAGAAGAATATGTATCAAGATGTAGCTTTATTTATAAAATCTTGTAAAACTTCTCAAATTTATTCAAATATACGACATTGAAATAGTCTACATCCAATATATCTTTTGGCTATTCATTTTAAAAAGGGTGTATATTTGGTTATTATGCTAATAAATTTATGAAAAATAAGGTATTTAGTTTTGGCTTGTGAAAATTTATTAAATAAAATAGAAGTTAAGGCACTAAGAACAAAGTCTATAGAGAAATTTTGAAATTTTTTGCTTAAGGATCTTATTTGTCATTATTTATGTATGGAAAAGATTATTGCACATTGTGAAAAATTAGATATACATGAAGCTTGTGAATTCTTTAACAAATATTGTATTATATTACATGAAGGCTTACTTGAGAATGCATTGCACACCTTGCTATAGAAGGTAGAATGGAAATTATAACAACAAAATCCTAACTATAATAGAATATTAAATAAACTCTGATTAAATCTTAACCAAAATCTAATCAACTCAACCTAACTCTAGCACAATTTAGAATTTCATTATCTATCAATTAAATTGTTGATCTTGCTTAAAATTTTATACATTTTTTAAAACTAAATTAGCAATAAATACACAAAATTTGTAAATAATTGCACTTACCAAATAGAAAGAAAATCCTAAGATCTGCTTAGGTATTAGTCGGCCTCTTACTTTAATGTGAATGTTGAACTTTTAGTATTAATATCTTCTTTCAAACCATTCAATTGCTTTCAAATTTTACATAATTATAGCAAATCAAGTCTATATTTTCATACATAAATTTAATTCTAATCCAAGTAATAGATTGTTAAAGATCTTAGAAATTCTAACTGTCCCTTAAAGTCTAATTTTCAAAACCTCAATCTACTTGAAATTCAATAATCTTCAATTCAATTGTTTGATCAAGCTCAAACTTACAACATATATTCTAAAAAACTATTGACATAATTCTTCAAAATTTGAACTATAGATCTACTACTAAACACATGAAATTCTCTAAAACATAATATTTTTTTTAATTCACAAATTTTAGAATCATTCAAAATAACTATAATTTTGCAAAGCTCTTACAAAGTCATTTTACAATAAAATCACTCAAAGTCAATGCCTAAAGAAACTCTATTAAGTTTTCTCTCAAATCTCACTCTTCAATTTGCCAAAAAACTCCAAAGTTGCTGTAGATGCTCAATATTAAGCCTCAAGGTCTAATTTTGATCCATGTTGATAACCTGTCCTCTTTAGATATCAAATTTTATCCTTTTGAGTTAATTTTTGTTCAAATCAACTTCTAACTTCCTTCTATATATGCTCATATTCTTTATTTTTTTAATTTATCTTGATTTACCTTATTTATGGCCTTATAAACTAAACAGAAGTCTACTTTGCAAAAAAATAGCATTTACACCTTTAGTTTTATTATCTATCTTCTAAGATAATTTGCTACAATATTTGAAGTAAGATCTTCTATAATATAATAATTTTTTCATCCCTTTCACCTATTAATTATATTATATTATGATAGAAAAATTAAATTATCCTTAATTATTACTAATAATCCAGAGGAGAATGTAAAGAATGAACATCAACATCTACCAATTGTAAAAGCTTTTATTAAAGCTTGTAATGAAAGAATGAAAGAATAGCTTCAATTTCTACTTTATGCATTATGAACTGATCAAACATCACATAGTTTAGTAACATGATATATATTAGTAGAACTCATGAGATGTAAAAAACCAATTATGTCAATTAAAGAACATGTGCCAACTTGGAGTATGCTATCCTAAGAAGACAAATTGATTCAGGAAGAGTTATTGGCTATTAAAATTCAACAACTTGAGCAAAGATCAAAAGATATGGAACTAGCAATGAAAAGATTACAAGATGCTAGGCTAGGAAACAAGGCTCAATTTCATAAACAACATAAATTGAGGCCTAAAATAATTGAAGAAGATGATTAGATATTTTTTTATGACAACAGTTTGAATAATCACCATAGTACTTTGCAAAAGTTTTCAAAATATTAGTTTAGATCATATGTAGAAGTAACAATCCATAATAATAGCACATATTCATTAAAGAAGTTGAATGGTACAAGATTGAAAATACTTATTGTTACAAAGCGAGTGAAGATTTTCAACAAATGAGATAGAGAAATCAATGTGAAGGATCATATTATAGATATTAATATTTTTAAAGAAAATAATTGTATTGAAATAGATAGTGAAAATAATAACAAAGGAATTGATGCAAAAAATGAAGAGATGGTGTGAGTCATCAAATTGACTCACTTATTATTTTAAGATAAAAATATGCATTTAGAATGATTTAAATCACAATATATAGTGAGTAGTGCAGAAATCCTTAGAAAAATAGAAATTTAAAACATTAGTGGTGGAAATAGAGTCTTAGTAAGTTTTGGAGGCAATTATCATTGTTAGTTTAGTATTTTTATTTTATTGTTGAATATTAAGGATTATTTATTAAGACCAATATTTATATTGGTCTTCTATTTATATTTACTAATTATAAAAACTATAAATTTTAGTAGTTAGAAGAAGCATGAGAAAGAACTTCATGTTATTTTAGTTATTGATATAAAAGATAGGATTTATATTGGATTTAAATTGATTTTTATTATTATAAAAAATCCTTAAGATAGAAAATTATATTATTAAATAGATATTAGTATTATAAAAATAATATAGAATTTTTCAAAATTTATTTAAAATTTTTTAGGAATTTTTAGAGTAATTTTTAAGATCTTGGTAAAAATGAGTTTTATCACTTTGGAAGCCTTTATGAAGAAATGGAGCAAGATTTGAGGGCCATAGAAGGTTTGCAAGCTAATTGGGTATTTTTAAACACCATGGTTAGGTCAAAATTACAAAAATGTTGGTCCTTCTAGTAGAAAAAAGGAGGACCAACAGCTAGTATAATCCTTGTAGGAAAGGGAGTGCACAAGTCCCATATGGATTGTAGCACCTTGAAGATAGATAGGAGGATAAGACTAAGGCCTCGCAGCCTTTCTCAAAGATCCATATAAACTGCATGTGAGCCTTGGTGCAGCTCGAACCCTTGATCTATAAGCAAGTTGCAGTTGAAGTAAAATATTTTTACTTTACTTTTTAATTATTTATTTCATATCTTTAAAACTTCATAACTTACTTATAGTAATTCGGATTTATATGTTTTTTACATCATTTGAAAGATAATAAAATTACCTATTTAAAAATATACTTTTTATTTTTTATTTTTACTTTTTTACTAAATGAAAATACAGCAAACAGATTGTGACTTAATTTTGAGTGTTGTAATTGCTTCATGTCATTTATTTCAATTGCTTTGTGGTTGTTCTTTTTTTGTTCTTGTTATTTGCTTACTTCAATTTATACCCCAATTATAAGAAATTCTTAATTGAAGCCATTTTGAAACTTGGATTGAAGAGTGAAGAATTATCTTCATAGATGGTGTGATATCAATTATGATATATGATTCATTTTATGCATATTGGAAAATATGCAAGTTTAGAGAGAATAGATATCATATTATAATATGACTATATGGTAAAAATGTAATTAAAAATAAAATTTTAGTTAATACTTAATCATCTTGATTCAATAACAATTTAAGACATTTAAACATGGTTTTTATAAAAGTCTCTTAATTATTATTTTTTTCTTAATAGCTAATAGATTTAAAGTTAATTAATAATTTTATCTTTTAGATTGTAGAAATTCTTTTATTGCCTTAAAAAAGCCATAAATTAATAAGAATAGAATAAAAAAATAAATAATTAGTATGGTTGACATTAAGATTAAGTTGAGGATAGGATCTCACTAAAGAATCCTTATGATAGGTTGGATTGATACATGAAGGTTGGCCATTTATAGAATAGGGTCAAAATCATATCTAGAGCTACCAAAATAGTTATTTATGATAAATTATAGATGCATTTGAAGCTTAGCAATTGGCATTGATGATTTTGCTTTAAGCTTGTCTTAAAGATGTAAGGCTTGTTTTCATAGGATTTGAGGTGACTTTGAAATTATTATTCAAAGTCAAGGTTTGTATCAATGACTTTATATTTATGTAATATAATTAGGACTAGTTGTCAAAGACATGAATTTCAAAGAAAGAAAATCCTCAATATACTCTTGTATCACTAAAAAGAACTAAAAAGTCACTTGAAGATGATATAATATTCAACTAGAATGGCTATTGCCAAAAACAAGGAGACTAAAAAGTATTAAAAGAAGACTAATGACTAGAAAGACATTGACAAGAGTAAAAAAGGCTTCACTTTTGCTTCTATATATACTCTTAAGCAAGAACTACAAGGCGATGTTTGATAGGACCTCTAAAACATGTTGACTTTATAAAACACATATTTTAACTTACAAGGTAGGTTTTTTATATGTGCAACATATAGTTAGTTTGTTTTGTAAGCTATTAACATGTGGTGAACTTGTTGACCAAGTTTCTAAGCTACCAATAAACTACAAACACATGTAAAGTCATGCAATGTCTATGAAGCTTCTAGGAAGCTTTTCTAAAAGGTCTTATAAAAATAACCTACTTTTATTTAATTTTAACTATTTCTATCTAATCATATAACTACTTATTATAATACCTATATATATCCATGACTTCATACTCTTCTATGTTCTTAGAATAAATTAAAATATTTTCTAAATAAAAAATAATAAAATCATCAAAAAATTCACAAAAGACATCATTTATTAGATGTTGGAAAGTAGCTAGTACATTTGTGATTTTAAAAGGCATGATATTATATTCAAAATGTCTATACATAGTTTGAAAAAGCAGTCTTCTATTTTTTTCTTTTTTTGATGCAAAGCAAGTTATATGCTCCTTATAGATCTATTTTTATATAGATCTTTGCTTGATTTAGTTAATCAAGAAGTTTTAAAATCATTCATTATTATTCATGGTGATCTTCTTAAGTCTTCAATAATCCACACACATTTGTAGAGATCTGTCATTTTTCTTCATAAATAAGATAAGAGCCTCAATTGTAGATTTAGAATGGCATATAAAGTTCTTAGCCAAGTTCTCATCAATATATTCTATGAGTGCAGCCAATTCATTTTGAGATAGGTTATAGATTGGTCCAAATGATAGTTGAGTTCTTTCTTGAAGATTGATGGTACAATCATAAGGACAATTCTCTAGAAGAATATCTATATTCTTCTTTTCAAAAATTTACTAGAAATCTTGATACTAGCTAAGAATACCACTTGATATCTTTTCACCATGAACAATGGACGTGGCATATATATCAAAAGATGGCCTTTCATTTGCAGCATGCATGAAAGCTTTTGCACCTACTAATAAGGATTTGGATATATTAGACTTATGGATTTTTACTTGTATAGTAGGATCTTGAATTAAACTATGGTAAAAATTGAGATTATAAGAAATCCAATCTATTTGAAGTTTATATCTTTTTAATCATGATAATCCTAAAATTATTGGATTGAAAAGAAATTTAATCACATAAAATATTACTAAACTATTGTCACCACTAGTTGCTACTTCTATAAGAATAGTTTTATGTGTAATATTCATAGAAGATAATGAACGTCCATCTATTACTTCTACATGCACATGTTTGATTTTCTTAACTAAAGATATATCTTATTTTTTGACAAAGTCTTCATCTATAAAAACAAGCTGAGGCCCTTGACTCCAACAAGGCTAAGATTTTGTGATTTTTTGGTCTTAAAAGACTTCTATTGTAGAATAAGGTGAGTGATCAGTGTAGAGAATAGGACCTTTGCTAGATGTTGTACATGATTCCAACAAAATGGTCCTTATTATAGCTGGATCAACTCTTTTTTTAATACATTGTCTTCTTTGGCAATTGTGCTTCTCATTTTGTAATTACGTTATTTCTTTGAATGATATTGAGCAATATTTTTAGCCTCTCTACAATATAAGCAAGAGCCCTTTTGATATCGTTGATTCTTTTCCTACTCTACAAGGAATTTAAATGTACCATATCAATTTACATTTGTTTTGGCATTAATAATTAAGTTTTTGAAAACTTATGAACTACCCTTATTATTTGATTTATTCCTCTCTAGCCATATCTTTATTCTTGATGTCTTTCAAATAATCGATTGTTACATGCAATGGCTTGAGCAATAAATTGTTCAAAAGATTTTGTCTTTAGTATTATCAATAATAAGTCTTTGGCATTATCTTTCAACCTATATCAAAATTGATTGATAAAAGCTTTGTCATTCCAATCCACGTTACAAGCAAGGTTTTGGAATTTAGCAGCATATATGGTGGCCAATCACGATCCTTGTTGTAAAGATAAGAGTTTGGTCTCTGCTATTCTTTCTCAATCACTTTCTCCAAATGTGGTCATAAAGACTTTTAGGAATGAATTCAAATCATAAAGGAGTTACAAAGCTTTTTCTATTAAAGGTGCAAATTAAGAGAGAGCACTTCTTGATAGAAATGCACCTATAAATCCGACTTGAGTAAATCCATCAGATTATTGGAAAGGATGCAACTTTAGATAGAACTTGATTTGTTGCAAAAATCCTCAAAATTTTGATCTTATTCCATCAAACTTTTCAAGCATACTAATCCTTATTTCTATTACATTTTTAGAAGTAAAACTCATTGCTTATGAGGTTGATCTACTTGCTTCCTTCAATTGCACAACTTTTTGCCATAGACTTTGAACTTCTTCTATAGGTATAGGCATAGTATCTCCATGATTCACATTGAAAATATGTGAGATTTCTACTCTTAGAATGTTGACAAGCTCATGAAGATCTATAATAGTTACAAATCTATTCTCACTTCTACTAAGAATAGCATTCATAATCTTTTCTTTCATAAAAAAATTAATAAAATTCAAAAAATTAAATTAAAAGAGGGTAATCTACAACTTCTAATAAAAATTTCTACAAAGAGAGATAATCTACTTTCTTTAAAGAAAAGATCAGTGTTAGAAAATAAGATTTTTTTATTTAAAGGTGGATAGTCCGCAACCTCCAAAATACAACAATAGAAGTGGGATAAACTATTCACTTTTAAAACAAGATAAAAATAATATGTTAGCATTCTTGTCAAATTATTAAGGACATGAATCTCAAATAAATAAAATCCTCAATATACTCTTGTATCACTAAAAAAAACTATAAAGTCACTTGAAAATGATATAATATTCAATTAGAATGGCTATTGCCAAAAACAAGAGGACTAAAAAGTCTTGAAACAAGACTAAGAACTAAAAAGGCATTGACAAGAGTGAAAAAGGCTACATTCTTGCCACCATATCTATTCTTCACTAAGAGTTATGTGGCAATGTCCTATAGTACCTCTAAAACATGTTGACTTTACAAGACACATATCTTAACTTGTAAGGTAAGTTTTTTATATGTGCGGCACATAGTTAGCTTGTTTTGCAAGCTACCAATACTTGATTAATTTGTTGACCAAGTTTCTAATCTATCAATCAATTAAAAATACATGTAAAGTTAAGCAACATCTATGAAGCTTCTAAGAAGCTTTTCTAAAAGATCTTATAAAAATAACCTACTTTTATCTATTTTTATCTATTCTTACTTAATCATATAACTATTTATTAGAATATCTATGTAAATACATCCATGACACTAGCTCTCTTGGCTAATTTGTGCAATTGTTGTTACATCTATGGTTCAAAATTTGAAAATTCTTGGATAATCAGGTGTATTAAGTATATGTAAAATTTTATATTAATCTAATAATGCAATTGAGAGATATTTAGTTTTTGGTACAAAAAGATATAAAAAATTGGTAGTTTGAGGTCAAATAGGATTTCTATGATATTTGATGTTCTATTAGTTAGAATAAGATGAAATTTAGTATAATTTTAAAAGACTTGAAGATCACACTATATATCAATTTTTAGCTAATTTTAATAATTGAAGAAAGAGAAATTGCTATTTGAAGATTTGTATCAACTTTTGAGTTAGCAACCAAGTGACATCAATGTAGTTTTTGGACATTTTTTTCATAATTTGTTAGTTGAATTGGACTGAACTTTTTTTTTGAACATATAAAGACTTATAGTGGCATTTGTATGAATTTTTTTGGACTAAGTGGATATTCAAATTAGGAGTTATAGCTTACTGAAGGTCATTAATTAAGATTAAGACTTAAAATGAGAAAATAAAATTACTTAATTACAAAAGTAATAAAACAATTAGAATTTATATATAATTAATATTACTAAAAACAGTATTTTTGAGTACTTTGTATTAGCTTTAAGTAATTTTAAATTAAAATTCAAGTTGTATTTTTTTTATATGGATAAAATCTATTAAATTTTATTATATACTTATAAAATATAAATTTACTTTCTACAGCTAGATTCTGGGTGTATTTCCAAATAAGAAAATACATAATATAATACCAAATTAATAAGTAATTTTAAAATCAAATCTTGTTAAAAATATGCTCCAATGAGCTTAGTGACGATTCAAAACACGTGTTGATATGAAGTGCTCAAGGTTCTTGTGATCAGTATATATGAAAATTGGATTAAAAGCACCTTCTAGATAATGATGCTATTTTTAAAATGAATCCATGATTGTAAGAAGCTGTTTGTTATAGATCATATTATTAATTTTGATTATTAAAAAATTTCTAAAATAAAAAGCTACTAGGTGGAGCTTATCATTCGTTTCCATTGTGATAAAATGACACATACAATAAAGTTTGATGAATCTATTTCCATGAAGAATGCCTTGAAAAAATTGACAAAATATAAAATTGGTGCAAAAATAGATATTGTCTTCAATGCTTCAAAAGTTGTTTCAACTTTTTTGCATCATTGACGCTTGTCTTTATATGTTAATTATGTTGTCATAGATACATTATACAAGAGACTAAATAAAAATTTGAATGAAAAAATTTTAACAAGAAAACTATTTAGAACTTTATTTATTTAGATAAGTTCAAGATCAACACCAAGAAAGATGAGTTAGAGCTTCAAGAAATATGTTGTTGAGACTAAGGGATTTTCTTAGCCTTGACTCTAATATATACTAGGTATTATAAAGTTGCTTAAGAAGTTTTCATATTACTTAAAGATGAAGCAATTTTAAAAAGCTCTTCGAGAAGTTTTGATGTTATTGAAGATGAAGCAATCTTAGAAAGCTTTTCAAATAACTTCTTTAATTCTTCTAAATTTTTTTATAATCTATTAGAATATTCTAAAAATCTTTTAAAATCTAATAAAATATTTTTAAAATATTCTTAGAATCTTCTTGTTGGATATCCATAACATCACTTCTTCTTTTAATTAATAAATTCTATAAAAAGCATCAATTTTATATTTGCTTTCTTTAATATATATAAAATCCTAGTATTAGCTTTATAGAGATGTAATTTTCAAATAGTTTTAGATTTTTGAAGATAGCATTGATGAAACTCGTATACTTTTTGTAGTACTTTAATTAGATTTTTTACATATACTCATTGACTTAATAACCATGCCAATGAATAAAATACTCCAACTTATCTCTTTTTTTGTTAAAAATCAAGGATATTTTCAATTTCATATTCTATATGATTATGTATTTTAATGAAAGGTAGTGATGGTTGTATTCTTCTTAAAATAATTGATTTTGAATAAGCTTTTAAGAAATAAACATGAAAGATTGGATATACCTTCATAAATGTGGGTAGTTCTAATTAATAAGCCACTAGATTGATTTGCTTTTAAATACAAAATGGTCCGAGTCTTTCATAGTTCAACTTATCACAAGGTTGATTTGTCTTAATATTTTGTCAAAAAATCCATACTTTATCTTCAACTTAAAAAGTATGAGATTTTTTTTCTAAATTCATCTAAAAATGCTTTATAAAAATCTTGAGCTGCTTATAAATGGACCTTCAAAGATGTCTAGAATTTTGATAATTATTTTGTAAGATCTTTTATTATTAGATTTTTATCCTTTGATGTACCTAATAAATTAAGCTTTAATAGTAAACATAATTGGAATAAAATGGTGTTTGTTGAGTTGAAGAAAAAAGCTTTATAGACATGATTTTGACTTTACACATGTTTGTAGTTGATTTGTAGGTTAGAAACTTAGTCAATAAATTAACAATGTGCCATACATATTAACAGCTTATGAAACAAGCTAACTAGGTGGCTTGCATACAGAGAATTTGTCTTACAAGTTAAGACATGTGTCTAACAAAGTTAACATGTATTGGAGGTCCTATAGAATATAGCCATATAACTCTTTGTTAGATATTATATATGGAGGTAATAGTGAAGCCTTCTTTACTCTTATCAATGCCTTTCTAGCCCTTAGTCTTGTTTTAATATTTTTTAGTCTTCTTATTTTTTGACAATAGCCATTTTAATTTAATATTATATCATCTTTAAGTAACTTCTTAGTCTTTTTGAGTGAAAAAAGTGTATATTATCATTTTAATTCTTTAAAGTTCATATCTTTGATAATCTTCAATAATTCACTTATATTTTTAGTGATCAATTTTTTTTCTTCACAAATAAGATAAGAGCCCCAGTTAGAGAATTAGAATGGCATATGAAGTTTTAAGCCAAATTCTTATCAATGTATTCTTCGAATACCATCAATTTATTTTATAATGGATTATAGATTAGTCTCAATTATAATTAAGTTCTTTCTTAAAGATCAATGGAATAATCATAGGAATAATGTTTTTGAAGAATATTTGCATTTTTTTTTGTTACAAATATCTTGATAATCTTGATACTTATATGGAATGATACTTGAAATCTTATTTCTAATGAAAATAGGTGTGGCATGTATAGCAAAAATTGACCCTTTATTTGCAACATGCTCTTACACCTATAAATAATAGTTTAGATATATTAATCTTTTGGATTTTTATTTGTCTAACAAAATCTTGAAATAAATTATAGAAAAAATTAAGGTTTTAAGAAATTTAATTTATTTGAAGGTTATATTTTTTTAACCACAATAATTCTAAAATAATTTGATTAAAAGAAGATCTAATCATATTAAATTTTATTAAATTATTATAACTACTAGTTGTTACATTTAAAAAAATAGTTTCATATGTAATATCTCCAAAAGATAATAAATGACTATCTTTTATTTCTACATACTTCTAAAAATTTGATTTTCTTAATTAAGGATATTTTTTGTTTTTTGACAAAGTCTTTGCTTATAAATTAGGCTGATGCTTTTGAATCTAAAAAGACTAAACTTGGTGTTTTTAGATCTTAAATAAACTTCTATTATAAAACAAGATTAGGAATTTAAATAGAGAATAGAGCCTTTCTAAGATGTTATGTAAGATTTTAGTTGCACGGTTCTTGTTGTAGCTAGAAAAAAATCATTTTTTTGACATACTATTTTTTTTGGCAACCATGCTTTTTATTTTGTGATTACATTGCTTCTTTGTATAATATTGAACAATGTACTTGGATTCTCCACAATAAAGAAACAAACCTTCTTCACAACAATGAACCTTTTTTTCCTTAATAAGAAGTCAAAAACATATGTTGTGAATTTGCATAGGCTTTGGCTTGGACAAGTAAGCTACCAAAAACTTAAAAGATGTCACTATGGCTTTACTTGTATTTTTTCAACCAATTTTTTTTTCTTAGTGTCTTTCAAAGAATTGATTGTTGTATGCAATGACTTGAGTAATAAATTGCTTTAATAAATTTATTTTTAATATTAAAAATAATAAATCTTTGACATTATTTTTTTAATTCAAATCAAAATTAATTGATAGAGGCTTTGTCATTTCAATCCACATTGTAAGTAAGATTTTAGAATTTGGCAGCATATCTAGTAGCTAAATATAATCTTTATTATAAAAATATGTGTTTCGTCTCTATTATCCTTTTTTGATCATTTTCTTCAAATATAGTACTTTTTTTTAGGAGTGCTATTGAAAATCCAACTTCAATAAATCCATCAAAGTATTGAGAAAGATGCAACCTTAGATAGAGCTTTACTTATTGAAAAAGCACTTGAAATCCTGATCTTATTCCATCAAACTTTTCCAACATATATATTCTTATCTCTCTTATATTTATAATAGCAAAAATCTATGGATTTAATTATCAACTTCATCTACTTACTACTCTTAATTGCACAACTTCTTGGCATAGAATTTGAATTTAATTGTTGATTTCTTCTATAGGCATGGGAATAATACTTCCATGATTTTTATTCAAAATTTGTGAAATTTTCATTCTAAGAATATTGATAAATTTGTGAGGATCTACAATAGATGCAAATTTATTCTCTTTCTTGCCAAGAGTAGTATCTATAATTTTTTTCTACAAACAACTCAAACAAATTTAAAAATTTTAAATTAAAAGAAGATAATTTGTAATCATTAATATCAAATGAAAATTTCTATAAAAGTAAATAATCTACTTTCTTTAAAAAAAAATCTTTGTTAAAAATCTTAATTTTTTGTTTTAAAGATAAATACTCTACAACCTTCAAAATACAACAAAAGAAGTGGAAAAATTTGCTAACTTCTAAAGGATCACAAAGATAATAAATTAGTACTCTAATCAAATTATCAAGGATATGAATCTTGAAGAATTGAAAGATCAAGACTCTTGTATTACTCAAAAAGACTAGATAAACATTCAAAGATGATTTAATACTAAACTAAAATAGCTATTGCTAAAGACAATAAGGTTAGAAAGATGTGAAACAAGTCAAAGGACTAGAAAAATATTAATAAGAGTGAAGAAGGCTTTATTATTGCTTCTATATATACTATCAAATTAAGAGCTACATGACAATGTTTTATAAGACTTCCAACATATGTTGATTTTGTAAGATACATGTTTTATTTTACAAGGCAAGTTTTCTATATGTGCACCATATAGTTAACTTATTCCACAGGCTACCAACATATTATTGTATTATAACATAGCCATTAGATAAAAAAATAAATATTATTATAAAAGAACTTAATTAAAAATATTATATATATATATATATATATGATAGGTAAGTAATAAAATTTATTAGTATTAAAATTTCTTTTTATGAAAATAGATTTTATTTATTTTGTAAAGCCATAAATAAGGTAAAATAAGATAGATTAGAAAAATAAAACATATAAGCATATGTAGAAAAGAATTAGGAGTTGATTTTAGTAAAAATTACTTTAAAAAGATAAGAATTGATACTTGAAAAGAATCAATTGCCAACCAAGATAGAAATAAAATCCTAAGGCATAAAACTAAGCACCTTCAGCAACTTTAAGATTCTTTTACAAATTAAAAAATAAGATTTGATAGAAAAATTAAAAAGAGATTTTAAAATATTAGTTTAATGTCATTTGAATAAATATTAATATTTTCAAAGATTTTCAAAGTTAAAAATATATTTGGTGGATTTAGATTTTGAGAAATAAAATTATATTTATAAATTTGAGTTTTGTAGCATGTATATAGGTAAAAATTGGGAAATTTTTTGTCATGATCATTGTAAATTTATGTGAAAAATTTGAGGTCAATTGAATAGTTAGATTGAAATATATGAGGATTTTTGCGGATAATTTGCGGATAGTTTTAGAAATTTGAGATTTAGAATTAGTGAGTGATTTTGAGATGTAGTAATATTTGCTACTTGGATTGAAGCAAAATTTGGTGGGATCAATTGGGACTTAAATATCTATACATAATCCAACATTTAGAATGATTGAATAATTTGGCAAGGAGATATTAGTGTTGAAAGATCAACATTTAAGTCAAAGAAGAAGAGTGGCCAATAATCAAGAGGTTTTGAGAGCTTTTCTTGCAATTGATAAGTTTAATTCTTTCAAATTTTGTATATTTTTTAATTACTTAATGATTGAAGTTTAGGTGAAATTTTAATCAAGATTTATTGTTCAGTTAATATTTATTGAGGTTTCAAATTACTATAGTAAGTAATTAAAATTTACTTGAGATTTTTTTGAAATTGTTTAAGATTTAGGATTTTATTAGGGTTTGATTATAATTTAATTATAATTTAAGATTTAATTAGAATTTGATCTAAGATTAGAATTTAGGATTTAATTAGGATTTGGCCTAAAATTAGAATTTAAGATTTTCTTAGGATTTTATTAGGATTTGGCCTTGAATTAGAATTTAGAATTTAATTTAAAAATTTCTAGAAATTAATTAGAATTTTTTAAGAATTTGATTAAGATTTTTTAAAAATATTATTAGGATTTATTTAGAATTTGATTTAGGATTTGGCCTAAAATTTGAATTGAGAGTTATATTAGTATTTGATTAAAATTCAACCAAGATTTTTATTTTTAATATTTTTTAAAGTTTTTATTATTATATATATTTTTTTAAATTTAATTTATGATTTCTTTATGTTTCTATTATAAGTTTTTAAGACTTCTTTTGGATTCAATTAAAGATTGATTAACATTGTTATAATTTAATAAAATTTATTTAAGATTCTATTAGAGTTTTTAAGATCATCTTATTGCAAGTTTTATTTTTCCTTCTATAGCCAAGTGTTTGATACATTCTAAAAGAAGAATACATGTAGTATAATAATATATAGTATGTGGTTAACTTGTTGATCAAGTTTCTAACCTGCGAATCAACTACAATCATATATAAAGTCAAAGCTACATATATAAAGCTTCTAGGTAGCTTTTCTAGAAGATAGTATAAAATTAATCTACTTTTATCTATTTCTATCTAATTATATAGATAATTATTAGAGTAAATATGTATATCAATGACACCCTTTCAATTCAATTTATTTCAATTATTAGAATAGGAGCCTTGTTGATTATGTGACCATGACTTATAAGTATTTTTGTTTTAAAACTTTGTATATTTTGAAAAGGCATCAAAATTGTATAAATTTTCAAGTCCAAGTGTGAGGATGTAATTTTGATATAAATTTATTGATTGAAGTATAATAGACTTAGTTCTTAAAATAAAAATATTAAAAAAATAATTTTGGTATTTGTGATGGATGTCTATCATGAATAGAACATTCAAATATTATAATATTCTAAATGTTGTGAAATATGCCAATTTTAATTTAAGCAAAGATATTTGATAGTTTTAAAGATTTGTGAATAAAAAATTTGTGAACTTAGATTTAGAGTTTATAATTTCTTAATTTCTTAAAGTATAAAATATATTAAGAAAAATATGTATCATTTTTGTTTTCATGTTTCACAAGATGTAGTTGAAAATGTCAAAATTTTATAGTTGTAAAAAAAGACTCTTCTTTAATCTTAATAAGATAATTTAAAATTAATATATATATATATATATATATATTTTATACAAATGATATTTATAATTTAAATATAAAAAATTTATAATGAAATGAAGAGTTTAATAGAAATCTCAGCTAATGGAGAATGAAAGAGTTATGTATATGAGTTCAAGCTTGCCAACATTAATGGTCTCTACTAAGTTTTTATATCTTGCATGATGTCAGTGGATAAACATGCCAACTTGTTTAAAAAAACAAAATAAAATGTGACAAGTTTGTTAATATGACCATAATAAGTGCATTGAGTTTAAGATAGCTTTTGAAAGAAAAAAAAAGGAGTTATCACAGAATTTGGCATTTGGTGCCAAATACCATTAGATGGATGTAATTTAGTTTAGTGGATTTTCATCCCCTTAGCACTATCCAACAGTTGACACTTCATAGTGTGTTGCTTGTACATTCTTATTTGGGTTAGATTGCAAATTTGATGTTGATTTTTGGCACTTGGGTATGAAAATCTTTAATTACTTAACATAAAAGAAGAATATGAAAATAAAAAGAAGACAAATCTATATTGTTGAATTCAGATGCCAATTCAAATGCCACCGGGTTAAGCACGAAGGTTATTCCAAGAGAATGCTGGCAACTAGGATTAATCCACAACCTTTCTTCACGACTAACTCTAAAGACTATGCCTGTAAACAACTCATTCTACAAAAGTTCTACAGTTCGAAAAGCACGGGATGGCGTTCATCAATCGACGAGCTTCTGTCCAACAACATGGGATTCCACACTTTCGACTACGAAATTTATCGGATCTAGACAGTCGCTGGACTACTTCTATCCTAAGACAGTAACTGGAGTCCCTTCAAACGGTGAATGAACTTTTATTAGTTTCTCCCTCAATTAAACCTCATCGCATATGACGTTTGGGTCGTCCCCTCCAACGACTTTTGAGGGACAAGCTCATTGTCATGCTGAGGCTCTCTCTTGCTGACGAATGTGGCCGTGTCGTCAACATGGGGGATGGATTATTTGAGGCTGCGACAAGACTATTCTGTTGTCACACAAATCTTCAGCTACTTGCACGATCATCGTTATCTCATTGACATCATCGAGCGTATCAACATCCATATCAAACGCCTTCTCGACGATTTCCTCTGTCGTACACTCTCCAAATTTTCCCTTCAAAATTTCCTCGACCACTTGTTTGTCTTCCTCGGAAATTTTTGTCACATCGTTCATCTTCACTTCTTCGTCTGTTTCGTTTTCGGGATCAGTGGTTTCTGGTAATGCTGTCATGATGGATGTCGCAGTTGTGTCCACTGTAGCATTATCAACAGCGATAGACCTCTCTACCTTTGCGTTATCAATTTCACTCGGAGTCTCCTCGAATTCAATAACCATGTCGGTTGTGAGTGGCATCCCTTCCACTGAAGCATCTAAAGAGTCTGCTGCCGGGAACAGAATCTCTAAAGGAATTTGCTCATCAAAGGCTACGGCCTCTTCGATGCCACCGACTGTGATATGCTTGTCATCCAACGGAATTTTCAGGTCAGGAACTTCTGTGACATCAACTGCAAGTATCTGGTTATCTACCTGAGACGAATTTATGTTTTCAAGGTTCTTTGTGTCTTCAGTCTTTACTGCTTTAGTCTCAGGATGACTGTTTTGTAAGGTACATGGATGTAGTTCTGAAGCTTGTAGCAACTGTGAATCAACCAATAGCTTCTCCTTAGCGACCTTGAGGTTGTCCCTAGCTCTTGAGATTCCTGGAGCTTCATGAAAAAGAAATCAGCAGTCTGGACATTTTATTTTCCGCATCGAAATTTTCAAAAAGAATAAAAGAATCTGTCTCCAACTTAAGTATTAATAGTCAGCATTGGAGAAGGAACATCACCTGCACGTTTCTTGATTCTGCCGGATTTTAGTTTGTCTTTACCATTGCTACTGCTGCTGCGCTTCCTGCGCCTCGTTGGAATCATATCTAACTCTTCAAAGTGGATGCGTCGTCCCGGCTTTCGATTCAACCTCGCGGATCGCCTGGGCGCTTTAACTGAAGCCATACCTCCAATTCGAGATTTTATTCCAGGAGAAAGAAAACTTACGACAGTGTAGCCAAAAATTTCGCATGGCATTGCCTCGTAGTCCTCATTTGACATTGCTTGCGGTTTCTGAAGCAAGTTAGTCAACTAAAATGCTAGATTTGAATTCTCCAGGTTTAACCACACCAAAAGAAAGACATCTAAAGTAGATTTCTCAGTTTTTATTTTTTATTTTTTTATTTTTTTATTTTATTTCATAATACACAAAACTGTCCCTGATTAATGGAGCACCTGTTTCCCAGACGAAGTTTTCCGCCTTGAGGCCTCCGGGGTGAGCTTTCAAATATCTGATGAGGTGCCTTGAAGACTTGATTTCTTCACCATTTGGAGCGATGTAGCTCACATCCTTCCTCTTCTGTGCGCAACCTTTTTCGGAAGTTAACTGCATCAAATTATATCTGAATCATTACAAAAAAAAAATCGCATCCATGCATCTTGGGCTTCAAATTCCGACGAGTGCACGCAAACTTTCATTGACAGAATTCAAGCTGTGTGCGGATCGAACCTTTTTCTTCCAGCCTCGGAGTGGGCCAGACAGCTTCAGAATGGAGCAATCTGGGCTCCCGGAGGATCGAAGTGCCGCACCGTTGATTTCTGGACTTGCCATCCACCTCAACGTGCGCCCCCTCCAAAAACTCCAAAACCTTGAGAGAAAAATTTTAACAGCTTGTGCGAGCTTCTGTCACGTCTATAATAGTAATCACTCGTAACCCCGAGGCGTACAGAGTTAGCTTTGTGCTAGAAATCGAGAGCATCCTCAACGCTCAGTAATCAATCTTATGAGCCTTTTTTGACCCTCCAGTGTGACTTGCAAGATGGAAAATTCCAAGCAGCTGATACCAAATTCCTACACAACCACGATGGTCCATAAGATTGGAATACGGAAATTAGCAACATTGGTGAAAAAATAAACTTCTTGAATACGACTTTCGGAAAGGAGTCTTCATTTGAGAGAATGGAGAGCGGAGACTTAGGAAGTGGACGAAATGTAAGAGGACACTTTGTAAATGTATCTGCTCTTCATTCTCGGGATTGTAAGAGGACGGAACGGGAGGTATGAAATGATGTGGAGGCTCACACATCAGGATCGTGAAGGTTTGCGATCTTGGAGGAGAAGAGGCACCATACGAGCGTACAGGAGTTGCAATCTTCCGCCATCCCCTTCTATCTCCTGGCACCCTCTCTGCCACGCCTGGCAACAAAGAACTTATCCAGTCCGTCCCTACATCCTGCTCGTTCCCAATCGATTCCGCCTCCATTGCAAAGATCTTTCTCAATCCTCAAAATATCTCCAATTCTCAGAACCTCGACACCTTCGGGATTCTCGAACAAATCCGCGACGCAACCCGCGAGATAACTGTGCGTCGATATTATTAAATACAAGACATGTAGATGTGAAGGAAATAGAGTTATCGCACAGGGGAAGATGATCGGATCGAACGCTCATCGCGTTTACAAATTTATGCTTAGCCAGTCATCTGTATATCATGCGTATTTTAACAGTGTACTTTTACGTATACGGTGACACAAGCTAAATATGTAATGGTTTGAACTAATAAATATTGAGCCCTTAATTGTTATCTATAAAGTTGTATTATTAAGTTTTAGAATATCTCAAAAGCTTTTTGCTAGATCGCTTTATACTGGCTCAATAAATTTACCAGGTTGTTGGCAAAATAGTTTTAGCCCAAGGGTTTTATCTACTAAAATAAAAATATTATATAAATAAATATATGTCATTATTTAAAAAATTAAATCAATTAGAATCATATAAATTTTAAAATTAAAGTATAAATAAAGTAGATAATTTTAAATTTTAAAATACACATTATAACTTTGCATATATATATATCCTCAAATTTAAAATTTAGAATACACATTATCAAAAAGTATTTTATTGTCTCAAAGATGTACCAACATGTTAAAAAAGTCATTTTCTAGTCAATTTTTAAAGACAAATTTTAAAAATATATAATATTTAAGTTTAATTTTTTAAATTATTTTTCTAAAAAAAACTTTGGTATTATTCACCAATGATAATGCTACACTACTTTGTTGCACAAATTCTAACAATTTTCATTTTATATATTCTTTCTTTAAAGGCTGCATAACACTTCTAATTTTAAAAGTAATAATAAAAAAACAAGTTTTTAAAAAATACATACTATTTTTCTAATACAAAAAGACAAAATATTTTGGAAACTGTTGAGAATATTTGGAAAGACACAAGAGTAATAGTAAGTCATACACACACACAAGAGTAGTAGTAAGTCATACACACATACAAGAGTAATAATAAGTCATACACATAAGAGGGTTTCTAAAGAGAGAGAGCTTCACACATAAAATTCTATTGATCTGGTTATGTCTCTTATACAAGAAGAGAAAAGAAGAGAGGATAAATAATACTTCTCCACTAGATTCTAAATACTGTAGCTATGGTATTTACTGTAGTCTACAGTAAATATTATGGAGAGCGCCTGCTACATTTAATGATCTCAACAGTCCTCCTCGCTCATCATAATATTTACATAATATAAAATTTGTATAGAATCATGATCTATACTTTTCTGTGATCTTGCAAGATCAACAATTGTTGCCTCATTAAAATCTTATTTAGGAAAACCTTATTTTATTTAAAGACAAAACCATAGATGAAGGAAAAAGAGTACACATCATTTTCTTTAATTATTTAAAGAGCTCATTAACTTTCTTATTCGAGAAAAGCAAGTCGTTGCATATCAATGCCATAAGTAAGTCGACGATGGTTGCTTAATGGAAGAGCTTTGGTAAAGAGATTAGTAAGGTTATTTGTAGATTCAATTTTCTTAATTATAAGTGTTTGATCAGTAATCAAATCATGACTATAACTAAAATACTTTGGATCAATATGCTTTGTCCTATCGCCTTTAATGAAACCAACTTGCATCTGTGCAATACAAGCACTATTATCTTCATGTAAGATAGTTGGAGAATCATCATATAAAAATCCACAGGTTGTTTGAATGAATTTATCAATTGATCGCAATCAAATATATTCTTGAGATGCTTCATGTATGGTAATAATTTTTGCATGGTTGGATGAAGTTGCAATTATTGTTTGTTTCACTGAATTCCAGTATATTGCAGCTCCATGTCTTAAGAATACATATCCTATTTGAGATTTAGCTGTTGGAATATCAGGTTTATATCCTGCATCACAATATCCAACCAATTTTGGATCTGCAAATTGTGTGTAGTATAATCTCAAGTCTTCAGTATCTTTTAAATAATGTAATAAATGTTTGATGCCATTCCAATGTCGTAGTATTGGACGTACACTATGTCTTGCAAGAACACTAACTGCAAATGCAATATCTAATATTGTAGATGTAGCTAAATACAAAAGTGCTCCAACCACTACTAGGTATGGATATTGGTCTCCCAATATTTCCTCCTCCTCCTTACATGGACGGTATGAATCATGACCATTATAACCACGTCCAACCATTGGTCTGGACAATGGATAAGCATCAATCATTTTAAATTTTTGGAAGATTCGTCTAATATACATAAGTTGGTAGAGAAAGATGCTACCCTTTATTAGATGCATAATCTGAAGACCAATGCAGAAAGTTGTTTTTTCTAGCATTTTCATCTCAAATTCATGTGTAAGTAGGTTTGTAGCTGTAACACATGTAGATGTAGTGTCCACTAAGTTAAGAACATCAATATATATAGCAATGATCACAAAACCAATTTTATCTCGTTTGATAAATAAACAAGGGATTAGTGGATCACTTATAAAATTATTTGTAATTAAATAATATCAAAGACGTTGATACTACATTTATTCGGATTGTTTTAAATCATACAAGGCCTTACATAATTTAATACCACGATATTTTTCTGGAGCGGATTGATTTCGAGTTCCTGTTTCTAAGCCACGTGGAACTTTCATATAAATATTTGCATCAAGAGAACCATATAGATATACAGTTACTACATCCATCAGATGTATCTCAAGGATGGCATCAACTGTCATTCCAATAATATATCAAAATGTAATTGAATCCATGACTAGAGAATATGTGGATTCATAATCAATGCCAAATCGTTGAGTAAATCCTTGAGCAACAAGACAAGCTTTATAGCAGGTTATTTGGCCTTGAGCATCTTGCTTGCATATTAATACCATTTTATATCCCATAGGGTAAGATGTAAGAGTGTCTACAATTGGACCAAAGACTTTTCTCTTACGCAAAGAGGCATACTCGTCCTCAATAGCAATTTTTTATTTTAACCAATCTGAGCGATGCATCACATCTTCGATGGTTTGAGATTCAGGATCGTCTTCCTTGCAAGAAAGGGCTTCTGTAATCATATATGCAAATGATTCATCTACCGTAATAGATGGTCTGTCCCAAATATCATCTGTAGCACAATACAAAATAGATAATTCTTTACTCAACTTGTTCTTATTCCTTCTAATTTCAAGATTATTTTTCATAGGAATTGAAGGTACATTATGCATTGATATATTATCATGAATTGGTAGTCCCTCATGATGAGTGGCAATTTCTTGAGAAATAATACCAAGATTAGTTAATTTTATAGCTTTCTTCTTACGTGGTTTCTTATCTGGTCTACAAGTTCTTTTAGTTGTTGTTGTTATAACTTGAGGTATTGTAGTCAATGGCACTGTAATCTGAGCAAGTGCATTTTGAGCCTCATTAATAGGAACTCTTGTAATTCTAGGTGCATCATTGAAGCCATCAGGTATTTCATCCGCGATCCATTTTAAATGCAAATTCTTAGCAACTTTAGTTTCTGCGAAAGATGTCCTAAGATCGTGATACATTGTAAATGTTTCTGGTGCTTCAAATATGAGTACTTTATTTCTTTGTTGATTGGATACTCCTCCTTGAAGAGATGAAAATATAGTTTCTTCAAAACGATAATTTTACAAACGTGCACGTAATAATGTGCAAGTTGATGGATCAATAATACGAATAATGCTTGGTGAATCAAAACCAACATATATGCCTTCTTGCATGTCCCAATTGTCCATGCCAAAGAGAAACATGACTCTCTAAGATAGATGATGCAAAATTAAATATAATGGGAGGCCAAATCACAATTCGGTATAAACCATTTTCTGTAGCAAAAGCTTTTTCAATAACTTTATGGTTCTTCGTAAAAACCAAAACCTCTTTTTTATTTAAAGTAGCGGTTGAGAGGTGATAACCATTAATACGCATATCTCGATAGGTAATCAGACTCCGAGGTGCTGAGGGTACAAACATTGCATTTTTATATTTTATGATGGAATCCGCAGGTAATTTTACCATCACTGTGCCTTCTTAGAAACAAAATGCATTTATTCTAGCCATGGTCATTATATTTTCAGTTTGCCAAGTTGAAGATTTTTCAATAAAAAATTGTCTATCTCACAAGATAGTATGTATTATTGCAAAATCAATAAGCGCATCATTTGATTCATCATTAGAGGTTTTATCATTCATATAAGCCTTTAAGTCATCAACACTAATTGAATCCATCGATGCATCTAAGGTATGAACTTCATGAGCCTCAGCTCGTAGTTTCTTATTTTCTTAGAATATTTTAATAAAAGATTCTAAAGTTTTGTATGCATATACTAAATGTCCAATTATTCCACACTTATGGTAAGAATATATCTCGAATTTTTATTTTCTACTATAATTAATAGTAGAACGTTTATTCTTTCTGTATGGATAGAAATGGTCTTGACTATGACTACTATGATTGCTCGTTTTACTTATTCCGTAAGAAACCTCCTAGCATAAACCCGTATAGGGGGATTCGAACACGGGGAATGATTAGTTGCTTAAGCATTCACATTAGGGTCACACAATCAATTACCTCCTAAATGTATCGTCTCTATTTCCAATATCTGAACACACAAGGAAACTATAATCTCCTCCTTCATCTTATCGGTCTCTTCCTTATAGCAATTCAGTCATACCAATAACTGCTATTTCCACCAATATATTCACCCTCATAATCTCCAACTGTAATACTGCACCCTCACAACTTTTAGCACACAATTATCTTCATTCCAATCAGTGGAATTCTTCACACAACACTACCATTCACATTACAGTATTTCACACAAACACATACTCATTCTTTCTATTGAACTACAATCAGATTTCAGCATTCAATCTTTCTTCTTTTCAAATAATACCAATCACATTTCCATTCTATAATTCACTTCACAATATTCAGAAACTCTCAATCCTCTTATTCAAAGAAAATAACAAATAAAAGAAAAGAGGTAGCACCAAGCTTACCTCAGCTCATACTATCACAGTGATGGCACCTTAATTAACTTCTACAACTCTTATATACTTTCCCCTGATTCTCCAGATTCTAACTGTAATTCTGTAATTAACCACTTTTAATAACTAAATCACTCATCCGTTGTCGTGTTGTAATACGAGTATACCGTGAAAATATAAAGAAAGGGGACTTTTATTAATGTTCAATTACCTCGAATATTGGGAGCAATGACCAACTCCAGTGCAAATACTGAGTGGCCAGGTTCAGTCACCCCGTTACAGTCAGCTGGGGCATACTGAAATGCTACGGTCGATTCCAATAACGGGAGTCAGCAGAAAGAGAAGGGACCAATTCAACGATGGGTGAGCCTGGTTCGAAGAGCCAATTGGATCCAATTTCAAGACATCCAATCCGGGTCCTCTTACCCAATATGAGACCTAAATTGGTCGGGCAATCCAATGGAGTCTAATTACGGAAAAATCCAGGTCTTACTACGGGCCTCAGCCAATCTGACGTGAAGGACCAATTTGATCCAATTACGGGAACATCCGGGTCTTACTACTAGACTCTTATCCAATATGAGACTTGAATTGGTCGGGCGACTCAATGTGGTCCCGATTACGGGGTTTTGATTCCGTTTCAGGCTGTTCTGTCCTTTGTGCCGTTCCAGGAACGTCTTTTCGATAAAAAGATCTCTTAAAGGTAAAAACGAAGGACAAAGCTCTGACGGTGAGATCCAATTTTGGATCCAAGCTCTGACGGCGGGAGCCAATTTCGGATCCAAGACGGAAGATTGAAGAAATGAGAGGGGAGAGAAAGTTTTGGGAGTTTTTTTAGAGAAGGATCAGAGAGCTAGCTTCATGCTTTGGGATGGAGAAAAAAGACAGAGAATTGGATTTTTTTTTCTTTATAGGGTTTTGAAAAGACTGAGGCAATCGTTGCTGAAGTCAGTGTTGTAATGGTGAATCGAGATTTTTAATGAAGTGGATTTGATTACTCTTGACTATTTTGTGAAATCGAGTTACGTCTGTGATGAAGAATTAAAAGGCTGTCTATAGGATTGAGTATGCGGAGTGAATGAAATTTTTTAGATTAATCTAACGAGACAGTCAATGGATACAAGATCATGAGTATAAAGCGGTATCGAAGATTAGCAGTTTGGATTGTTCGGGGTTCTCTGTAACGTCTAGAGACCTACCGGCTCAGACAAAAAGGACTTCGGCGAGCAGTCGAAGGGCATCCATATAGATTTACGGTGTATTCTTGCAGTTGTTTATATTCCAACAGTCAAAAACCGATAGACTGTTTGAATATTAGCGAATCTCCATACTACCTTCTACAGCCAGACGCCCAGCATGTTCTCGAGCAGGAAAGCACGTAATACGACAAAAGTAGTGAATCCGACGTGAAAGCTTGAGGTAGAAGGTACTGGATTTCGTTTGATTTTATTTTTATTTTTATTTTATGGAAAATAAAAATAAAAATTTTGAAGGATTTTTGGCAGGAGTTTCTGGTGGAGGTTCTTCTAAAAGACAAGGTATGCACATGGATCCGTCTATTGCTAGTATGTTTCAAGCCTTCTCATTATCAATGCAGCAACAGCAAAGCAATGATCGAAAGGAAGCTTTGGCAACCAAAGCATTGCAAGGAGTGGTCAATAAAATTGATCAATTTGATGGAAGGAATAATTCAAGGTATTTAAGATGTTATGTTCATGAAATGGAATTAAATCGGGTTTCTGAGAAGAAAATGGTTGAATTATTTGGACTTACCACGATACCGGAGATAAGAGACCATATTACATTGATTACGAATCGTTATGGGAATTCATGGGAGGTTTTTTCACATGCATTGAAAGACGAATATTTCTTGGAAGATGTTGATCGCGTTACTAAAAAGCTGTTTCTGGAATGGATTGAACGGCCTAATAAGAATTTGCAAGCAACAAAGTTATTAAGTGAATTTGAGAGGCAGTACTCTCAATTGTCGAAGGTAGAAAAATTGACATTAGAGCCAAACAAAGTTGATCTATTTCTTCAAGCTACTGATGGAGAATTGCAAGGGAAATTAGAACTCCTTCTTGAAGACAAAGAAGAAGATGAAGGATTGACAACAAAGTAGAAGAACGTTGAAGATGCAGTGGGGTTGCTTACAAAAAGAGAAAGGAGGAAGGATAGGAGCAATATTCCGAAAACAGTACAAGCACCCAAAGCTCCAGTATGTACAACACCACTAACAATGCCTACAGTTCAACCTTCGACATCCTTATCAAAGAAAGCAGATATGGGGATGGAAGAAATTATACGAGGAATGCAAGATCTTCAAATCAAATTGGCAAGACTTAAAGAGAATACTTCTACAAATAATTCGAAGAATGTTTCAAAACAAGGATTTGTACAAAGATGCATTTGGTGTGATGACGCTTCACATACTAGAAAAGATTGCAATGAATTTAATAATATGATACGGCAAGGAATTATTTGCTGGAAAGATGGGAAGATAGCATTAAAAGATAGGGAGGATCTTCTTCAAACCAATTTTGGCAAGAGAGGAATGAGAGCATTGGTTCAAGATTACTTAAAAGAGCATGAAACAATAGCACGAGAAAGTGCAAGTTATGGTGCTAGAGTAGATGATGACCTTGGTGGAAGAACGGAAACTAGTGAGTTTTGGGCTTCTGCCGTTTCTACAATGCAAGAAGGGAAATTACCTTGAGAACCGTTATTGAGGACTGCAGCTACAATACGAGGTAGAACATGTTGGGAGGATCCTGTTGAGTCTCTTTCAGTTCATGCATATATTGCTAAGAGCCAACATGAAGCTTTGATGGAAGAAAAGAGACGAGGAAATTTTGATGATACGAGAGAAGGAAATTCTTCTAAGAGGCAAACTCGAGGAGACAAGACTCGGGAGGTAGCTTCACAAGAATTGCCTGTAAAGGATACCTCAGCATCATTGGGAGAAAAAACAACGGAGACAAAAGATAAGGGCAAATCAATTGCTTATAAGCTACTTTCTGACATTGAAGCGGCAACAAATTTGAAAGGGATGTTGGAAGAACGTATATTAAACGCTAAGGTAGAATTGACATTGAAAGAAGTCTTGGGAATTACAAAGAAGGAGTTTCATGATGTTATCATTGACAGCATTAAGCGAAAGAGGCAATTAATGGGTGAAACTGGAATGAGTCGTGCCATTGATGCAAGAATATATAGAGATGAAGAAGAGGTTGATATTAGTTACAAGCAAACAAAAAATGAAAAGAATGGGTATAATCAACGAGTACGTTTCGAAGATTATAGTGATAAGAAAATGGAAACCTTGAGCCATTATACTTGAAAGCATTGGGCAAAGGCAACTACTGAGGTATTGGTGAAAGTAGGAGATATAGAAGAACCAATTGTTGCTTTAGTCGACCATGGTTCTGAAATAAATCTCATGTCTAAAGATCTTTATAAGAAGCAAAAATGGCCAATTGATATAGAACATAGATGGACAATACGAGCAGCTAATAATACATGGGGCGAATTATATGGAGCTTGTCCAGATGTCAAAATTTGGATTGGGGATGTTGCGACGGAGCAACATTTCTTTGTTCAAGATACAACGTCTTATCCGTTGATTTTAGGACAACCTTATGTTACGGCAACACGGATTGAAACAAAAGTACTTGACGATGGTTCTGCTTATGCAAGGGTACGTAGCGAAGATGGGAGGAAAGCTGTACAATTTCTAACAGTACCTCCCAACCATGAACGAAATCGAGATAGGTTGAGGGAGAAACCATTGCCAAAGATTGTTGAAGGATTTAAGGATTTTGGAGAGGTACCACTGTAAAGCGAGATTATGGAGGTACAAAAGAGGAGGTACTCTCGTGAGATGAAGGTGCCTTTGATGCGAGTTTTATTGGTATATTGGAGAATGGAAATATTATGTATAAGAAAGTTGATGATTTTAAAAGAAAAGAAAGAAAAAGATTATATAATATTGAAGGACAATTACGCAAGATAGGTACATTACAAGATGATGAGAGGATTTTAGATGTTTATGAAGAAAATGGACTGGAAGATTCATTGGAATTGATTACATCTATTGGACTAGGAGATAATGATAAGATTGTTGAGATTCATTCGAGAGAGGTTTATACCATGCTTGAATCTTTTCAAGCACCAGAAGTCACAGTAGAGACGAGATATAAAATGGCAGATAAGAAGGTAAAGCCTGTTGCCGGACCATTACCAGAAGATTCTAAAGAACAAATGGGAGAAGCATCAAAAGAAGCAAGTTTAAGAGATCCAATGAGTATTGGACATCAGTTTACTGAAGAGACTTTTGAAGAATTGAAGATTGGTTCTGATGGTTCTTTATTGCCGGAGGAAATTACTTGCTTCAAAAAGATGTTGGCTAAACAAGGTAGATCATTTGCTTTCGAATCTCATGAAATTGGATGTGTGGATCCAAATATTATAACACCTATGGTTATCTTCACTGTACCGCATGTACCTTGAAATCTAAGACCGATTCTAGTACCAAGGGCACATTTACCTAAATTGGTGGAACTATTAAAAGAAAAGATAAAGATGAAAATATTGGAACCCTCATTTGCGTCGTATTCTAGTGGATGGTTTACAGTACCTAAGAAGAATGGGTCACTAGGGTTTATTCAAGATATGCAACCGGTGAATGCAGTAACTATCAGGAATGCAGAAATTGGACCTATTGTGGATGAATTTACTGAGGCGTTTGTTGGAAGGGCGATCTATTCAATGGGTGACTTGTATTCAAGTTATGATCAATTTCAACTTGCCGAAAGAAGTAGAGATATGACAACAATGAGGACACCACTTGGATTGGTTAGAATGTGCACTCTTCCTCAAGGCACGACTAACTCAGTTGCACATATGATGAATGGGATGAATAATGTATCGAAAGATTTTATTCCAGAAAAGACTATGTCTTTTCTGGATGATGTTCCTATAAAAGGTTGCAGAGAAGGAGACAAGGATGAAACTTTAGATACGAGGGGGTGTCGCAAATATATTGTTGATCATATACAAGATTGTGAAAAGATTTTAACTCGGCTTAGAGAAGTTCATCTTATATTATCGGGTATGAAGTTCGTATTTGGAGTACGAGAGGTTGTGATTGTTAGGCATTTATGTGGATCTTATAGAAGAAAACCAGATCCGACTAAAGTTGATGCAATTAGAAGGATGAAAGAGGATTGTGATTCTTTAACAGAGGTTGGCAGGTTTTTAGATGCATGTGTATTTTATCGAATCTGGATCCTTCATTATGCTCACATAGCGGATCCATTATATGAACTGTTACGCAAGGGTTACTAATTTAAATGGGAAGAAAGGCATATTCAGGCAATGCAAAGATTGAAGAATTTATTGATGTCACCTCCAATTTTGAGGAAGGTTGATTATAAGTGCAATAGACCAGTAATGCTTACTCTGGACACTAGTCCAATTGCCATTGGATGGGCTGTGGGTCAAGATGATTCAAATGGGAATAGATTTGCAGTTCTATTTGGGGCTAAAGTTTTAAGTGTTCGTCAGCGTGCATATTTGCAAGTCAAAAGAGAACTGTGGGGAGTTGTTTCAGCTATGAAAGCTGAAAAGGACTATTTGATTGGGGCAGTAGTAGTAATTGAAACAGATTGCTTGCCATTGCTTGGAATGATTATTAACTGTTCAACGCCAGATATTGCAATGTTGAGATGGATTGCTTATATTAAGTCACAAAATCCGGAATTTAAGCATGTTACTGGGAAGGACAATTTAATAGCAGACATGCTATCTCGAGCAAGATACGAGAGGGAGGACGAAATGGTTGAAGACATTGATGATGTCGGATTGAAATTCTATTCAATATCAAATCTCAACAGGGAAGACAAGCTATTTCTTGAAGAATCTTATGAAGGAGAATTATTGGATATTGGTCATTACTTGAATACCTTGACTAAGCAGGAGAATTGGTCTATAGAAAAATTTAAACAAATAAGAAGAAAAACATACGGATTTTTACTTCGAGATGGATTCTTATGGAAGAGACCGAAGAAAGGAATTGGGATGCCACAAAGAGTGATAGGCAAAAAGGAAGAAAAACTAAAATTATTAAAGGAGTTTCATGATAATTTATGGGCAGGGCATAGAGGAATCTGGGCTACTTTTGCTAAACTCAAGGAACGATATTGGTCAAAAAATATGTATCGAGATGTGCTCTCATTTGTAGAGTCATGTAAAATCTGTCAATCATATTCTAATATCCGACATCGAGATGGTCTTCATCCTACGTATCTTCTGGCTATTCATTTTAAATGGGTTGTTGATTTGGTTATTATGCCGGTTGGGTTATGGCAGATGAGATATTTGGTTTTAGCTCGTGAAGATTTATGAAATCAAGTAGAAGGAAGAGCATTGAGGACAAAATCTACAGAGGAGATTTGTAGGTTTTTGCTTGAAGATGTCATTTGTCGCTACGGATGCGTAGGAAAAATCATTGCAGATCGTGGAGAATTAAATGCACAAGAAGCTCGTAAGTTCTTTGAAAGATGTGGAGTTAAACTATCACTGATTACTACTTATAATCCGGAAGGGAATGCAAAAAGCGAACGCGGTCACCCACTGATTGTGAAAGCATTAGTTAAAGCTTGTAATGGGAAAGTTAAAGAGTGGCCACGGCTTTTGTCATTTGTATTATGGGCTGATCGAACAACACATAGTTCGGTGACAAGATATATGCGAGTAGAACTTATGACAGGTCGAAAACCAATTATGCCGATTGAAGAAAAGGTACTTACTTGGAGTATGCTACCATGGGAAGATGGATTGACAAGAGAAGAACTTCTGGCTATTAGGATTCGACAATTGGAGCAAAGATCGGAAGATGTGCAGATAGCAATGGAAAGGTTAAAAAGTGCAAGGTTACAAAACAAGGTGCGATTCGATAAGCAACATCGATTGAGACCTAAAGCAATCAAGGAAGGTGACTGGGTACTTGTTTATGACAATAGTCTGGATAATCAACATAGTACTTTGCGGAAATTTTCAAAACGTTGGTTTGGACCATATGTAGTAACAACTGTTCATGATAATGCGACTTACTCATTACGGGAGTTAGATGGTATAAAATTGAAAATACCAATTGTAGAGAAGCGAGTAAAAATATTTAAACGAAGAGACGCGGAGATGAATATAGAAGACCTTAATGAAGGTATAGAGATTCCGCAGCAAGAAGATGAAAGTGATTTGGATAATGAAGGTTGGGAAGATTTTGGGAAGACTGAGGCAATCATTGTTGAAGTCAGTGTTGTAATGGTGAATCGAGATTTTTAATGAAGTGGGTTTGATTACTCTTGACTATTTTGTGAAATCGAGTTACGTCTGTGATGAAGAATTAAAAGGATGTCTATAGGATTGAGTATGCGGAGTGAATGAAAATTGTTGGGTTAATCTAACAAGACAGTCAGTGGATACAAGATCGTGAGTATAAAGCGGTATCGAAGATAAGCAGTTTGGGTTGTTCGAGGTTCTTTGTAATGTCTAGAGACCTACCGGCCGGGACAAAAAGGACTTCGGCGAGCAGTCGAAGGGCATCCATATAGATTTACGGTATATTGTTGTAATCGGTTATATTCGAAGAGTCAAAAACTGATAGACTGCTTGACTATTGGCGAATCTTCATACTACTTTCTACAGCCAAACGCTCGGTATGTTCTCGAGCAGGAAAGCATGTAATACGAAACCGTCCTCCTAAATTTTCTATTATATGGACTATTAATATATTTTACCAATATCTTTTAAAAACAAATTAATATCTATTCTACATAGCTCCACTGCTATCTGTGCAGTGTCCTTACAAACACCCAATTGATATCTATCTATAAATTATCTAACAAAACTCTATAAAAATTGTGATCCCTCTGGCCTATCTAATTAATCAATTGCCATAGGATCTATTATTGGTTCCACTGATTCCGGTTCCAACTGCAAATCTTCATCCTCCTGCAATCCTTCTATCGACTCTTGCCTCAACTGAGCTGAAAGGTCTTCATTGTACTCGCCCAGTTCACAGACTTGAGCTTCTAATTTCAGGATCTGGACATCTCTCAATTCCAACTGGCGTTGAAAGTGACTCCTCTCTTCTGGAACTTCGGAAACTGGCAACGTCGATACTTGTGCTTGACCAATATTGACTAAATTCTCTGTCAATCTTGTCACCTCGACATTCAAGGCGTCTATTTCAGCCCTTAATCGCTCCATTTCACATCTGTATTAGTCACTCAATGTCAATTTCTCTTATGCCAATAACTCGGCCTTTTTTCGTTCTATTACCAATTGATCCTTCACTTTTTCCAGTTTCAAAATTGAATTATTGCGAGCCCAAAATAGTTCTTGCTTGTAGGTCTCTACCATGCGTTCTCTTTCTTTGTCCCAAGCTTCTTATTGTTGCCCTATTTTTTGCTCTAATAGCAGCTTGGATTCTGCATTCGCATGGATGATCCGTTCTTGCTCTTCAATTCTTTGAGTCTTCTCCAATATCACCGTTTTGCTTGCCTTTAATTCCTATTTACCATTGCCCTCTACATGTAATGCTCGTACCATGCAATGTATTTATGAAATGCACTTCAATAGAATATTTTTAAGATGTATGCCTTTCGATAGTCGGCCCTGTGGAAACGCTAACTGATTGATATCTAACAACGTCGCGACTTCATTCTCCTCCTCCACCACCAAACAAATCAGATCCGTTTCCGGTGCCATTGGACGACTAGATTCTCCTATTTCATGTATTACCTCCGTTGTATTGACATTCGATGCCAACGAATTCCGTTCTTGCTGCGGAGGCACTGGCACTGGTTCAGAACTTTCCTCTACTGGCGATGTTTGCCGCAATGTGCACGCGATCACAGCATACACATAATTAGAACATATCAACGTTGTAAACTTCCCTATTTTATGCTTGGCTCCCATTTCCACATGAATACGAGTTGCTACATAAGCTGCTCAATTGAACACCATCCCTTCAAATGTCCCTACCACTGCAAACATTAACCATCTTGACATATATGTATTGTGTCGATACAACTCTAGACATCTCAGCACGAAGCGCAACCATTCCATGAGCTCTAGTATAATTCCCTCAACCGTCCGCCAACCTTAGTTCTTCTCAAACGATGACATGCCACCTTTGAAATAACTTCCTAGTCGGAAGTCACTGGACTCCTCAGTACCTACCGCAATCTCTCCAACTAGAAGAAACAATACTTTTTTGAGGATCTTCTCATCAATACCGATAACGCGCCCTTATACTACGCTCGATCCATCCTGTGGGTCATAGTTCGTGATGTATTCTTCCACTAATGCCACATTAATTGAAGACAAATTATCTGATCTTCGCAAAAACTAAAATATTTGTACTTTTCGAAAATCTTGTATTCTCCTTGGCGTCTAGCAAATCTCTAGCTTCATAGGCTCCATATTGGTAACGATTATTACGGATGGTGGTCCTAAATTACGTTTAGCTTTCACATTTTGCCACTTTTCTCTCTGTCCGTAGCTTTCTTTGCACTCTCAATCGCCATGACGCACACTCTTTCAAGCTCTAACTGTCAATACTACGCTTCAGTACTCCAAAACACCCAAAATTATAACACCGAAAAGAAACAATAACAGAATGGGATACCTAAGAATGAGTGTAAATGCGTGCCCCACTCCTATTCTTTTACCTAGTGGTGATAACGACAACATGTTACCCCTACTGTCTGTTTCTCACCTTCATTCCATCTGACACATTAGTAATTACTAACTATCCTTTCAGCTGCCTCTACACCCTAATGCACTTAATTAGGTCTATCCTAAGTACATTCGACGTGACCTCCTCCAGAAATTGAAAACCCATCCTGGGTTTTATGTATGATATAACCATAATCGGTTTCCGTTAATGTGAGTACTGAAACGATGATCCATGAAATCCTCCAATTGAACAGACCCATTGGAAAACCCTTCAATTACACAATATGGCCCATGCCAGCGAACTTGAAATTTGCCCAAAAAATGATTAAACCTACTATCATTTAACAATACCAAATCATTGGGCATAAAACTCTTCAAACGCAGTTTACTATCATAGTAACTCTTCCGTCATTTTTGAGTTGCTTCCATATTGAAGAGCGCTGTAGCCCGTATTTCATCTAATTTGTCCAACTCTACCAACCGATATTGGAGTGATTCCTTGTCTCCAAGATGTTCATCCAACGCAATGCGTAAACTCTAAACTTCCAATTCAATTGGTAATATTACTTCTTATCCATACACCAATTGGAATGGTGTGGAATTGGTAGTCACTTTATATGCAGTACGATACGCCCACAATGTCGCAAACAATTTAGTATCCCAATCCATTCCCACGCCCAAAATTATTTTGGTTAAAATCTTATATAGAATACCATTGGTCTTTTTCGTCTGTCCATTGGCCCGAGGATGATATGGTGTTGTTTTCCTGTGCTTGATTTTGTATGTTTTTGTCAAGGTTGCTATGATAGCATTTATGAAATGGGTGCCGCGATTGCTAACCAATTCCTTCGGACACCCAAATCGAGTAATAATATTCTCATATAGAAAAGTGGCCACCGTACTCGCATTATCATTGCGGGTAGCAATAGCCTCCGTCCATTTGGTTACATAGTCTGTGGCGACTAAAATATACTACTTTTGTCCATGTCTCGATGTTGGTGCAATGGGTCCAACAAAATCAATTCTCCATTTCTCAAATGGTGCCTGTGCCAAGATTGGTACTAACGGCATCGCTGAAGTACCCGTGGGTCGATCAATTTGTTGACAGGGATCACAATGACGAACAAATTGGTGCGCATCAGAAAACATTGTGGGCTACTAATATTCGGCCATTAAAGCCTTGCGAGCAGTATTATCTCCCACGAAATATCCACAACTATCCAAATGACATCCCTCTAGTATTGATTGTACTTCACTGGGAAAGATGCAACGACGTAGAATTCCATCCCGGCCTTACTTATACAAAGCATCTCCCATCATTGTATATGGGACACTTATTAAAAACAATCATTTTTTGAGTTTCTCACTATATGTAGGTGGGAATGTCTGAAATGTCAGATATTGAATCAATTCACTATAGTTGATTGTAATCACTTCGACGATAAATAACTATGCATCAGAAAGTACATTACTAATAGGCTCATTACTCAAGACATTGGACAATCGGAAAAAATGATCCGTATTGGCATGTTTCTTTCCTGGTCGTACATTGATAGTAAAATTAAATTCTTGAAGTAATAACACCCATCGAGCAATGCGTCCACTCAATTGAGGCTTATTAATCATGTATTTGAAGGCATCATGATCCACATAAAAGACAAAGGGATACCCAAGTAAATAGTGCCGAAATTTCTGAACCGAATATATCATACCCAACGCTTCTCGTTCAGTAGTAGTGTAATTACGTTCGACAGCCACCAATTACCGACTAGCATAATAGATAAGATGATCCAAATTCTGGTCATGCTTTTGACTTAGCACCGATCCAATAGCCACATTGAATGCATCAACATACACATGAAAGGGCTCGGTCCAACGAGGGGCCACCAATATTGGTGCAGAGACCAATTTTGACTTCAATGCTTCAAAGGCCATGTGCACTCCATGGTCCAGATGGGACTAGTCTTATCTAATAGAGGTTTCTTCAGTAAGTTTTTTAAAGGTTGACAAATAACTACAAATGACTGAATAAATCGTCGATAATAACTAACATGGCCGATGAACCCTCGAACACCGGAGACCGTCTCTGGTCTGCGCAAGTTCATTATATGTGTCACTTTGTCTGGATCCGTGGCCATACCATGGCTAGAGATGATATGTCCCAATAATTTTCCTGATGGAATATCGAATTGATACTTATCCGAGTTCAACGATATCTCAGACTTAGCGCTGTCGTGTTGTAACACGAGTATACCATGAAAATATAAAGAAAGGGGACTTTTATTAATGTTCAGTTACCTCGAATATTGGGAGCAACGACCAATTCTAGTGCAAATATTGAGTGGCCAGGTTCAGTCACCCCGTTACAGTTAGCCGGGGCATATTCAAATGCTCTGTTTGATTCCAATAACACGAGTCAGGAGGAAGAGAAAGGACTAATTCACACGACGGGTGAGCTTGGTTCGAAGAATCAATTGGATCCAATTTCAAGAATCCAATCCGGATCATCTTACCCAATATGAGACCTGAATTGGCCGGGCAATCCAATGCAGTCTAATTACGGGAAAATCCAGGTCTTACTACGGGCCTCAGCCAATTTGACGCGAAGGACCAATTTGATCCAATTATGGGAACATCCGGATCTTACTACTGGACTCTTAACCAATATGAGACCTGAATTAGTTGGGCGACTCAATGTGGTCTCGATTACGGGGTTTTGATTCTGTTTCAGGCTGTCCTGTTCTTTGTGTCGTTTCAGGAAACGTTGTTTTTGGTAAAAGCATCTCTTAAAGGTAAAAACGGGGGAAAAAGCTCTGACGACGAGAGCCAATTTTAGATCCAAGCTCTGACGACGAGAGCCAATTTTAGATCCAAGCTCTGACGGTGGGAGCCAATTCTAGATCCAAGACGGAAGATTGAAGAAATTCAGAGGATAAGGTTAGGGGAGAGAATAAATTTTGGGGGGGAGTTTTTTGAAGGGAGAGCGAGCTTCATGCTTCGGGCGGGGAAAAAAGACAAAGATTGGGGTTTTTTTTTTTTATAGGGTTTTGAGAAGACTGAGGCAATCGTTATTGAAGTCAGTGTTGTAATGGTGGATCGGGATTTTTAATGAAGTGGATTTGATTACTCTTGACTGTTTTGTGAAATCGAGTTACATCTGTGATGAAGAATTAAAAGGCTGTCTATAAGATTGAGTATGCGGAGTGAATAAAATTTATTGGGTTAATCTAACAAGACAGTCAATGGATACAAGATTGTGAGTATAAAGCGGTATCGGAGATTAGCAGATTAGATTGTTCGGGGTTCTCTGTAACGTCTAGAGACCTACCGGTGTCGTATTACGTGCTTTCCTGCTCGAGAACGCGCCAGGCGTCTGGCTGTAGAAGGTAGTATGGAGATTCGCCGATAGTCAAGCAGTCTATCAGTTTTTGACTGCTGGAATATAAACGACTGCAACAATGTACCGTAAATCTATACGGATGCTCTTCGACTGCTTGTCGAAGTCCTTTTTGCCCCAGCCGGTAGGTCTCTAGATGTTACAGAGAACCCCGAACAACCCAAACTGTTAATCTTCAATACCGCTTTGTACTTACGATCTTGTATCCACTGACTGTCTTGTTAGATTAACCCAATAAATTTCATTCACTCCGCATACTCAATCCTATAGACACCCTTTTAATCCTTCAATCATAGACGTAACTCGATTTCACAAAACAGTCAAGAGTATTAAAACCCACTTCATTAAAAATCCCGATTCACCATTACAATACTGACTTCAGCAGCGATTGCCTCAGTCTTTCCAAAAACTCTACGAAGAAAAAAATCCAAATTCTATGTCTTTCCTTTCCCGACCCGAAGCATGAAGCTCCTGTCTATAATCCCCTTGATCTTCAAAAACCTCCAATGAAAACCGAACTAGTAACCTTGCAAAAGCTTGAAACTAGCTCCCCCCGATTCCCAGAGAAAAAAAAAAAAACCCCCCTTCAAAACTATATCCCTCCTAACCTTATCCTCTGAATTTCTTCAATCTTCTGTCTTAGATCCGGATTTGGCTCCCACCGTCAAGCTTGGATCTAAAATTGGCTCTCGCCATCAAGCTTGGATCCAAAATTGGCTCTTGCCGTCAGAGCTTTCTCCACCGTTTTTACCTTTAAGAAATCCATTTACCGAAAACAACGTTCCTTGAAACGGCATAGAGAATAGGACAGCCTGAAACAGAATCGAACCCCGTAATCGGGACCACATTAACAAAATTTTTCTTTCTTTTTATTTTCACTGTATACTCGTATTACAACACGACATCCACCCCCTCTGAACCTGTGCATCCTCCGGTATGCACCAATTTACCCAATTGCTGTTTGATTCAGAATATATCCTCTACGTATTTGTCCAGTTCATCTTCGTCACCTTCATTATCCAAATCACTTTCATCTTCTTGCTGCGGAATCTCTATACCTTCATTAAGGTCTTCCATATTCATCTCTGCGTGTCTTCGTTTAAATATTTTTACTCGCTTCCCTGCAATTGGTATTTTCAATTTTGTACCATCTAACTCCCGTAATGAGTAAGTCGCATTATCATGAACAGTTGTTACAACATATGGTCCAAACCAACATTTTGAAAATTTCCGCAAAGTACTATGTTGATTATCCAGACTATTGTCATAAACAAGTACCCAGTCACCTTCCTCGATTGCTTTTGGTCTCAATCGATGTTGCTTATCGAATCGCGCCTTGTTTTGTAACCTTGCTCTTTTTAACCTTCCCAATGCTATCTGGACATCTTCCGTTCTATGCTCCAATTGTCGAATCCTAATAGCCAGAAGTTCTTCTCTTGTCAATCCATCTTCCTATGGTAGCATACTCCAAGTAAGTACCTTTTCTTCAATCGGCATAATTGGTTTTCGACCTGTCATAAGTTCTACTGGCATATATCCTGTCACCGAGCTATGTGTTGTTCGATCAGCCCATAATGCAAATGACAAAAGCCGTGGCCACTCTTTAACTTTCCCATTACAAGCTTTAACTAATGCTTTCACAATCAGTGGGTGATTGCGTTCGCTTTTTGTATTCCCTTCCGGATTATAAGCAGTAGTCAGTGATAGTTTAACTCCACATCTTTCAAAGAATTTACGAGCTTCTTGTGCATTTAATTCTCCATGATCTGCAGTGATTTTTCCTACGCACCTGTAACGACAAATGACATCTTCAAGCAAAAACCTACAAATCCCCTCTGTAGATTTTGTCCTCAATGCTCTTCCTTCTACTTGATTTACCTTAGTCAAGGTATTCAAATAATGACCAACATCCAATAATTCTCCTTCATAAGATTCTTCAAGAAATAGCTTGTCTTCCCTGTTGAGATTTGATATTGAATAGAATTTTAATCCGACGTCATCAATGTCTTCAACCATTTCGTCCTCCCTCTCGTATCTTGCACGAGATAGCATGTCTGCTACTAAATTGTCCTTCCCAGTGATATGCTTAAATTCTGGATTTAGTGACTTAATATAAGCAATCCATCTCAACATTGCAATATCTGGCGTTGAACAGTTAATAATCATTCCAAGCAATGGCAAGCAATCTGTTTCAATTACTACTACTGCTCCAATCAAATAGTCCTTTTCAGCTTTCATAGCCGAAACAACTCCCCACAGTTCTCTTTTGACTTGTAAATATGCACGCTGACGAACACTTAAAACTTTAGCCCCAAATAGAACTGCAAATCTATTCCCATTTGAATCATCTTGACCCACAGCCCATCCAATGGCAATTGGACTAGTGTCCAGAGTAAGCATTACTGGTCTATTGCACTTATAATCAACCTTCCTCAAAATTGGAGGTGACATCAATAAATTCTTCAATCTTTGCATTGCCTGAATATGCCTTTCTTCCCATTTAAATTAGTAACCCTTGCGTAACAGTTCATATAATGGATCCGCTATGTGAGCATAATGAAGGATCCAGATTCGATAAAATACACATGCACCTAAAAACCTGCCAACCTCTGTTAAAGAATCACAATCCTCTTTCATCCTTCTAATTGCATCAACTTTAGTCGGATCTGGTTTTCTTCTATAAGATCCACATAAATGCCTAACAATCACAACCTCTCGTACTCCAAATACGGACTTCATACCCGATAATATAAGATGAACTTCTCTAAGCCGAGTTAAAATCTTTTCACAATCTTGTATATGATCAACAACATATCTGCGACATCCCATCGTATCTAAAGTTTCATCCTTGTCTCCTTCTCTGCACCCTTTTATAGGAACATCATCCAGAAAAGGCATAGTCTTTTCCGGAATAAAATCTCTCAATACCTTATTCATCCCATTCATCATATGCACAACCGAGTTGGTCGCGCCTTGAGGAAGAGTGCACATTCTAACCAATCCAAGCGGTGTCCTCATCGTTGTCATATCTCTACTTCCTTCGGCAAGTTGAAATTGATCATAACTTGAATACAAATCACCCATTGAATAGATCGCCCTTCTAGCAAACGCCTCAGCAAATTCATCCACAATAGGTCCAATTCCTGCATTCTTGACAGTTACTGCATTCATCGGCTGCATATCTTGAATAAACCGTAGTGACCCATTCTTCTTAGGTACCGTAAATCATCGACTAGAATACGGCGCAAATGAAGGTTCCAATATTTTCATCTTTATCTTTTCTTTTAATAGTTCCACCAATTTAGGTAAATGTGCCCTCGGTACTGGAATCGGTCTTAGATTCCAAGGTACATGCGGTACAGTGAAGATAACCATAGGTGTTATAATATTTGGATCCACACATCCAATTTCATGAGATTCGAAGGCAAACGATCTGTCACGGACACAAAATACAGACTTGAAATCTAACAAGAAGTTCAAGAAAAAGTGGCAGAACTAGATTAAACAGATGAGTACAAGAATAACACCAGAAAGGTGAGCTAGAACTCCAAGAGATGTATTGTCGAGACTGAAGAACTCTTCAGCCTCGACTCCTATATATACTACTGGCCTATGGTTCTAAGGAAGCGCATCAAGAAGCTTCCCAAGAACTATGAAGCTTCTCGAGCAACTACCCAAGAGCTAGGAAGCTTCTCAAGTAACTTCCTAGAATCTACTAGAATATTCTAAGAATCCTCTAGAGCCTTCTAAGGGAATCTTTAGGGAATCTTCAAAGAATCTTTAGAGAATCTTTGAAGAATATTCTAAGAAAATATTCAAAGAATCTTCTGGAAGTTTCTAGAGACTTCTTTGTAGAAGGTTCTAGAAACTTGTCTCTAGAAAGGTCTAAGGACTATGTCCCTAACATCACCTCCTCTTTTAGCTTCGAGGTCTTCGAGAAGCAATGTTATCGTCAGTCAATACCAACGCAAGAAAATGAAGATCTGTCGCATAACCTCTGCTATGAACTCCAATTGTTATTCACGAGGCAAGTGATTCAATGGTCCTTGAAGCCAACGGTAGTGGCCCACGCCTTCAACTTCTGACCAAGCATGAACCTCCGTGTCTTCATTGTGAAATTGTCCTGCAAACACTCCTTCTGGCTGACCATTGTAGGCAGGCTCGACCTCAAATACAATCACCAGCGATCTGTTGCTCGGAATCCTTCGACGTCGTCGTGGTGCAGGCGGTTCTTCATCTCGCGGTCGTCTTCGTGAGCTAGTTGCTTGAGATGACATGACAAGTGTAGTATCTTGGCTATCCATATTCAAAGGCTAAAACAATAAGAACAAACTTGGGCTACAAACAAAGTTCTACGCTATCTTGGAGAGAATGACTACATCAACTATGGATTTTGGTGGTGCTCTCTCCTCTTTTCTGTTTTCTGGATGAGAAAGCTTCAATAAGAAGCTATCGTCGAACCGGCTTGGGTTTCTCAGGATATCGTCGATGAAACTCCTGTACCTTTTGCGGCGCATTCGCGAGATTTTCGGCCGGCTCCCATGTTCGTTCATTAATATCGTAACCGCTCCAATGCACAAAGTATTCTAATTTACCCCGTCTTTGCCGTGAATCCAGGACCTTTTCCACCTCGTATTCTTCGTGGTTCTCTATTTCTATGTTAGGTGGTGGACATTGTACTCTTCCAGGAAAAGACGATTCTCGATAAGACTCCAACAAAGAAACATGAAAGACAGGATGTACCTTCATAGTAGCTGGTAACTCCAAACGATATGCTACAGGATTGATCTGCTTCTGGATAACAAATGGTCCCAATCTCCGATAGTCCAATTTGTTTCATGGCCGCTTGGTCTTAATATTTCGTCAAAGCAGCCAAACTTTGTCTCCAATCGTGAATTTAGGTGCCTGATTCCGAAATTTGTCCGCGGACGCCTTGTAAGATTCTTGGGCAGTTTGTAATTGAAGCTTCAATATAGTTTGAAGTTGCGAAAGCTCCTTCACCAATCCTTCAGCTGCCGGATTGTTAATCGTTGACGAACTCCATAAGTCAAGCTTCGGATGGTATCCATAATTGGAAAAGAATGGCATTTGTTGAGTTGATGCATGAAGGATGTTGTTATATGCGAACTCGACTAGCGGTAGATATGCGGCCCAATCATCTTGTTGATAGTTGATGGTGCAACGTAAATATTGCTCTAAAACTTGATTCACTCGTTCTGTTTGGCCGTCCGTTTGAGGATGAAATGCTGAAGAAAGCTTGATATCCACCTTCAATATCTCAAAAAGAGATTTCCAAAACTTTGACACAAACTGGGTTCCTCGATCCGATACGATATCATCTGGTAGACCATGATATCGATACACATTATCGAGAAAGAGTCTTGCTGTGTCTTCGCTTGACGATGTCTTCTTGCAAGGGACAAAATGTGCCATCTTTGTAAGCCGATCTATGACAACAAAAATGCTGTCAAATGAATTCGATGGTGGTAGATCCGTAATAAAGTCCATGGAAACCGAAGACCATGGTCGGCGCGGAATAGGCAATGGCTGTAGAAGTCCATAAGGTCGATGTCGAGGGTTTTTGGATCTTGAACAAATGTCACAAGATACAACAAAATCTTTCACATCCTTCCACATTTGAGGCCACCAGAAATCGCGAGAAATAAGTTCCAAGGTCTTATTGAATCCAAAATGTCCCGCAGTTGGAAAGTCATGACGAGATTGAAGAACTCGGAGTCGTGTTGGCCCTTTTGGGATATACAATCGCTCTTCGAAATATACTAGATCTCCTTCCATCTTGAATTTATCATCACTAGCATGTTGCTTGATATCAAGGGCTAGAGAATCTTCAATGGTTGCGGCCCGTACCTGGTCGAGGAAGTCAGCATCAATTGGTACAATAGCTGCGTTGAGCCGAAATTTCTCTGGCTTCAACAATGTCGTGCACTGTTGATCAAATGCTGCATCTCCAGCCTTTGGCGCGAGATATGATCTCTTTGATAATGCATCGGACAACCCTTGTTGCTTCCCAAGCCGATAAGTAATAACAAAGTCGAACTTGGATAGCGACATACTCCACCGAGCTTGACGCCGATTAAAACCCGAGCCGACATAAAATACTCCAAATTCTTGTGATCCGTATATAGGATCACTGGATGTGCAGTTCCTTTGAGAAAGTGGCGCCACTCTTGGAAAGAATCTACTATAGCAAGGAGTTCCTTATCGTGGATCTCATAGTTGATCTCAGCAGCAGAGAATTTTCGAGAATAGAACGCAACTGGATGGAGCTTCTCATCTACGCCCATCTGTAAAAGTACAGCTCCCAAAGCAAAATCCGAAGCATCTGTCTCCAAATAAAAGGCCTTTGTAAAGTCCGGATGTACCAAGATTGGAGCTGTAGTAAATACCATCTTCAAATCTTGGAATGCTTTTTCTACGATAGGTCCGCATTCGAGCTTGTCCTTGAACGTTAACCGAGTGAGGGGGGCAGTAACTTGAGAATAATTCTTGATGAAGATCCGATAGTGATTAGCAAATCCAAGAAAACATTGTACGTCCCTAATCGTCTTCGGAACTTCCCAAGACATGATTGCTTCCACCTTCTTTGGATCCATCTTCAATCCTTCCGTAGTCGCGATGAATCCCAAAAACTCCATCTCAGTTTGGTGAAATAAGCACTTCTCCAATTTGGCATAGAGTCCTCGCTCCCGTAGTTTTTTGAGTACCAGACGAACGTGCTTCTCATGTTCTTCCTCGTTCTTAGAAAATATCAAAATATCATCTAGATAGATGACAACAAAATCGTCTAGATGCTCTCGAAAGATGTCATTCATCATGTGTTGAAAGACCGCTGGAGCATTAGTAAGACCAAATGGCATGACATTGTATTCAAAATGGCCATACCTTGTTCGAAAAGCTGTCTTCCATTCATCTCCTTCCTTGATTCGCACAAGGTTGTAAGCTCCCCTTAGGTCAATCTTTGTAAAGTTCCTTGCACACCCAAGTTGTTCTAGAAGACCAGAGATCAAAGGTAGTGGGTAGTGATTCTTTTTTGTCACCTTGTTGAGACCTCGATAGTCTACGCACATCCGTAGTGAGCCATCTTTCTTCTTCACAAATAAGATTGGTGCCCCAGCTGGCGACTTCGAATGACGGATGAAGTTCTTGGCTAGATTCTCGTCAATGTACTTCCGCAACTCAGTCAACTCCGTCTGCGACAAATTGTAGATTGGTCCAAAAGGTGGTTGTGCTCCTTCTTACAATTCAATGGCATAGTCATAGGGTCGATGCTCTGACAGCATATCAGCATTCTTCTTTTCAAAGACATCTTTGAATTCTTCATACTGCTTTGGAATAACCAAAGTCGGAGTTGCATCTTCTCGAGTCGGAGTTGCAAAGATGACAAGAGGTGTATTTTGCTTGGCTTCCTTCATGAAAGCCCTTGCACCTATAAACAAGGATTTGTTTCTAGACATTGTCTTAGCAAATTCCACCTTCAAGGAGTTTGTTGGAAATGTCACTTTCTGCAACTTCCAATCTATCAATGGATTATATCTATCAAGCCAAGATAGTCCCAAAATGATAGGACATGAAGGGGTCTTGATAACATTAAACACAATATTGCTCTCATGGTTTTCAAGACGTACCTTCAATGGTTTAGTTTCATGGATAACATTGCCCGAAGACAATGGTCGTCCATCTATGACTTCTACATGGACAGGCTTAAGTTTCTTTACAAGAGAAATATTGTGAAGCTTGGCAAACTCTTCATCTATAAAGCAAGCGGATGCACCCGAGTCTAATAAAGCATCGACTTGTAGTTCTTGAATACCCAGATGTAAAGGTACCATAAAACAATCTGAAGGTTGAGTTGAGAGAAAGGGACCTTGATTAATTTTGGATGTTGAGATGTCCAGCCGCACGGTCCCTATTGTAGCTAGGCGTCCTTGTTTTCCTGCATGCTTGTACTCCTGAGTCTTGTTGTTTGAGGCTTCTGTTTCTTCCGACAATCTACAGCTTTATGGCCCGCTTCTCCGCAATATAAACACAAGTTTTGTTCAAACCGTCGCTTCTTTTCCTCAGCTGTGAGGGGTTTGAAACATATCGCATCAATTTGCATGGGTTCAGGATCTGTGGAGTGATTCTCTGGACCTTTTGAAAATGTAGCAAATGCTCCATCATTTCTCCAGCCTGATCGTCTTTTTTGGCGTAATTCAAAGAGGCGGTTGTCACAAATAATTGCCTGAGATATAAGTTCTTCTAAAGTATCCGCCTTAGGCATGGTGATCAATAAGTTCTTGACATCATCTCTCAGTCCATATCGAAATCGTGTCATGAACGCCTTATCATTCCAATCAAGATCACATGTAAGCTGTTGAAATTCTGCAGCATAGATTGCAGCAGAACGTGATCCTTGTCGCAGATTTTGTATCTTTCTTTCAGCCACTCTTTCTCGATCGCTATCTCCAAACGCAGCAGTAAGTCTCTCTATGAAAGCCTCTAGGTCATACAATATTGGAGAATCCTTTTCCAATAGTGGAGCAAACCAAGAGCGAGCATTTCCTGATAGAAGAGTTCCTATGAAAGCAACCTGGGTAAATCCATTCGGATAACGAGAAGGGTATAGGCGTAGATAAAGCCATACTTGTTGCACAAAACCTCGGAAGTTGGCTCTTGTTCCGTCAAACTTGTCTGGCATACTCGCTTTTGGTTCTTTCGTACTAATCCTTGAAGTATCTATAGGGGTCGTATATGACACATGTCTTGCTTCTCTCAGTCGAATAATCTCTTGTTGTAGGCTATGAATTTCGCGTCTAGCTTCTTCGGTCACTAGATCAATTTGAGGTTCTTTACTTGGATTGCGAAGAAATGCAATCTCCTTTCGTACACTATTCATAAGAGCTTGAAGATCTGCAAGAGTTGCCACTCTATTGTCTACTTGTGAAGATGCACTGTCTATGACCTGGTCTACTTCCATATTTAGAGAATAGATGGATTAAAATTTTGAGAGAAGAAGAAATTGCTAAGTCTCTTAGAGAAAATTGTAGCACTACCTATCACTAAAACCTACTCAGAGAAAAGGAAAAAAAAACACTAAACGATTTCAGTTTTAGAGGAGGGTAATCCGCAACCTCTAAAAATGCCTCAATGCTTTCGAGAAGAGGGGTAATCCGCACTCTATCAAGAAGGCAAACCTCTGAAATCGATGTTAACAGTCTTTTTTACTAGCTATGCTAAACAAAAAGAAGGAATTAATATCAGTCCAAGAGAGGGTAATCCGCAACCCTTAGAACGCTCAAGTATCTCCAAGGAAAGGGGTAGTTCACTCTCTGCCTCAAAGAACTAAGCTCTGATATTGTGATTGAGAAAATATCAGTTTAGAGGAAGGTAATGCGCAACCCCTAAAGCGCTAGAATACCTTCAAGAAGAGGGGTAATCCGCTCTCAAACAAGAAGGATTCAGCTCTGATATTAAGATACAGGTAGTCTCGACAAACTGTCACGGACACAAAATACAGACTTGAAATCTAACAAGAAGTTCAAGAAGAAGTGGCAGAACTAGATTAAACAGATGAGTACAAGAACAACACCAGAAAGGTGAGCTAGAACTCCAAGAGATGTGTTGTCGAGACTGAAGAACTCTTCAGCCTCGACTCCTATATATACTACTGGCCTATGGTTCTAAGGAAGCGCATCAAGAAGCTTCCCAAGAACTATGAAGCTTCTCGAGCAACTACCCAAGAGCTAGGAAGCCTCTCAAGTAACTTCCTAGAATCTATTAGAATATTCTAAGAATCCTCTAGCGCCTTCTAAGGGAATCTTTAGGGAATCTTCAAAGAATCTTTAGAGAATCTTTGAAGAATATTCTAAGAGAATCTTTGAAGAATATTCTAAGAGAATATTCAAGGAATCTTCTGGAAGTTTCTAGAGACTTCTTTCTAGAAGGTTCTAGAAACTTGTCTCTAGAAAGGTCTAAGGACTATGTTCCTAACACGATCTACCTTGTTTAGCCAACATCTTTTTGAAGCAAGTAATTTCCTCCGGCAATAAAGAACCATCAGAACCAATCTTCAATTCTTCAAAAGTCTCTTCAGTAAACTGATGTCCAATACTCATTGGATCTCTTAAACTTGCTTTTTTTGATGCTTCTCCCATTTGTTCTTTAGAATCTTCTGGTAATGGTCCGGTAACAGGCTTTACCTTCTTATCTGCCATTTTATATCTCGTCTCTACTGTGACTTCTGGTGCTTGAAAAGATTCAAGCATGGTATAAACCTCTCTCGAATGAATCTCAACAATCTTATCATTATCCCCTAACCCAATAGATGTAATCAATTCCAATGAATCTTCCAGTCCATTTTCTTCATAAACACCTAAAATCCTCTCATCATCTTGTAATGTACCTATCTTGCGTAATTGTCCTTCAATATTATATAATCTTTTTCTTTCTTTTCTTTTAAAATCATCAACTTTCTTATACATAATATTTCTATTCTCCAATATACCAATAAAACTCGCATCAAAGGCACCTTCATCTCGCGAGAGTACCTCCTCTTTTGTACCTCCATAATCTCGCTTTACAGTGGTACCTCTCCAAAATCCTTAAATCCTTCAACAATCTTTGGCAATGGTTTCTCCCTCAACCTATCTCGATTTCGTTCATGGTTGGGAGGTACTGTTAGAAATTGTACAGCTTTCCTCCCATCTTCGCTACGTACCCTTGCATAAGCAGAACCATCGTCAAGTACTTTTGTTTCCATCCGTGTTGCCATAATATAAGGTTGTCCTAAAATCAACGGATAAGACGTTGTATCTTGAACAAAGAAATGTTGCTCCGTCGCAACATCCCCAATCCGAATTTTGTCATCTGGACAAGCTCCATATAATTCGCCCCATGTATTATTAGCTGCTCGTATTGTCCATCTATGTTCTATATCAATTGGCCATTTTTGCTTCTTATAAAGATCTTTAGACATGAGATTTATTTCAGAACCATGGTCGACTAAAGCAACAATTGGTTCTTCTATATCTCCTACTTTCACCAATACCTCAGTAGTTGCCTTTGCCCAATGCTTTCAAGTATAATGGCTCAAGGTTTCCATTTTCTTATCACTATAATCTTCGAAACGTACTCGTTGATTATACCCATTCTTTTCATTTTTTGTTTGCTTGTAACCAATATCAACCTCTTCTTCATCTCTATATATTCTTGCATCAATGGCACGACTCATTCCAGTTTCGCTCATTAATTGCCTCTTTCGCTTAATGCTGTCAATGATAACATCATGAAACTCCTTCTTTGTAATTCCCAAGACTTCTTTCAATGTGAATTCCACCTTAGTGTTTAATATACGTTCTTCCAACACCCCTTTCAAATTTGTTGCCGCTTCAATGTCAGAAAGTAGCTTATAAGCAATTGATTTGCCCTTATCTTTTGTCTCTGTTGTTTTTTCTCTCAATGATGCTGAGATATCCTTTACAGGCAATTGTTGTGATGCTACCTCCCGAGCCTTGTCTCCTCGAGTTTGCCTCTTAGAAGAATTTCCTTCTCTCGTATCATCAAAATTTCCTCGTCTCTTTTCTTCCATCAAAGCTTCATGTTGGCTCTTAGCAATATATGCATGAACTGAAAGAGACTCAACAGGATCCTCCCAACATATTCTACCTCGTATTGTAGCTGCAGTCCTCGATAACGGTTCTCAAGGTAATTTCCCTTCTTGCATTGTAGAAACGGCAGAAGCCCAAAACTCACTAGTTTCCGTTCTTCCACCAAGGTCATCATCTACTCTAGCACCATAACTTGCACTTTCTCGTGCTATTGTTTCATGCTCTTTTAAGTAATCTTGAACCAATGCTCTCATTCCTCCCTTGCCAAAATTGGTTTGAAGAAGATCCTCCCTATCTTTTAATGCTATCTTCCCATCTTTTCAGCAAATAATTCCCTGCCGTATCATATTATTAAATTCATTGCAATCTTTTCTAGTGTGTGAAGCATCATCACACCAAATGCATCTTTGTACATATCCTTCTTTTGAAACATTCTTCGAATTGTTTATAGAAGTATTTTCTTCAAGTCTTGCCAATTTGATTTGAAGATCTTGCATTCCTCGTATAATTTCTTCCATCTTCATATCTGCTTTCTTTGATAAGGATGTCGAAGGTTGAACTGTAGGCATTGTTGGTGGTGTTGTACGTACTGGAGCTTTGGGTGCTTGTACTGTTTTCGAAATATTGCTCCTATCCTTCTTCCTTTCTCTTTTTGTAAGCAACCCCACCGCATCTTCAACGTTCTTCTACTTTGTTGTCAATCCTTCATCTTCTTCTTTGTCTTCAAGAAGGGGTTCTAATTTCTCTTGCAATTCTCCATCAGTAGCTTGAAGAAATAGATCAACTTTGTTCGGCTCCAATGTCAATTTTTCTACCTTGGATAATTGAGAGTACTGCCTCTCAAATTCCCTTAGTAGCTCTGTTGCTTGCAAATTCTTATTGGGCCATTCAATCCATTCCAGAAACAGCTTTTTAGTAACGCGATCAACATCTTCCAAGAAATATTCGTCTTTCAATGCATGTAAAAAATCCTCCCATGAATTCCCATAGCGATCCGTAATCGATGTAATGTGGTCCCTTATCTCCGGTATCGTGGCAAGTCCAAATAGTGCAACTATTTTCTTCTCAGAAACCCGATTTAATTCCATTTCATGAACATAACATCTTAAATACCTTGAAATATTCCTCCCATCAAATTGATCAATTTTATTGACCACTGCTTGCAATGCTTTGGTTGCCAAAACTTCCTTTCGATCATTGCTTTGTTGTTGCTGCATTGACAATGAGAAGGCTTGAAACAAACTAGCAATAGACGAATCCATGTGCATACCTTGTCCTTTAGAAGACTCCCCACCAGAAACTCCTCCCAAAAATCCATCCAAATTTTTATTTTCGTTTTCCATAAAATAAAGATAAAATCAACCGAAATCCAATACCTTCTACCTCAAGCTTTCACGTCGGGTTCACCACTTTTTATCATATTACGTGCTTTCCTGCTCGAGAATTCGTCGGGCGTCTGGCTGTAGAAGGTAGTATGTAGATTCGCCGATAGTCAAGCAGTCTATCAGTTTTGACTGTTGGAATATAAACGACTGCAACAATGTACTGTAAATCTATACGGATGCTCTTCGACTGCTTGTCGAAGTCCTTTTTGCCCCAGCCGGTAGGTCTCTAGACGTTACAGAGAACCCCGAACAACCCAAACTGTTAATCTTCAATACTGCTTTGTACTTACGATCTTGTATCCACTGACTGTCTTGTTAGATTAACCCAATAAATTTCATTCACTCTGCATTCTCAATCCTATAGACACCCTTTTAATCCTTCAATCACAGACGTAACTCGATTTCACAAAACAGTCAAGAGTATTAAAACCCACTTCATTAAAAATCCCGATTCACCATTACAATACTGACTTCAGCAGCGATTGCCTCAGTCTTTTCAAAAACTCTACGAAGAAAAAAATCCAAATTCTATGTCTTTCCTTTCCCGACCCGAAGCATGAAGCTCCTGTCTCTAATCCCCTTGATCTTCAAAAACCTCCAATGAAAACCGAACTAGTAACCTTGCAAAAGCTTGAAACTAGCTCCCCCCGATTCCCAGAGAAAAAAAAAAAAACCCCCCTTCAAAACTATATCCCTCCTAACCTTATCCTCTGAATTTCTTCAATCTTCTGTCTTAGATCTAGAATTGGCTCCCACCGTCAAGCTTGGATCTGAAATTGGCTCTCGCCATCAAGCTTGGATCTGAAATTGGCTCTCGCCGTCAAAGCTTTCTCCTCCGTTTTTATCTTTAAGAAATCCATTTACCGAAAACAACGTTCGTTGAAACGGCACAGAGAATAGGACAGCCTGAAACAGAATCGAACCCCGTAATCGGGACCACATTGAGTCGCCCGTTCAATTCAGGTTCCATATTGGAAAAGATGCCCGTAGTAACCTGGATGTTCCCGTAATTGGGTCAAATTGGTCCTCGCGTCAGATTAGCTAAGACCCGTAGTAAGACCTGGATTTCCCGTAATTAGACTGCATTGGGTTGACCGGCCAATTCAGGTCTCATATTGGATAAGAGGACCCGGATTGGATTCTCGAAATTGGATCCAATTGGCTCTTCGAACCCGTCGTGTGAATTGGCCCTTCTCTTCCTGCTGACTCCCGTTATTGGAATCGAATGGAGCATTTCAGTATGCCCCAGCTGACTGTAATGGAGCGACTAAACCTGACCACTCAATATTTGCACTGGAGTTGGTCGATGCTCCCAATATTCGAGGTAACTGAATATTAATAAAATTCCCCTTTCTTTTTATTTTCACTGTATACTCGTGTTACAACACGACACCGGCTCGCACAAAAAGGACTTTGGCGACCAATCGAAGGGCATCCGTATAGATTTACGGTGTATTCTAATAGTCGTTTAGATTCCAACAGTCAAAAACTGATAGACTGCTTGACTATTGGCGAATATCTATACTACTTTTTACAGCCAGACGCCCAGCACGTTCTCGAGCTGGAAAGCACGTAATACGACAAAAGTGGTGAACTCGACGTGAAAGCTTGAGGTGGAAGGTATTGGATTTCGGTTGATTTTATCTTTATTTTATGGAAAACGAAAATAAAAATTTTGAAGGATTTTTGGGAGGAGTTTCTGGAGGGGATTCTTCTAAAGAACAAGGTATGCACATGGATCCGTCTATTGCTAGTATGTTTCAAGCCTTCTCATTATCAATGCAGCAACAACAAAGCAATGATCGAAAGGAAGCTTTGGCAACCAAAGCATTGCAAGGAGTGGTCAATAAAATTGATCAATTTGATGGAAGGAATAATCCAAGGTATTTGAGATGTTATATTCGTGAAATAGAATTAAATCGGGTTTCTGAGAAGAAAATGGTTGAACTATTTGGACTTGCCACGATACCGGAGATAAGAGACCATATTACATTGATTACGAATCGTTATGGGAATTCATGGGAGATTTTTTCACATGCATTGAAAGACGAATATTTCTTAGAAGATGTTGATCGCGTTACTAAAAAGCTGTTTCTGGAATGGATTGCATGGCCCAATAAGAATTTGCAAGCAACAAAGCTATTAAGTGAATTTGAGAGGCAGTACTCTCAATTGTCGAAGGTAGAAAAATTGACATTAGAGCCAAACAAAGTTGATCTATTTCTTCAAGCTACTGATGGAGAATTGCAAGGGAAATTAGAACTCCTTCTTGAAGACAAAGAAGAAGATGAAGGATTGACAACAAAGTGGAAGAACGTTGAAGATGCGGTGGGGTTGCTTACAAAAAGAGAAAGGAGGAAGGATAGGAGCAATATTCCGAAAACAGTACAAGCACCCAAAGCTCCAGTATGTACAACACCACTAACAATGCCTACAGTTCAACCTTCGACATCCTTATCAAAGAAAGCAGATATGGGGATGGAAGAAATTATACGAGGAATGCAAGATCTTCAAATCAAATTGGCAAGACTTAAAGAGAATACTTCTACAAATAATTCGAAGAATGTTTCAAAACAAGGATTTGTACAAAGATGCATTTGGTGTGATGACGCTTCACACACTAGAAAAGATTGCAATGAATTTAATAATATGATACGGCAAGGAATTATTTGCTGGAAAGATGGGAAGATAGCATTAAAAGATAGGGAGGATCTTCTTCAAACCAATTTTGGCAAGGGAGGAATGAGAGCATTGGTTCAAGATTACTTAAAAGAGCATGAAACAGTAGCACGAGAAAGTGCAAGTTATGGTGCTAGAGTAGATGATGACCTTGGTGGAAGAACGGAAACTAGTGAGTTTTGGGCTTCTGCCGTTTCTACAATGCAAGAAGGGAAATTACCTTGAGAACCGTTATTGAGGACTACAGCTACAATACGAGGTAGAACATGTTGGGAGGATCCTGTTGAGTCTCTTTCAGTTCATGCATATATTGCTAAGAGCCAACATGAAGCTTTGATGGAAGAAAAGAGACGAGGAAATTTTGATGATACGAGAGAAGGAAATTCTTCTAAGAGGCAAACTCGAGGAGACAAGACTCGGGAGGTAGCTTCACAAGAATTGCCTGTAAAGGATACCTCAGCATCATTGGGAGAAAAAACAACGGAGACAAAAGATAAGGGCAAATCAATTGCTTATAAGCTACTTTCTGACATTGAAGCGGCAACAAATTTGAAAGGGATGTTGGAAGAACGTATATTAAACGCTAAGGTAGAATTGACATTGAAAGAAGTCTTGGGAATTACAAAGAAGGAGTTTCATGATGTTATCATTGACAGCATTAAGCGAAAGAGGCAATTAATGAGCGAAACTGGAATGAGTCGTGCCATTGATGCAAGAATATATAGAGATGAAGAAGAGGTTGATATTGGTTACAAGCAAACAAAAAATGAAAAGAATGGGTATAATCAACGAGTACGTTTCGAAGATTATAGTGATAAGAAAATGGAAACCTTGAGCCATTATACTTGAAAGCATTGGGCAAAGGCAACTACTGAGGTATTGGTGAAAGTAGGAGATATAGAAGAACCAATTGTTGCTTTAGTCGACCATGGTTCTGAAATAAATCTCATGTCTAAAGATCTTTATAAGAAGCAAAAATGGCCAATTGATATAGAACATAGATGGACAATACGAGCAGCTAATAATACATGGGACGAATTATATGGAGCTTGTCCAGATGACAAAATTCGGATTGGGGATGTTGCGACGGAGCAACATTTCTTTGTTCAAGATACAACGTCTTATCCGTTGATTTTAGGACAACCTTATATTATGGCAACACGGATGGAAACAAAAGTACTTGACGATGGTTCTGTTTATGCAAGGGTACGTAGCGAAGATGGGAGGAAAGCTGTACAATTTCTAACAGTACCTCCCAACCATGAACGAAATCGAGATAGGTTGAGGGAGAAACCATTGCCAAAGATTGTTGAAGGATTTAAGGATTTTGGAGAGGTACCACTGTAAAGCGAGATTATGGAGGTACAAAAGAGGAGGTACTCTCGCGAGATGAAGGTGCCTTTGATGCGAGTTTTATTGGTATATTGGAGAATAGAAATATTATGTATAAGAAAGTTGATGATTTTAAAAGAAAAGAAAGAAAAAGATTATATAATATTGAAGGACAATTACGCAAGATAGGTACATTACAAGATGATGAGAGGATTTTAGGTGTTTATGAAGAAAATGGACTGGAAGATTCATTGGAATTGATTACATCTATTGGACTAGGAGATAATGATAAGATTGTTGAGATTCATTCGAGAGAGGTTTATACCATGCTTGAATCTTTTCAAGCACCAGAAGTCACAGTAGAGACGAGATATAAAACGGCAGATAAGAAGGTAAAGCCTGTTGCCGGACCATTACCAGAAGATTCTAAAGAACAAATGGAAGAAGCATCAAAAGAAGCAAGTTTAAGAGATCCAATGAGTATTGGACATCAGTTTACTGAAGAAACTTTTGAAGAATTGAAGATTGGTTCTGATGGTTCTTTATTGCCGGAGGAAATTACTTGCTTCAAAAAGATGTTGGCTAAACAAGGTAGATCATTTGCTTTCGAATCTCATGAAATTGGATGTGTGGATCCAAATATTATAACACCTATGGTTATCTTCACTGTACCACATGTACCTTGAAATCTAAGACCGATTCTAGTACCAAGGGCACATTTACCTAAATTGGTGGAACTATTAAAAGAAAAGATAAAGATGAAAATATTGGAACCCTCATTTGCGTCGTATTCTAGTGGATGGTTTACAGTACCTAAGAAGAATGGGTCACTAAGGTTTATTCAAGATATGCAACCGGTGAATGCAGTAACTATCAGGAATGCAGAAATTGGACCTATTGTGGATGAATTTACTGAGGCGTTTGTTGGAAGGGCGATCTATTCAATGGGTGACTTGTATTCAAGTTATGATCAATTTCAACTTGCCGAAAGAAGTAGAGATATGACAACAATGAGGACACCACTTGGATTGGTTAGAATGTGCACTCTTCCTCAAGGCACGACCAACTCAGTTGCACATATGATGAATGGGATGAATAATGTATCGAAAGATTTTATTTCAGAAAAGACTATGTCTTTTCTGGATGATGTTCCTATAAAAGGTTGCAGAGAAGGAGACAAGGATGAAACTTTAGATACGAGGGGGTGTCGCAAATATATTGTTGATCATATACAAGATTGTGAAAAGATTTTAACTCGGCTTAGAGAAGTTCATCTTATATTATCGGGTATGAAGTCCGTATTTGGAGTACGAGAGGTTGTGATTGTTAGGCATTTATGTGGATCTTATAGAAGAAAACCAGATCCGACTAAAGTTGATGCAATTAGAAGGATGAAAGAGGATTGTGATTCTTTAACAGAGGTTGGCAGGTTTTTAGGTGCATGTGTATTTTATCGAATCTGGATCCTTCATTATGCTCACATAGCGGATCCATTATATGAACTGTTACGCAAGGGTTACTAATTTAAATGGGAAGAAAGGCATATTCAGGCAATGCAAAGATTGAAGAATTTATTGATGTCACCTCCAATTTTGAGGAAGGTTGATTATAAGTGCAATAGACCAGTAATGCTTACTCTGGACACTAGTCCAATTGCCATTGGATGGGCTGTGGGTCAAGATGATTCAAATGGGAATAGATTTGCAGTTCTATTTGGGGCTAAAGTTTTAAGTGTTCGTCAGCGTGCATATTTGCAAGTCAAAAGAGAACTGTGGGGAGTTGTTTCGGCTATGAAAGCTGAAAAGGACTATTTGATTGGGGCAGTAGTAGTAATTGAAACAGATTGCTTGCCATTGCTTGGAATGATTATTAACTGTTCAACGCCAGATATTGCAATGTTGAGATGGATTGCTTATATTAAGTCACAAAATCCGGAATTTAAGCATGTTACTGGGAAGGACAATTTAATAGCAGACATGCTATCTCGAGCAAGATACGAGAGGGAGGACGAAATGGTTGAAGACATTGATGATGTCGGATTGAAATTCTATTCAATATCAAATCTCAACAGGGAAGACAAGCTATTTCTTGAAGAATCTTATGAAGGAGAATTATTGGATATTGGTCATTACTTGAATACCTTGACTAAGCAGGGGAATTGGTCTACAGAAAAATTCAAACAAATAAGAAAAAAAACATATGGATTTTTACTTCGAGATGGATTCTTATGGAAGAGACCGAAGAAAGGAATTGGGATGCCACAAAGAGTGATAGGCAAAAAGGAAGAAAAACTAAAATTATTAAAGGAGTTTCATGATAGTTTATGGGCAGGGCATAGAGGAATCTGGGCTACTTTTGCTAAACTCAAGGAACGATATTGGTCAAAAATCGTGTATCGAGATGTGCTCTCATTTGTAGAGTCATGTGAAATCTGTCAATCATATTCTAATATCCGACATCGAGATGGTCTTCATCCTACGTATCTTCTGGCTATTCATTTTAAATGGGTTGTTGATTTGGTTATTATGCCAGTTGGATTATGGCAGATGAGATATTTGGTTTTAGCTCGTGAAGATTTATGAAATCAAGTAGAAGGAAGAGCATTGAGGACAAAATCTACAGAGGGGATTTGTAGGTTTTTGCTTGAAGATGTCATTTGTCGCTACGGACGCATAGGAAAAATCATTGCAGATCGTGGAGAATTAAATGCACAAGAAGCTCATAAGTTCTTTGAAAGATGTGGAGTTAAACTATCACTGACTACTGCTTATAATCCGGAAGGAAATACAAAAAGCGAACGCGGTCATCCACTGATTGTGAAAGCATTGGTTAAAGCTTGTAATGGGAAAGTTAAAGAGGGCCACGGCTTTTGTCATTTGCATTATGGACTGATCGAACAACACATAGTTCGGTGACATGATATATGCCAGTAGAACTTATGACAGGTCGAAAACCAATTATGCCGATTGAAAAAAAGGTACTTACTTGGAGTATGCTACCATGGGAAGATGGATTGACAAGAGAAGAACTTCTGGCTATTAGGATTCGACAATTGGAGCAAAGATCGGAAGATGTGCAGATAGCAATGGAAAGGTTAAAAAGTGCAAGGTTACAAAACAAGGCGCGATTCGATAAGCAACATCGATTGAGACCTAAAGCAATCAAGGAAGGTGACTGGGTACTTGTTTATGACAATAGTCTGGATAATCAACATAGTACTTTGCGGAAATTTTCAAAACGTTGGTTTGGACCATATGTAGTAACAACTGTTCATGATAATGCGACTTACTCATTACGGAAGTTAGATGGTATAAAATTGAAAATACCAATTGTAGAGAAGCGAGTAAAAATATTTAAACGAAGAGACGCGGAGATGAATATAGAAGACCTTAATGAAGGTATAGAGATTCCGCAGCAAGAAGATGAAAGTGATTTGGATAATGAAGGTGATGAAGACGAATTGGACAAAGACGTAGAGGATATATTCTAAATAAATTAGCAATTGGATAAATTAGTGCATACCGGAGGATGCACAGGTTCAGAGTGGGTAGATGTCGTATTTTATCACAAGTATACCGTGAAAATATAAAGAAAGGGGACTTTTATTAATGTTCAGTTACCTCGAATATTGGGAGCAACGACCAACTCCAGTACAAATACTGAGTGGCCAGGTTCAGTCACCCTGTTACAGTTAGCTGGGGCATACTGAAATACTCCATTCGATTCCAATAACGGTAGTCAGCAGAAAGGGAAGGGACTAATTCAACAACGGGTTAGCCTGGTTTGAAGAGCCAATTGGATCCAATTTCAAGACATCCAATCCGGGTCCTCTTACCCAATATGAGACCTGAATTGGTCGGGCAACCCGATGGAGTCTAATTACGGGAAAATCCAGGTCTTACTATGGGCCTCAGCCAATCTGACGTGAAGGACCAATTTGATCCAATTATGGGAACATCCGGGTCTTACTACTAGACTCTTATCCAATATGAGACTTGAATTGGTCGGGCGACTCAATGTAGTCCCGATTATAGGGTTTCGATTCCGTTTCAGGCTGTTCCGTCCTTTGTGCCGTTCCGGGAACGTCCTTTCGGTAAAAAGATCTCTTAAAGGTAAAAAGGAAGGAAAAAGCTCTGACGATGAGAGCCAATTTTGGATCCAAGCTCTGACGGCGGGAGCCAATTTCGGATCCAAGACGGAAGATTGAAGAAATGAGAGGGGAGAGAAAGTTTTGGGAGTTTTTTTAGAGAAGAATCAAAGAACTAGCTTCATGCTTTGGGGCGGGGAAAAAAGACAAAGATTGGGTTTTTTTTCTTCATAGGATTTTGAAAAGACTGAGGCAATCGTTGTTGAAGTCAGTGTTGTAATGGTGAATCGAGATTTTTAATGAAGTGGGTTTGATTACTCTTGACTGTTTTGTGAAATCGAGTTACGTCTGTGATGAAGAATTAAAAGGGTGTCTTTAGGATTGAGTATGTGGAGTGAATGAAAATTGTTGGATTAATCTAACGAGACAGTTAGTGGATAGAAGATCGTGAGTATAAAGCGGTATCGAAGATAAGCAGTTTGGGTTGTTCGAGGTTCTCTGTAACGTCTAGAGACCTACCGGCTGGGACAAAAAGGACTTCGGCGAGTAGTCGAAGGACATCCGTATAGATTTACGGTGTATTCTTGCAGTTGTTTATATTCGAAGAGCCAAAAACCGATAGACTGTTTGAATATTAGCGAATCTCTATACTACCTTCTACAGCCAGTGGCCTGACGCGTTCTCGAGTAGGAAGCATGTAATACGACAGCGGTGCCAAAATATGATTGTTTGTTTTACTTATTCCGAAAGAAACCTCCTAGCATAAACCCGTATAGGGAGATTCGAACACGGAGAATGACTAATTGCTTAAGCGTTCACGTTAGGGTCACACAATCAGTTACCTTCTAAATGTATCGTCTCTATTTCCAATATCTGAACACACAAGGGAACTATAATCTCCTCCTTCACCTTACTGGTCTCTTCTTTACAGCAATTCAGTCATACCAATAACTGCTATTTCTATCTATATATTCACCTTCATAATCTCCAACTAGAATAGTGCGGCCTCACAACTTTCAGCACATAATTATCCTCGTTCCAATCACTGGAATTTTTTACACAGCACTACCATTCACATTACAATATTTCACACATACACATACTCATTCTCTCTATTGAACTACAATCAGATTTCAGCATTCAATATTTTTTCTTTTCAAATAATACCAATCACATTTCCATTCCATAATTCATTTCACAATATTCAGAAACTCTCAATCCTCTTATTCAAAAAAAATAACAAACAAAAGAAAAGAGGTAGCAACATGCTTATCTCGGCTCATACTATCACAACGATGGCACCTTAATTAACTTCTACAACTCTTATATACTTTTCCTTGATTCTCCAGATTCTAACCATAATTTTATAATTAACTGCTTTTAATAACTAAATCACTCATCCGTCCTCTTAAATTTCCTATTATATGGACTATTAATATATTTTAGCAATATCTTTCAAAAATGAATTAATATCTATTCTATAACTACCTTGATACTTATAAGCACGTTTCCTATGTTTATATAATTTTTTTTTAGACTTTGAAATATTAAGTGCATGAGATGCTAGAACTATAATTTGAATAGGATGAGCTTCCGCATTATGCAAGAGTAACTCATTTTGCTTCTCTACAAGAAGTAGATAGGACATGAGATCAAAATGACTCTGAAATTTCATGTTCATGTATTGTTGTGCAAGCTTAGCAGATACAGAAGGAAATATAGAGAGAATTTTCTCAATCATTTCTTCTTCAAAGATGCTTTGTCCACATAATCGTAATTGTAAGATAATACTATATATTTTACTATTAAAAGAATTTAAATTTGGAAAATCCAAGACATATAAATGTGTCCAATTATGATGTGCACGTGGAAGAAAAATGGCCTTTTGATGATCAAACCTAGATTTAAGATTCTTCCAAAGTTTTACAGGATCTTCCATTTTTAAATATTGATGTTGTAATGCAGGTACAAGATGATGACGAAGGAGAAGAAGTGCTTTCCAATGAATAGCAAGAGGTATAGAAATACTTATTGTAGGAGATTCTTTAAACATAATGGCATCCGAGAGTTGTTCTGTAAATAAATTTATTTTTGTCATTTTTGTCCATAATAGATAATTGTTTCCATCCATAATCAATGGTGGAAATAAAAGAACTTGAAAATGTTGTGTTGCTTTGGTAATAGTTGGAACCATAGTAGAAGCAATTGAAGATGTTGAAGCACTCATTATAAATAAATCTATAAAGAAAATACAAGATCAAGTAGAAAAGTTGAGTAAAATGTACCTTAAAAGATAAAGTCAAATAAAATGATAAACATGAACTTGAAAAAATAAAAATATATAATTTTTTTTTTTTTTTTAGGAGATTATAGATTAAGGCAGCAGAATAGCAATAAGATGGCGCAGCAAGCAGCAATAGGGCGGCAACAGTAAGGTGGCAGGGTGGCAGCAATGGGCGACGACAAGCGACATCGGTCAACAGCGGACAGCGACGGTGGTGGTGGCAGCAGCGGCGACGGCAGCGGGTGACAGCATCAACGATGACATGGTGGCAGCGACGGTAGTGGCAAGTTTTGCGGTAGCTCGACGACTGTTCAGCGGTAATTTAGAGGCAGGCATGCAAGGAGTAGGAAGTAAGCTCGGGTGGAGTTGGGATGGATCAAGTATTCTAAGCAAGCAGGGCACAGAGTGGAACAAGTGCTCTAAATAAGCAGCTAATGTATGAAGGGCCAACAAGAAGAACAAAATTATGAGGCAAACACTGAGCAAGGGTAGCAACAGGTTTGAAGAGTCAAAGTCTAGAGCAAAAAAAATTGTGATAGTGTATAGAAGAGAATCGTACTGATAACGTGTTGAGAATGTTTAGAACAATACAAGAGTAATAGTAAGTCATACATACACATGAGAGTAGTAGTAAGTCATATACAGACACGAGAGTAGTAGTAAGTCATACACACAAGAGGATTTCTAAGGAGAGAGAGCTTTACACACAAAAATCTATTGATCTGATTTTGTCTTGTATATAAAAGAGAAAAGAATAGAGGATAAATAATACTTCTCCACTAGACTCTAAATACTATAGCTATGGTATTTATTGTAGTCTACAGTAAATATTATGGAAAGCGCCAGCTACATTTGATGATCTCAACAGAAACTCAATGTCTATTTATTTTTTACAAAAAAAAATGACCATGATGAAATGAGAATGTATGGTCCTCAAAGAATGTATGGCACTCTCTTTTCGTGGCCATATTCTATTTGTTTGATTTTGTTGTGGTTCCCACGAGTTCCATAAGTCTTGTTTTTCCAACAATATCATCCTTTCTATTCCATCAAGTTCAATAGAAATTGGAGATATTCCATGGAGAGGTGGGATTCCCCTCATCCTGGTTGATGATGGAGTTTCCGATTGGAATAGGTGGATGAGAAAATGATCTCATATTATAGATGAATGTATATATTCATCCAACTCCCCCTCCTTCGGGGGTATGTGGTCTTCCTTCCGTTGTCGTCTTCTTCCTCAACCTAGTCATTGCAATCCCCTCGTGCTCGTGTTTGTGAGACTCGTGTAGTGTACGAATGGACAGTGCAATCTCTCATGGAGTGTAGGAAAAAAAATTAATATATATATATATATATATATATATATATATATATATATATATATATATATATATATATATATATATATATATACATATTTTTTGTGTAGAACGTCTTTTCTTTTATGACAAGTCAAAAATCAATTATGCCAATTGAAGAAAATGTGCCAACTTGGAATATACTACGATGAGAAGATGGATTGACAAGAGAGGAATTGTTAGCCATTAAAATCTGACAATTTGAACAAAGATCGGAAGATGTAGAATTAGTATTAAAAAGGTTACAAACGACAAGGTTAGGAAATAGGACTCGATTTGATAAGCAACATCGATTGAGACCTAGAGCAATTGAAGAAGGTGATTTGGTACTTGTTTATGATAGAGTCTGGATAATCAACATAGTGCTTTGAACCAGTTTTTGAAATGTTAGTTTAGACCATATGTAGTAGTAATGGTTCATGATAATGCCACATATTTATTAAGAGATTTAGATGGTATGAGGTTGAAAATACCTATTATTGGAAAGCGAGTGAAGATTTTTAAAAGATGACATAGAAAAATCAATATGGAGAATTATGCTGAAGATATTGGCATTTTTGAAGAAGACAATTGTTTTGGAGAAAATGGTGAAAATAGAAATGAAGGATTTAATGAAGAAAATGAAGAGATGGTGTAATGCTAATTATGACATATGGTTCATTTGGCACATATCGGAGGATGCGCAAGTTAAGAGGGAGAGGATGTCGTGATGTAATACGACTATATAATGAAATTGTAATCAAAGTTGAATTTCTACTTAATATCTAATTATCTTAATTTAATTATAATTTGAGGTATCTTAACATGGCTTTTATAAAATCTTCTTAGGTTATTTTCTTATCTTAATAATTAGTAGGTTGAAGGTTAGTTAATAATTTTACCTTCTAGGTTGTAGAAGGTTGAAGGTTAGTTAATAATTTTACCTTTTAGGTTGTAGAGACTCTTCTACTACCTTAGAAAGACCATAAATTAATAAAATCAGATTAGAAGAGAAAAATAACTAATATAGTTGATACTAGAATTAAGTTGAGAGTAGGATTAGACTAAAAAATCCTTAAGATAGGATAGATTGATACCCGAGGATCGACCATTTATAAAACAAGGTCGAAATCAGACCTCTAGCCACTAAAACAACGGCCTAGGGCAAAATAGGGTTGCATTCAAAGATCGAAGATTAAGGTTTGAGAGCTAGCTTGAAGTTCATTCCAAAGAAATAAGAATTGTTTTGAGAGGGTTTTAGAGGAGTTAACAATTGTTGTTCAAAGTCACAATTTGTATCAGTGATTTGGATTTTATATAATACAATTAGGACTAGCAATTTTGACTAGTTCGTGCAATTGGCATGACATCTATAGTTGAAAATCTGATATTGTTTGGATTATTGGGTGCTCTAAGTGTATACAAAATTTTGTAATAATCTAACGGCGTGGTTTAGAGTTATCAAGTTTTTAGCACAAGAGGGTTTCAGAAGGTGGTAGTTTGAGGTTGGGTAGGGTTTCTATGATATCTAAAGATCTATCAATCGGATTAAGGTAAAAATTGGCATGGTGTTGGAAGACTTAAAGATAAAGCTACACACAAATTTTGAGACAAAGTTAATGGTTGAAGAAGGAGAAATCATTGCTGGGATTTCTGCTTCACTTTTCAAGTTGGCGGCTGAGTGACATTGGTGCAATTTTTGGAGATGTTCTCACAATCTATAAGTTGGATTGGGCTAAAAATTCTTGAGCATTTAAAAGACTTGCATTGACAATTGTATGCAAAATTCTATATCAAGTGGACGGTCAGATTGGATGTTACAATTTGTTAAAGCTCATTGATTAGGATTGGGATTTATAAGAAAAAAATCTAAATTGCTTAAATATGAAAGTAATAAGGTAATTGGGATTTATGTATGGTTAAGACTACTAAGAAGAGTGTTTTAAGCACTTTTGAATTGAAATTCAGATTATATTCTTCTTGCATAAGTAAAACCTATTAGGGTTTCTTCGCTACTTATGAAACACAATCTCACCTTCCACAGTTAAGTGCCCAGTGTATTCCTGAGCAAAACAATACGTAATACGACATAAGTGGTGAATCCAATATGAATCTTCCATCCCTCATATACTCTCCTCAAGTCCCATGTCTTCTTTCTTTGGTGTAGCAAATGGAGGTTGGACAATAGGCACAATCAATCTTGTAGTAGGCATTGGGGTCTTTGGTACTTGTACTATTCTTTGAATACTAAACCTATTCTTTCTCCTTTCTTTTTTTGCAAGTAATCCAATAGCATCTTCAAGAGCTCTCTATTTTATTGTCAATCCTTCCTCTCATTTCTTATCTTCAAGAAGAACCTCTAACTTCTCTTCTAATTTTTCATTAGTAGCTTTAAGAAACAATTCAACCTTGTTTGGTCCCAATGTTAACTTTTCCATTTTTGATAATCTAAAAAATTGCCTTTCAAATTTTCTTAATAATTCTATAGCTTGCAAGTTTTTGGTAGGTCGCTCAATTCATTCCAAGAATGATTTCTTAATAACTCGATTAGTATCCTCCAAAAAATATTCATCCTTCAATGCATGTGAAAATACCTCCCATGAACTTCCAAATTGCCTCATAATAGATCTTATATGCTTTCTTATCTTTGGTACCATAGCAAGCTCAAATACTTGAATCATCTCCTTTTCAAAAACACGATTCAATTCCATTTTGTACACATAACATCTTAAATATTTGGAAATATTCCTCCCATCAAATTAGTCAACCTTGTTAACCACTGCTTGCAATGCTTTGGTTACCAAAGCCTCTTTGAGATCATTGCCCTATTGCTGTTGTATAAATAATATAAATGCCTGAAATTTTTTTACAGTGTTTGGTTCAAGGTACATACCTTGTTCACCAGTAGAAATTCTACTTGAAGTTGTGCTTGAAAATCCACTTGTAGCTCCATCCAAAGCTCCATCCAAAGCTCCATCAAAAAGTCCAAATTCAACCTTCTTACCTTTTTGTGCCATCAATTCAAAATAACCACAAATATAATCCAATACCTTCTACCTCAAACTTTCACATTGGATTCACTACTTATGTTGTATTACATATTATTTTGCTCAAGAATACACTAGGCACTTAGCTGTGGAAGGTGAGATTGAGTTTCATAAGTAGCCAAGAAATCCTAATAGGTTTCACTTATGCAAGAAGAATATAATCTGAATTTCAATTCAAAAGTGCTTAAAACACTCTTCTTAGTAGTCTTAACTATACATAAATCCCAATTACCTTATTACTTTCATATTTAAGCAATTTAGATTTTTTTCTTATAAATCCCAATTCTAATCAATAAGCTTTAACAAGCTGTAACATCCAATCCGACAATCCCTTTGATGTGGAATTTTGCATACAATTTTCAATACAAGTCTTTTAAATGCTCAAGAATTTTTAGTCCAATCCAACTTATAGATTGTGAGAACACCTCCAAAAATTGCACCAATGTCACTCGGCCGCCAACTTGAAAAGTGAAGCAGAAATCCCAGCAATGATTTCTCCTTCTTCAACCATTAATTTTGTCTCAAAATTTGTGTGTAGCTTGATCTTTAAGTCTTCCAACACCATGCCAATTTTCACCATAATCTGATTGATAGATCTTCAGATATCATAGAAACTCTACCTAACCTCAAACTACCACCTTCTGAAACCTTCTTGTGCTAAAAACTTGATAACTCTAAACCATGCCGTTAGATTATTACAAAATTTTGTATACACTTAGAGCACCCAATAATCCAAATAATATCAGATTTTCAACTATAGATGTTATGCCAATTGCACAAACTAGCCAAAATTGCTAGCCCTAATTGTATTATATAAAATCCAAATCACTGATACTAACCCTGACTTTGAACAATAATTGCTAACTCCCTTAAAACCCTCTCAAAACAATGCTTATTTCTTTGGAATGAACTTCAAGCTAGCTCTCAAAATTTAACCTTCGATCTTTGAATGCAACCTTGTTTTGTCCTAGGTCGTTGTTTTAGTGGCTAGAGGTCTGATTTTGAGCTTGTTTCACAAACGGTCGACCCCTGGGTATCAATCTATCCTATCCTAAGGATGTTTTAATCCAATCCTACTCTCAACTTAATCCTCGTATCAACTATACTAATTTATTATGTCTTATAACTTGATTTTATTAATTTATGGTCTTTTAAGGCAGTAGAAGAGTTTCTACAACCTAGAAGGTAAAATTATTAACTAACCTTCAACCTACTAATTATTAAGATAAGAAAATAACCTAAGAGGCTTTTATAAAAGCCATATTAAAATACCTCAAATTATAATTAAACTAAGATAATTAGATATTAACTAGAAATTCAACTTTGATTATAATTTCACTATATAGGCGTATTACATCATGACAGTGTTGTATCTTGCCATGTATTCGAGGAAAAACATGTCATTCTTGAAGATCTTCATCTCGATTCCATCGTCTTGAAGGTTATGACAATCATAATGTCTCGTCCAATAGGACTGCAAATGAAGGCTCTCAATCAAATCCAATGGTTATTGGTTCTCTATCTCCTTCGCATCACAACTACAAAAAAGAAGCTACAAAAAAGAATTGAAAGTAGAATGTTATCTTTCCTAGATCTTGTTTCTTTTATAAAAAAAGATTTTCATCTTGATTTTAATGGATTTTGTCGATGAAAAGCTTCCTCCGCATTTATTGCATTTGCAAGATTTTTTACTGGCTCCCATGTGCATTCATTGATATCATATCCGTGCCAATGGACAAGATATTCCAATTCATTTCGGCGCTGCCTTCAATCTAAGACTTCTTCTTCTTTGAACTCTTCATTATTGTCCAATCATCTTATTCGTAGTTGATGATACATCTTAAATACTGCTCCAAAACTTGATTAACAAGCTCCATTTATCCATCAGTTTGAGGATGAAATGTCGAAGATAGATTTATATCTACTTTTAGAATCTTAAAAAGAATCTATCAAAATCTTGATACAAACTGAGTTCCCTTATCTGATATAATATCCTTGTATAATCCATGATAGCGATAAATATTGTCAAGAAAGAGCTTAGTTGTTTCTTTACTTGTGATGGATTTTGTACATGGTACAAAATGTGCCATCTTGGTAAAAGGATCTACTATAACAAATATAGAGTCATAAAAACCTGAGATTGGAAGATCTGTGATAAAATCAATAGAAACATAAGACTATGGTTGTTTTGGAAAGGATAATGGCTAAAGAAGTTTGTAAGATCAATGATGAGGAGTTTTTGATCTTGAGAAAATTTTTTAAGATTTTATAAAATCTTTGATTGCTTTCTACATTTGGAGCCATCAAAAGTCTTTGGATATTAGTTCCAAAGTTTTATTGTACCCAAAATATCATGCTACTGGAAAGTCATGACGAGCTTGAAGAACACATAATCAAGTTTCATCTTCTAGAACATATAAGCGTCGCTCTAAATATAATAGATTATTCTTGAATTCAAACTTAGAAGTATCATGAGACTTTGAAGGATTTCTCTTAGTATCATGAATAAGAGGATCAAAAGACATACTTGACTAAACTTGCTTAATGAAAGTTGAATCAATAGTTAATATTGATTTCATTGCTCGAAGATGAAGATGCTCTAGCTTCAAGAGAATTGTCCATTATTGATCAAAAGTAGCATCTCCTTCCTTTGGTGCAAGGTAAGATTGTCTAGAGTATGCATCTCACAAACCTTGTTGTTTTCCTGATTGATAAGTAATCTTGAATTTGAATCTTGACAAAGACATACTCCAATGGGCTTGGCAACAATTCAAAATACATGCTGATATAAAATATTCAAGGTTCTTGTGATCCATATATAGGGTGACTGGACTAGAAGCATTTTTTAGATAATGGCACCATTTTTGAAACAAATCCACGATTGCAAGAAGTTCTTTGTTGTGGATCTTGTAGTTGATCTCAGTTGTTGAAATTTTTCTGAAGTGAAAAGTTATTGGGTGAAGTTTATCACTTGTTTCCATTTGTGATAATACGACATCCAAAGCAAAGTCTAATACGTCTTTTTCCATAAAAAATGGCTTAAAAAAATGATGCGATACAAGATTAGTGCAGAAATAAAGGCTATCTTTAGAGCTTCAAATGCTACTTCCGCTTCTTGATTCTATTGAAGTTTGTTTTTAGAAGTCAAACTTGTAAGTGGAGCTACAACTTGAGATAAGTCTTTGATGAAGATCCAATAGTAATTGGCAAATCCCAAAAAGCATTGGATATCTCTTACTGTTTTTGAGATCTTTCAATCTATAATAGTTTGAATTTTCTTAAGATCCATCATAAGTCCATCATTTGAAATGATGTATCCTAAGAAGTCGACATGATTAGTGTGAAATACACCTTTTCTATTTTGGCATAAAGTCCCGCATCTCTTAGTTTTTGTAACACATGACGATCATGAAGTTCATGTTCTTCTATATTTTTAGAATAGATTAAGATATCGTTTAAGTAACAAATAATAAAATCATCTAAAAACTCTCAAAAGACATCATTCATTAGATGTTGGAATGCTTCTGGTATATTTATAAGTCCAAAAGGTATGACATTTTATCCAAAATGTTCATACCTTGTTCGAAACGTAGTCTTCCATTCATCTCCTTTTTTGATGCATACCAGATTGTATGCTTTTCATAGATCTATTTTTGTATAGATCTTAATTTGATTCAACTGATCAAAGAGTCTAGATATCAAAGGTAGCGGTGTCCTGATGTAATACGACTATATAGTGAAATTGTAATCAAAGTTGAATTTCTACTTAATATCTAATTATCTTAGTTTAATTATAATTTGAGGTATCTTAATATGGCTTTTATAAAATCTTCTTAGGTTATTTTCTTATCTTAATAATTAGTAGGTTGAAGGTTAGTTAATAATTTTACCTTCTAGGTTGTAGAAACTCTTCTACTACCTTAAAAAGACCACAAATTAATAAAATCAGATTAGAAGAGGTAAATAACTAATATAGTTGGTACTAGAATTAAGTTGAGAGTAGGATTGGATTAAAAAATCCTTAGGATAGGATAGATTGATACGCGAGGATCGATCGTTTGTAAAACAAGGTCGAAATCAGACCTCTAGCCACTAAAACAACAGCCTAGGATAAAATAGGGTTGCATTCAAAGATCGAAGGTTAAATTTTGAGAGATAGCTTGAAGTTTATTCCAAAGAAATAAGAATTGTTTTGAGAGGGTTTTAGAGGAGTTAACAATTGTTGTTCAAAGTCATGATTTGTATCAGTGATTTGGATTTTATATAATACAATTAGGGCTAGCAATTTTGGCTAGTTCGTGCAATTGGCATGACATCTATAGTTGAAAATCTGATATTATTTGGATTATTGGGTGCTCTAAGTGTATACAAAATTTTGTAATAATCTAATGGCGTAGTTTAGAATTATCAAGTTTTTAGCACAAGAGGATTTTAGAAGGTGGTAGTTTGAGGTTGGGTAGGATTTCTATGATATCTAAAGATCTATCAATCGGATTAAGGTGAAAATTGGCATGGTGTTGGAAGACTTAAAAATCAAGCTACACACAAATTTTGAAACAAAGTTAACGGTTGAAGAAGGAGAAATTATTGCTGGGATTTCTGCTTCACTTTTCAAGTTGGCGGCCGAGTGACATTGGTGCAATTTTTGGAGGTGTTCTCACAATCTATAAGTTGGATTGGGCTAAAAATTCTTGAGCATTTAAAAGACTTGCATTGACAATTGTATGCAAAATTCCACATCAAGTGGATGGTCGGATTGGATGTTACAACTTGTTAAAGCTCATTGATTAGGATTGGGATTTATAAGAAAAAAATCTAAATTGCTTAAATATGAATGTAATAAGGTAATTAGGATTTATGTATGGTTAAGACTACTAAGAAGAGTGTTTTAAGCACTTTTGAATTGAAATTCAGATTCTATTCTTCTCGCATAAGTAAAACCTATTAGGGTTTTTTGGCTACTTATGAAACACAATCTCACCTTTCACAGCTAGGTGTCCGGTGCATTCCTGAGCTAAACAACACGTTATACGACAACGGGTACTTATTCTTGATGGTGATTTTATTGAATCCTTGATAATCGACACACATCTAGAATGATCCATCTATTTTCTTCACAAATAAAATTGGAGCTCCTGTTAGAGATTTGGAATGGCGTATGAAGTTCTTTGCTGGATTCTCTTCAATATACTCCTTGAGTTCAACAAACTCATTTTGTGATAAATTGTAGATTGGTCCAAATGGCAATTTTATGCTTTCTTAAAGGTCAATTGAGCAATCATAGAAATGATGTTCCAGAAGAGTATCCGCATTTTTCTTCTCAAATACATCTTAAAAATCTTGATATTGGCTTGGAATGCTACTTAAAGTCTTTTCTTGAATAAAAACAGGTGTGGCATAAATGATACAAGGTGATCCTGCTTTTGCAGCATTGAAGAAAGCTCTTACACCTATAAATACAAATTTAATTATACTAGACGTATGACTTTCTACTTGATTAACTATGCTTTTAGTCATATTTTTAGAAAAGTCAAGACTACAAGAAGTCCAATCTATTTTGGAGTTATATTTTTTTAGCCATGATAAACCTAAAATGACTGGATTAGAGGAAGATCTAATGATATTAAATATTACTAAGCTATTATGACCATTAGTTGTTATTTTTATAGGAAGGGTTTCGTAAGTAACATCTCCTGAAGACAACGGATGACCATTTATGCCTTCTACATGAACATGTTTAGTTGTCTTCACTAAAAGTATGTTATGTCTTTTAGCAAATTCTTCATCTAAAAAACATGCTGAGGCTCCTAAATCTAGCAAGGCAGAGGCTTTTTGATGTTGAGGTCCTAAAATAACATTTATCATAAAACAAGGAGAGGGTTCTGAGGAGAGAATAAGACCTTCACTAGGCCTTATATAAGGTTCCTACTGCATGGTCCCTATTGTAGCTGGACAAATTTATTTTCTGACATGCTATCTTCTATGATCTCCATACTCCTCATTTAATGGTTGCATCGCTTCTTTGAATAATGTTGAGTAATGTACTTAGATTCTCCATAATATAAGCACAATCTTTTGTGACGATGATGAGTCTTTTTTTGCTGAGTAAGAGGTTTGAAACGTACCACATCAATTTGCATATCCTCTACTTCTGAATGTATGTGTTGAAGAGATGTTAGTATTGCCATTGAATTATAGTAACGTTGAATTCTACTTCTATAATTCTCAAATCAAAATTTAAAAAGACGATTGTCGTACTTCAGAATAAAGTCAATTGCTTGATTCAATGTTTAAGGATCAAGTAAGTTGAGCATTAATTTTTTTACCTCATATTATAATTTATAGAGAAATTAGCTAACAAATGCAACATCATTGCACTTGATATCAGTTGCAAGTTTTTAAAATTGTGAAGCGTACAACGTTATTGATTGATTGCTTTGTCAAAAATACTGATCTTGTTGCTTGTAACATAAATTATATCATATTCTCCATACATGGATCAAAACTCCTCCAAAAAAGCCTCCAAATTATCCAATATTGGATCTTGTCATTCAAGAAAAGATGAAAACCATGATAATGCTGAATCTGAAAGAAGCGTACTAATGAATCTAACTTGCGATTCTAGAGTTGGATAGCTTTGGAATTGAAGTTCAATCACAAGTTGTACTTAATTGATAAATCTTCTAAACTTTGATCTGATGCCATCAAACTTCTCGGATAGGACAATTCTTGATTCTCTAATCTTGGAAGGACATTCCACCATAGGAGAAGGGACTTGATTTTATGCACATGTTAAAGCAGCTCCAATCATTTCTATAACTTCACTTCGTGCCAATCTTGTTGCTCCTTGTGGTGGTAAATTGAATTGATGCATCGTAAACATTAACTCTCTCAATTGCTCTTATATTTAAGCCATTGTACTTTTCATTTGAGTAAGTTTTGCCATGATAACACTTGAAAAAGAGAAGATGTTTAATATCGCTCAAGACAAATAAAAGAGAGGACTTGAGAACAAAGAAAATACTAAGAATTATATCAGTTTAGAAGAGGATATCCGTAACTTCTAATATACTTATGTCTTATCAAGAAAAAGAGATAATCCACTCTTAATCAAGATTAGACAAAGCTTTGATATTGTAAGTGTACTCTTGTCAATCTGTTAGGAACAAAAACTTGATAAAAATAAATAAATAAGTGAAACTTCTCTCAAAAAAAGATGACAAAATAGAAATAACTCAATATGAATATTAAGAAAGAAAATAGAATGGCTATTGCTAAAAGACAAGAAAATTAGAGATCCTTGAAACTAGACTAGAAGCAAGAAAGGAATTGACAAGAGTGAAGAGGGCTTCACTCTTGTCTCTATATATACTATCTAACTAGGGGCTATATGGCAATGTTCTATAGGACCTCTAATATGTGCTGACTTTATAGGACACATGCCTTGACTTACAAGGTGAGTTTTTCTACATGTGCGCCACATAGGTAGCTTGGTCTTCAAGCTAACAATATGTGTAGTACATGGTCAACTTGTTGACCACATTTTTAATCCAAAAAATCAATTGAAGATACCTATAAAGTCAAAGTAACATCTATAAAGCTTCTAAGAAGCTTCCATAGGAAATACTATAGAATTAACTTATTTTTACCTATTTTTACTTACTTCTACTTATTTATATATATAATTACTCGCTTACATGCGTATGTTTATGACATCTCCTACAATAAGTATTTCTATTCCTCTTCCTATTCATTGGAAAGCACTTCTTTTTCTTCGTCGTCATCTTGTACTTGCATTACAACATCAATATTTATAAATGGAAGATCCGATAAAACTTTGAAAGAATCCTCAATCTATGTTTGATCATCAAAAGACCATTTTTCTTCCACACGCACGTCATAATTAGACACATTTACATGTCTTGGATTTTTCAAATTTAAATGCTTTCAATAGTGAAATATATAGTATTATCTTACAATTACAATTATGTAGACAAAGCATCTTTGAAGAAGAAATGATTGAAAAAATTCTCTCTATATTTCCTCCTGTATCTGCTCTGCTTGCACAACAATACATGAACATGAAATTTCAGAGTCATTTTGATCTCATGTCCTATCTACTTCTTGCAGAGAAGCAAAATGAATTACTCTTACATAATGCGGAAGCTCATCCTATTCAAACTATAATTCTAGCACCTCATGCACTTAATATTTCAAAGTCTAAAAAAAAATGATATAAACATAGGAAACATGCTCATAAGTATCAGGGTAGTCATAGTCAACCATTTCTACCTATACAGAAAGAATAAACATTCTACTATTAATTATAATAGAAAATAAAAATTAGAGATATGTTCTTAACATAAGTGTGGAATGATTGCATATTTAATACATGCATGCAAAACTTTAGAATATTTTATTAAAATATTCTAAGAAAATAAGAAACTACGAGCTGAGGCTCGTGAAGTTCATACCATAGATGCATCGATGGATTCAATTAGTGTTGATGACTTAAAGGCTTATATGAATGACAAAACCTCTAATGATGAATCAAATGATGCACTTATTGATTCTGCAACAACACATACTATCTTGTAAGATAGATAATTTTTTATTGAAAAATCTTCAACTTGGCAAACTAAAAATATGATTACTTTGGTTGGAACAAATGCGTTTTGTTTCTAAGAGGGCACAGCGATGGTAAAATTACCTACGGGTTCTATCAAAAAATATAAACATGCAATGTTTGCACCCTTAGTACATCGGAGTCTGATCAGCTACCGAGATAAACATATTAATGGTTATCACCTCTTAACCACCATTTTAAATAGAAAAGAGGTTTTGGTTCTTCAAAATAACCATAAAGTTGTTGAAAAAACTTTTGCTATAATAAATGGTTTATATCGAATTGTGATTTGGCCTCCCATTATATTTAATTTTGTATCATCTATCACAAAGAGTCGTGTTTCTCTTTGGTATGGACAATTAGAACATCCAAGATCTATATTATTTACAAAGATTATTCCATGTATAACTGGGTACAATTTAAAGCTTGGAGATATAGACTCTATGGAATTATATCGTACATGCATGTAAGGCAAAATGTTCACTCGGCCTTAAATTTGGAAACTCCTATAAGAATCACCACCAATACTTGAAAGATTGCATGATGATATTTGTGGTCCTATTAATCCAATATCAGGACCATTTTGTTATTTTTTGGTCCTTGTTGATGCATCAAGTAAACAATCACATGTTTTATTATTATCAAGTCAAAACATGGTGTTTGCCAATCTTATATCTATGCTTATTTATTTTTGGACATATTTTCTTGATTATCCTATAAAAATATTACGTATGAATAATATAAAAGAATTCACATCAAAGTTTTTTGAATACTATTGTACTGTAATAGAAATTGAGTTGATATATTATGTTCTATATAAACATACTAAAAATGGACTTATAGAATTATTTATAAAGTATATAAAACTCATTATCCGACCACTTCCCTTTCACGTAAATTTATGTGCATCTATGTGGGATCATGCAATTTTAGATACTACAACATTAATATGCCTTCGCCTTTCTTCTCTTGAAATTGTTTCACCACATGAGCTCATTTTGGATCATATTCTAAATGTATTTCACTTATGAGTATTTAGTTGCCGTGCTCGGATTCCAGTACCAGAACCTCAATGGTGTACCATTGGAGCTCATGGACAAAAAGGCATATATGTTGGTTTTGATTTACCAAGCATTATTTGTATTGTTGATCCATCAACTGGCACATTATTATGTGCATGTTTACAAAATTACCGTTTTAAAGAAAATATATTCTCATTTCTTTAAAGAGGAGTATCCAATCAATAAAGAAATAAAGTACTCATATTTGAAGTATTAAAAACGTTTACAATGAATCCTGATTCTAGAACATCTTTGGTAGAAACTGAAGTTGCTAAGATTTTGCATCTAAAATGGATCGCAGATGAAACACCTGATGGCTTCAATGATATACTTAGAATTTCAAGAGTTCTTATTAATAAGGCTCAAAATGTACCTGCTCAGATTGCAATGCCATTCATTACAATACCTCAAGTTATAACAACAACAAGTAAAAGAATTCTTCGACTAGATAAGTAACCATATAAGAAGAAAGCTATAAAATTGACTAATCTTGGTATTATTTCTCAAAAAATTGCCACTCATCATGTGGGACTACCAATTCATGATGGTATATCCATGCATAATGTACCTTCAATTCCTATAAAAAATAATCTTGGAATTGGAAAGAATAAGAACAAGTTAAGTAAAGAATTATCTATTTTGTATTGTACTACAGATGATATTTGGAACAAATCATTTATTACAATAGATGAATCATTTACATATATGATTATAGAAGCCCTTTCTTTCAAGGAAAATGATCTTGAACCTCAAACCATTGAGGAGGCGATGCGTCACTCTGATTGGTCAAAATGAAAAACTGCTATTGAGAAGGAGTATACCTCTTTGCATAAGAGAAAAGTCTTTGGTCCAATTGTAGACACTCTTATATCTCATCCTATGGGATATAAGATGGTCTTAATATACAAGCGAGATGCTCAAGGTTAAATAACTTGCTATAAAGTTTGTCTTATTGCTCAAAGATTTACTCAACGATTTGGCATTGATTATGAATCTATATATTCTCTAATCATGAATTCAATTGCATTTTGATATATTATTGGAAAGACAATTCATACCACCCTTGAAATGCATTTGATGGATGTAATAACTGCATATCTATATGGTTCTCTTGATGCAAATATTTATATGAAAGTTCCACGTGACTTAGAAACAGGAACTCTAAATAGACCTGCTCTGGAACAATATCATGGTATTAAATTATATAAGGCCTTGTATGATTTAAAATAATTTGGATGCATGTGGTATCAATATCTTCAAGATTATTTAATTACAAATAAGTTTGTAAGTGATCGACTAATTTCTTGTTTGTTTATCAAATGAGATAAAACTAAATTTGTGATCATTTCTATATATGTTGATGATCTTAATCTAGTAGACACTACATCTACATGTGTTACAGCTATTAATCTACTTATATGTAAATTTGAGATAAAAATACTAGGAAAAATAACTTTCTACATTGGTCTTTAGATTATGCATCTAACAGATGGTAGCATTTTTCTCTACCAACTAATATATATTAGATAAATCTTATAAAGATTTAATAAGATTGATGCTTATCTATTGTCTATACCAATAGTTGGATGTGGTCGTTATGGTCATGATTCATACCGTCTATGCGAGGAAGAGGAGGAAATATTGAGAGATCAATATTCATGGTTGGAGCACTTTTATATTTAATTACATCTACAAGATCAGATATTGCATTTGTAATTAGTGTTCTTGCAAGATATAGTGCACGTCCAATACTACAATATTAGAATGGCATCAAATATTTATTATGTTATTTAAAAGGTATTGAAGACTTGGGATTATACTACACACAATTTATAGATTCAAAATTGGTTGGATATTGTGATGCAAGATATAAATCTAATACTCCAATAGCTAAATCTCAAACATGATATGTATTTTTAAGACATGGAGCTGCAATATCATGGAAATTAGTGAAATGAATAATAATTGCAACTTCATCCAACCATGTAGAAATTATTGCCTTACATGAAGCATCTTGAGAATGTATTTAGTTGCTATCAATTTATAAATTCATTCAAACAACCTATAGATTTTCATATGATGATCTTCCAACTATCTTGCATTAAGATAATAGTACTTATATTGCACAGATGTAAGTTGGTTTCATTAAAGGCAACATGACAAAGCATATTGATCCAAAGTATTTTAGTTATATACTCATGATTTGTTTAAACACTTATAATTAAGAAAATTGAATCTACAAATAACCTTGCTAATCTCTTCACCAAAGCTCTTCCATTGTGCAACCATCGTTGACTTACTTATGGCATTGATATGTGACGACTTTCTTTTCTTGAATAAGAAAGTTAATGAGCTTTTTAAATAATTAAAGAAAATGATGTTGTACTCTTTTTCCTTCATCTATGATTTTTTCATTAAATACAATAAGATTTTCTTAGATAAGATTTTAATGAAGCAACAATTATTGATCTTGCAAGATCACAGAAAAGTATAGATCATAATTCTATACAAATTTTATATTATATAAATATTATGATGAGCGAGGAAGAGTGTTGAAAGCATTAAATATAGCCGGCGTTCTCCATAATATTTATTGTAGACTATATTAAATATTATAGCTACAGTATTTAGAGTCTAGTGGAGAAGAATTTTTTATGCTTTCCCCTTTCTCTTCTTGTATACGAGACACAACTAGATCAATAGAATTTTATGTGTGAAGCTCTCTCTCCTTAGAATCCCTCTTGTGTGTATGACTTACTACTACTCTTATGTGTGTGTATTACTTACTACTACTCTTGTATTTTTCTAAACATTCTCAACACTTCTATAACTCAATCAATAAGATGTATGGTGATGAAGAGTGATCCATTGCAAAGTTCTTGATGTGGAGCAATGTTTTCTAATAACATAATAGAACATCCAACCTTTAGCTCCAAATAAAATGGTGGCAATCCAAATGAACTAAAACTATTTAAATACTTGATTAAATAATAAATACTATTATTGAGACTATCTTCTATAATTGCTATATTTGCATGGAAAAAAATACATGAAACTTCAAAAAAACTTTCTATTATACACTTGTTTAGATCATTGAAATCATAATTTCTTGCAAATAAAATTAACATATTGGTGAAATATTCATCTCCAAGTATCTAGACTTCATTTAATCTTGAATAGATAGCTTGAATCAAATCATTTGATGTTGGACTTACTTTTATATATTCTAAAAAAATTATTGTACTTTTCAATGGATTTACAATTATTGATCCATTTCCAATCTGCAAATAAAAACCATTGTTAGATATATTATACAAAAATATTATATTCAAAAAATTATTTTTTACTTTCATTAGGGAGGCTTCTTCTAAGCATTGATTCTACTTTTTATTTTCTAATAATTCTATTTCTAAGCATGCTCTTTTAAAATTTTAATTATAGTACTCCATTTATAGTATGTAAATTTTTAAATAAATATAGTCTATATACCACATTTAGAAGAAGTCAAAGATAGAATCTATCTTTTGTATTAGGATCAATAAAATATAATCTTTCAATTACAAATCCATATTATCTTACTATCTACTTTTTTGAAATCTTATTCTATACAAAATGTTGTAAAAATTCTTGATATTTGTATTTTTGAGCAATCTCTATAGATTCACATATTTCAAAAAATACTATCAAAGTTATTTTTTGCTGCTATAAACGGACTAAGACTTGTGCCGCATCATTATTTAGATTAAAAACTACTTGATGCATTCCAAGAAGATATAATGTCAATCAAACCACATTTGAAATTTCATGCATTTTCATTCCAAAAAAAATTCCATGCTACTTCTAAAGCTCTAATATATGATGCATCAATATATTACTTGATCTCATCCTCTTCATTTCTAATTTGTATTATTATACAATCATATCATTTATAAATATACTTGTAAATATATTTCATAGTAAGAATTGAAGTAAAAATCTTAATGTTGACATGAAAATTATATTTTTTGCTAAAGATAAGATTGTATGGAACAACATCTCTATTGTTCACAACATTATTGCCAATATTAAAAGTTATTCGATTATTTTTTCTATTATCATAGCTATTACCATCCATTGATTTTACTTCTTGATATTCTTTTAGATATTTCTTTTGACATATTCTATCCTTCATACATGGAGCTTGCATATTTTAAGGTCCATATACACTATGAACCATGCAAGTACTAATTGTCTCAAATAACAATGGATCTTCTTCTTTAACAAGAAACTTTGCATTAAAAATTCTATCAATATTGGCTAAATTTCTTACCTTGTTGTAATCGTCGTTTGACTCGGACTCAAAACACCAAGATATTTGATCAGTATAGGTGGGTTCGATCTTGGGGAAAGACTCATTGTATGAATTGGATATGTTATGTCACAATTGATTATGTATTAATTATCTAAAACTTCCAAAGTTCTCTTCCTCATCTCAATTCAATCCCTTCACAATCTCTACAATCATTCACTGCCCTGCAGCTACTCAATATCACTGACATTCCTGACATCTACAGGATGCTTAATCTCTTTCCACAGTACTTCAATTCTCAATTCCTTTACTTTTACTCAATCTTCCAGTGCTACTAACACAATGCAATAATCTCTATTATCACAATCACGCTTTCTTTCTCTAAATTAATTAATTCGAATTCATAATTTTCAATATCTCAATCACAGTTTCAGCAATCTTTTTCTTAAATCCAATACTAAAGAAAAACACAAAAGTAAAGAAAACAAAAAGGTAGCTCCAAGCTTTACCCTGGCTCACGACTATCACAGTCTGGCCCCCATTCCTTCTTCCTCAACCTCTTTATCCTACCAAAATATGAATCGTCATTCAGCAGATTCCACAGGTTGTGAAACTTTGGCTTCTTAAATACATATGTTCCTAACTTCCTACTATTAACAACTAATCGAACTAACCATTCATCTAAATCCCAACATTACTACTATTTAACCGATAACGAACCAAAAAAGTCATTTATACATTCTACATAGCCCCACTCCTTACTGTGCAGCGTTGTCGTATTACGTGCTTTCCTACTCGAGAACGCGCCGGGCGTTTGGCTGTAGAAGGTAGTATGGAGATTCGCCGATAGTCAAGCAGTCTATCAGTTTTTGACTGCTGGAATATAAACGACTGCAACAATGTACCGTAAATCTATACGGATGCTCTTCGACTGCTTGTCGAAGTTTTTTTTTTTGCCCCAGCCGATAGGTCTCTAGACGTTACAGAGAACCCCGAACAATCCAAACTGTTAATCTTCAATACCCCTTTGTACTTACGATCTTGTATCCACTGACTGTCCTGTTAGATTAACCCAATAAATTTCATTCACTCCGCATACTCAATCCTATAGACACCCCTTTAATCCTTCAATCACAGACGTAACTCGATTTTACAAAACACTCAAGAGTATTCAAACCCACTTCATTTAAAAATCCCGATTCACCATTACAACACTGACTTCTGCAACGATTGCCTCAGTCTTCCCAAAACTCTACGAAGAAGAAAAATCCAAATTCTATGTCTTTCCTTCCCCGACCCGAAGCATGAAGCTCCTCTCTCTAATTCCCTTGATCTTCAAAAAACCTCCAATGAAAACCGAACTGGTAACCTTGCAAAAGCTTGAAAACTAGCTCCCCCCTCCGATTCTCCGAAAGAAAAAAAAAAAAAAAACCTCCTCTCCCTAAAACTATATTCTCCTCTAACCTTATCCTCTGAACTTCTTCAATCTTCCATCTTAGATCCGGAATTGGCTCCCGCCGTCAGAGCTTAGATCCGAAATTGGCTCACGTCATCAAGGCCTTCTCCTCCGTTTTTTCCTTTAAGAGATCTATTTACCGTAAACAACGTTCCCTGAAATGGCACAGAGAACAGGACAGCCCGAAACAGAATCGAAACCCCGTAATCGGGACCACATTGAGTCGCCCGACTAATTCAGGTCTTATATTGGGTAAGATACCCATAGTAACCTGGATGCTCGCGTAATTTGGTCAAATTGGTCTTCGCGTCAGACTGGCTGAGGCCCGTAGTAAGACCTGGATTTTCCCGTAACTAGACTGCATTGGGTTGCCCCACCAATACAGGTCTCATATTGGGTAAGAGGACCCGGATTGGATTCTCGAAATTGGATCCAATTGGCTCTTCAAACCCATCGTGTGAATTGGTCCTTCTCATCCTGCTAACTCCCGTTATTAGAATCGAATGGAGCATTTCAGTATGCCCCGGCTGACTGTAACAGGGTGACTGAACCTGACCACTCAGTATTTGTACTGGAGTTGGTCGATGCTCCCAATATTCGAGGTAACTGAATATTAATAAAATTCCCCTTTCTTTTTATTTTCACTGTATACTCGTGTTACAACACGACATCCACCCCCTATGAACCTGGGCATCCTCCGGTATGCACCAATTTACCCAATTGCTGTTTGATTCAGAATATATCCTCTACGTATTTGTCCAGTTCATCTTCGTCACCTTCATTATCCAAATCACTTTCATCTTCTTGCTGCGGAATCTCTATACCTTCATTAAGGTCTTCCATATTCATCTCTGCGTGTCTTCTTTTAAATATTTTTACTCGCTTCCCTGCAATTGGTATTTTCAATTTTGTACCATCTAACTCCCGTAATGAGTAAGTCGCATTATCATGAACAGTTGTTACTACATATGGTCCAAACCAACGTTTTGAAAATTTCCGCAAAGTACTATGTTGATTATCCAGACTATTGTCATAAACAAGTACCCAGTCACCTTCCTCGATTGCTCTTGGTCTCAATCGATGTTGCTTATCGAATCGCGCCTTATTTTGTAACCTTGCTCTTTTTAACCTTTCCAATGCTATCTGAACATCTTCCGTTCTTTGCTCCAATTGTCGAATCCTAATAGCCAGAAGTTCTTCTCTTGTCAATCCATCTTCCCATGGTAGCATACTCCAAGTAAGTACCTTTTCTTCAATCGACATAATTGATTTTTGACCTGTCATAAGTTCTACTGGCATATATCCTGTCACCGAACTATGTGTTGTTCGATCAGCCCATAATGCAAATGACAAAAGCCGTGGCCACTCTTTAACTTTCCCATTACAAGCTTTAACCAATGCTTTCACAATCGGCGGGTGACTGCGTTCGCTTTTCGCATTCCCTTCTAGATTATAAGCAGTAGTCAGTGATAGTTTAACTCTACATTTTTCAAAGAACTTACGAGCTTCTTGTGCATTTAATTCTCCACGATCTGCAGTGATTTTTCCTACGCATCCGTAACGGCAAATGACATCTTCAAGCAAAAACCAACAAATCCCCTCTGTAGATTTTGTCCTCAATGCTCTTCCTTCTACTTGATTTCATAAATCTTCACGAGCTAAAACCAAATATCTCATCTGCCATAACCCAACCGGCATAATAACCAAATCAACAACCCATTTAAAATGAATAGCTAGAGGATACGTAGGATGAAGACCATCTCGATGTCGGATATTAGAATATGATTGACAGATTTCACATGACTCTATAAATGAGAGCACATCTCGATACATATTTTTTGACCAATATCGTTCCTTGAGTTTAGTAAAAGTAGCCCAGATTCCTCTATACCCTGCCCATAAACTATCATGAAACTCCTTTAATAACTTTAGTTTTTCTTCCCTTTTGCCTATCACTCTTTATGGCATCCCAATTCCTTTCTTCGGTCTCTTCCATAAGAATCCATCTTGAAGTAAAAATCCATATATTTTTTTTCTTATTTGTTTGAATTTTTCAGTAGACCAATTCCCCTGCTTAGACAAGGTATTCAAATAATGACCAATATCCAATAATTCTCCTTCATAAGATTCTTCAAGAAATAGCTTGTCTTCCCTGTTGAGATTTGATATTGAATAGAATTTCAATCCGATATCATCAATGTCTTCAACCATTTTGTCCTCCCTCTCGTATCTTGCTCGAGATAGCATGTCTGCTACTAAATTTTCCTTTCCAGTGATATGCTTAAATTCTAGATTTAGTGACTTAATATAAGCAATCCATCTCAACATTGCAATATCTGGCGTTGAATAGTTAATAATCATTCCAAGCAATGGCAAGCAATCTGTTTCAATTACTACTACTGCCCCAATCAAATAGTCCTTTTCAGCTTTCATAGCCGAAACAACTCCCCACAATTCTCTTTTGACTTGCAAATATGCACGCTAACGAACACTTAAAACTTTAGTCCCAAATAGAACTGCAAATCTATTCCCATTTGAATCATCTTGACCCACAGCCCATCCAATGGCAATTGGACTAGTGTCCAAAGTAAGAATTACTGGTCTATTGCACTTATAATCAACCTTCCTCAAAATTGGAGGTGACATCAATAAATTCTTCAATCTTTGCATTGCCTGAATATGCCTTTCTTCCCATTTAAATTAGTAACCCTTGCGTAACAGTTCATATAATGGATCCGCTATATGAGCAAAATGAGGGATCCAGATTCGATAAAATACACATGCACCCAAAAACCTGCCAACCTCTGTTAAAGAACCACAATCCTCTTTCATCCTTCCAATTGCATCAACTTTAGTCGGATCTGGTTTTCTTCCGTAAGATCCGCATAAATGTCCAACAATTACAACCTCTCGCACTCCAAATACGGACTTCATACCCAATAATGTAAGTTGAACTTCTCCAAGCCGAGTTAAAATCTTTTCACAATCTTGTATATGATCAACAACATATCTGCGACACCCCCTCGTATCTAAAGTTTCATCCTTGTCTCCTTCTCTGCACCCTTTTATAGGAACATCATCCAGAAAAGGCATAGTCTTTTCCGGAATAAAATCTCTCAATACCTTATTCATCCCATTCATCATATGCGCAACTGAGTTGGTCGCGCCTTGAGGAAGAGTGCACATTCTAACCAATCCAAGCGGTGTCCTTATCGTTGTCATATCTCTACTTCCTTTGGCAAGTTGAAATTGATCATAACCTGAATACAAATCACCCATTGAATAGATCGCCCTTCCAGCAAACGCCTCGGCAAATTCATCCAAAATAGGTCCAATTCCTGCATTCCTGACAGTTACAGCATTCACCGGCTGCATATCTTGAATAAACCGTAGTGACCCATTCTTCTTAGGTACCGTAAACCAACGACTAGAATACGGCGCAAATGAAGGTTCTAATATTTTCATCTTTATCTTTTCTTTCAATAGTTCCACCAATTTAGGTAAATGTGCCCTCGGTACTGGAATCGGTCTTAGATTCCAAAGTACATACGGTACAGTGAAGATAACCATAGGTGTTATAATATTTGGATCCACACATCCAATTTCATGAGATTCGAAGGCAAACGATCTACCTTGTTTAGCCAACATCTTTTTGAAGCAAGTAATTTCCTCCGGTAATAAAGAACCATCAGAACCAATCTTTAAATCTTCAAGAGTCTCTTCAGTAAACTGATGTCCAATACTCATTGGATCTCTTAAACTTGCTTCTTTTGATGCTTCTCCCATTTGTTCTTAAGAATCCTCTGGTAATGGTCCGGCAACAAGCTTTACCTTCTTATCTGCCATTTTATATCTCGTCTCTACTGTGACTTCTGGTGCTTGAAAAGATTCAAGCATGGTATAAACCTCTCTCGAATGAATCTCAACAATCTTATCATTATCCCCTAACCCAATAGATGTAATCAATTCCAATGAATCTTCCAGTCCATTTTCTTCATAAACACCCAAAATCCTCTCATCATCTTGCAATGTACCTATCTTGCGTAACTGTCCTTCAATATCATATAATCTTTTTCTTTCTTTTCTTTTAAAATCATCAACTTTCTTATACATAATATTTCCATTCTCCAATATACCAATAAAACTCGCATCAAAGGCACCTTCATCTCGCGAGAGTACTTCCTCTTTTGTACCTCCATAATCTCGCTTTACAGTGGTACCTCCCCAAAATCCTTAAATCCTTCAATAATCTTTGGCAATGGTTTCTCCCTCAACCTATCTCGATTCCGTTCATGGTTAGGAGGTACTGTTAGAAATTGTACAGCTTTCCTCCCATCTTCGCTCCGTACCCTTGCATAAGCAGAACCATCGTCAAGTACCTTTGTTTCCATCCGTGTTGCCGTGATATAAGGTTGTCCTAAAATCAACGGATAAGACGTTGTATCTTGAACGAAGAAATGTTGCTCCGTCGCAACATCTCCAATCCGAATTTTGTCATCTGGACAAGCTCCATATAATTCGCCTCGTGTGTTATTAGCTGCTCGTATTGCCCATCCATGTTCCATATGAATTGGCGATTTTTGCTTCTTATAAAGATCTTTAGACATGAGATTTATTTCAGAACCATGGTCCACCAAGGCAACTATTGGTTCTTCTATATCTCCTACTTTCACCAATACCTCAGTAGTTGCCCTTGTCCAATGCTTTCGAGTATAATGGCTCAAAGTTTCCATTTCCTTGTCACTAGAATCTTCGAAATGCACTCGCTGATTATACCCATTCTTTTCATTTTTTGGTTGTTTGTAACCAATATCAACCTCTTTTTCATCTCTACATGTTCTTGCATCAATAGCATGACTCATTGTCACGGACATACATATAATTACCTATATGAATAGATAAAAGTATGTAAAAGTAGGTTAATTGTGTAATATCTTCTAGAGAAGCTTCTTAGAAGCTTCATAGACGCTGCTTTGACTTTATAGGAGTCTATAGTTGACTTTTAGGTTAGAAACTTGGTCAACAAGTTAGCCATGTGCCACGCATGTTGGAAGCTTAAAGAACAAGCTAACTACGTGGTCCATCCATAGAAAACTTGCCTTGCAAGCAAAGGCATGTGGCCTAGAAAGTCAACATATATTGGAGGTCTTATAGAACATCGCCACGTGGCTTCTAGTTAGATAGTATATATAGAGGCAAGAGTAAAGCCCTCTTCACTCTTGTCAACTCCCTTCTTGCTTCTAGTCTAGTTTCAAGGGTCTCTAGTTTTCTTGTATTTTGGCAATAGCCATTCCAGTTTCTTTCTTATACATATTTCTATTTTGTCCTATTTCTTTTTGAGAAAAGTCTCACTTACTCTTTAGCTTTCATCGAGTTCTTGTCCTTGACAGATTGACAAGAGTACACTTACAATATCAGAGCTTTGTCTTTTCTTGATTAAGAGTGGATTACCCCTTTTTCTTGATAAGACATAAGCGCATTAGAAGTTGCGGATTACCCTCTTTTAACATGATATTGTTCTTAGTATTTTCTTTGTTATCAATTCCTCTCTTCTATTTGTTTTGAGCGTTATTAGACATCTTCTCTTTTCTAAGTGCTACTATGGCAGAGCTTGTTGAAATGAAGAGTGCAATGGCACAGATGCAAGAACAATTGAGGGAGTTAATGCTTGCGATGCATCAACTCAATTTACCACCACAAGGAGCAACAAGAATGGTAGGAAGTGAAGATATAGAGATGATTGGGGCTGCTTCAACATCTGCACCAAACCATGTCCCTTCTCCCAGAATGGAACACCCTTCGAGTGTTAGAGAACCGAGAGTTGCCTTGCCCGAGAAGTTTGATGGTACCAGATCCAAGTTTCGAGGATTCATCAATCAGGTCCAACTAGTGATTGAACTTCAACCCCAGAGCTATCCAACTCCAGGGTCACAAGTAAGATTCATTGGTACACTTCTTTCAGGTTCAGCATTGTCATGGTTTTCATCTTTTCTTGAACGACGAGATCCAATATTGGATAATCTGGAGGCTTTTTTGGCGGAGTTTCGATCCATGTTTGGAGAACATGATGCAATTCGTGTTGCAACCAACAAGATCCGTATTTTGCGACAAGGCAATCGATCAGTAACATTATATGCTTCACAATTTCGACAACTTGCAACTGATATCAAGTGGGATGATGCCGCACTTGTGAGTCAATTTCTCTACGGATTACAATATGAGGTAAAGAAATTGATGCTTAATTTACCTGATCCTCAAACATTGAGTCAAGCAATTGACTTTGCTGTGAAGTGCGACAATCGACTTTTTGAATTTCGATCCGAGAGTCGCACAAGTGGGCCTCAACGTTACTACAATTCAATGGCAACACCGACGTCTCCTCAACACATACCTTCAGAAGTAGAGGATATGCAAATTGATGCGGTACGTTTCAAACCTCTTACTGAGCAAGAAAAGTCTCGTCGTCAACAAGAAGGATTGTGCTTATATTGTGGAGAACCTAAGCACACTGCTCAACATTGTCCAAAGAAGCGACGTAACTACAAAATGAGGAGTACGGCTGTCAAAGAAGACAGTATGTCGAAAAACGAGTACGTCCAGCTACAATAGGGACCGTGCGGCTGGAATCTTGTACAACTTCTAATAAAGGTCCTATCCTCTCCTCAGAACCATCTCCTTGTTTTATAATAGATGTGCGTTTAGGACCTAATAATTACAAAGCCTCTGCCTTGGTAGATTCAGGAGCCTCATCTTGTTTTTTAGATGAAGAATTTGCTAGATGTCATAGAATATCATTAATACAAAAAACTAAACCTGTACACGTAGAAGTCATAGATGGTCGTCCGTTGTCTTTTGGAGATGTAACTCACGAAACACTTCCTGTAGATGTAGTAATAAATGGTCATAGTAGTTGCGTAATTTTTAATATAATTAGATCTCCCTCTAATCCAGTAATTTTAGGCTTATCATGGTTAGAAAAGTATAATCCTCGAATAGATTGGATTTCTCGTAAACTTGATTTTCCTCAGAGCATTAGTAACAGTTCTATTAACCAAGTAAAAAACCATGAGTCTAGTATAGTAAAACTCGCACCTATAGGTGCAAAAGCATTTATACACGCAGCAAAAGAAGGATCAACTTTTGCTATTTATGCTGCACCTATTTCTGAAAGCGTAAAGACTTCAAGTGGCATTCCAAGTCAATATCAGGATTATCAAGACGTTTTTGAGAAAAAGAATGCAGATATTCTTCCTGAGCATCGCCCATACGATTGTTCAATCGATCTCAAGGAAGGAACTCAGCCACCATTTGGACCAATTTACAGTTTATCGCAAGATGAGTTGGCTGAACTCAAGACATATATTGACGAGAATTTAGCGAAGAATTTCATACGCCATTCAAAATCTCCAGCAGGAGCTCCAATTTTATTCGTAAAGAAAAAAGATGGATCTTTACGAATGTGTGTTGACTATCGAGGACTCAACAAGATCACAATCAAGAACAGGTATCCATTACCTTTGATATCAGGACTCCTTGACTAGTTAAATCAAGCTAAGATCTATACAAAAATAGATCTAAGAGGAGCATATAATCTAGTACGGATCAAAGAAGGAGATGAATGGAAGACTGCGTTTCGAACCAGGTATGGGCATTTTGAATATAATGTCATGCCTTTTGGACTCACGAATGCACCAGCTGCTTTTCAACATCTCATGAATGATGTATTTCGTGAATTCTTAGACAATTTTGTCGTCTGCTACCTAGACGATATCCTGATTTATTCTAAGAATGTTGAAGAACATGAAATACATGTTCGTCAAGTATTACAAAAACTTAGAGATGCAGGATTGTACGCCAAGATGGAAAAGTGTGTATTTCACACTACTCAAGTTGACTTTTTAGGATACATCATTTCAAATGATGGTCTTATGATGGATTCTAAGAAAGTCCAAACAATCATGGATTGGAAGATTCCAAAGACTGTAAGAGATGTCCAATGTTTCTTGGGATTTGCCAATTACTATCGGATCTTCATCAAAGACTTCTCACGAGTTGCAGCTCCACTTACACGCTTGACTAGTAAAGATAAATTCCAATGGAATCAAGAAGCAGAAGCAGCATTTGAAGCCTTGAAGACATCGTTTGTCTCTGCACCAGTCTTATATCGTGTTGACTTTTCCAAGGCATTTTTTATGGAAACAGACGCATCGGATTTTGCCTTGGGTGCAGTTTTATCACAAATGGGAACAGATGACAAACTTCATCCGATAGCTTTTCATTCAAGAAAATTCTCAGCAGCCGAGATCAATTATGAGATCCACGATAAAGAACTTCTTGCAATCGTGGATTCTTTTCAAGAATGGCGTCATTATCTAGAAGGTGCTTCTAGTCCAGTCATTGTGTATACAGATCACAAGAACCTCGAGTATTTCATGTCAGCACGCGTGTTGAATCGTCGTCAAGCTCGTTGGAGTATGTCTTTGTCAAGATTCGACTTCATTATCACTTATCGGCCAGGAAAACAACAAGGTTTGTCCGATGCCCTGTCTAGACGTTCTTATTTTGCACCAAAAGAAGGAGATGCAGCTTTTGAGCAACAAAGAACGGTCCTCTTGAAACCGGAGCAATTTCATCTCCGAGCAATGAAATCAACATTGATTGTTGATTCAACTTTTCTCAAGCAAATCCAGTCCAGTATGTCCTCAGACCCTCTTGTTCATGATATCGAGAATAATTCTTCCAAGTCTCATGATTCTTTTAAGTTCGAGTTCAAGAATAATCTATTATATTTTGAAGGACGCCTATATGTTCCAGAAGGAAAAGCACGTTTGCGTGTTCTTTAAGCACGTCATGACTTTCCAGCAGCAGGGCACTTTGGATATAATAAGACTTTGGAACTCATATCAAGAGATTTTTGGTGGCCACAAATGTGGAAGTCAGTCAAAGACTTTGTACAATCATGTGATATTTGTTCAAGATCAAAAATTCCTCGACATCGACCTTACGGACTTCTTCAGCCATTACCTATACCAGAACAACCATGGTCTTCTGTTTCTATGGATTTCATCACAGATCTTCCAAACTCAAGATCTTATGATTCTATATTTGTGATAGTAGATCGTTTCACCAAGATGGCACATTTTATGCCATGTACAAAATCTATCACAGGTGAAGAAACAGCTAAGCTTTTCATTGATAATATCTATCGCTATCATGGATTGCCTAAAGATATCATATCAGATAGGGGAACTCAATTTGTGTCGAGATTCTGGAGGACTCTTTTCAAGATTTTAAAAGTGGACATAAAGCTATCTTCAGCTTTCCATCTTCAAACTGATGGACAAACAGAGCGCGTAAACCAAGTCTTGGAACAGTATTTAAGGTGTACCATCAACTACCAACAAGATGATTGGACAAACCTTCTGCCATTGGCAGAGTTTGCTTATAATAATACGGTACATTCCTCCACGCAACAAACACCTTTCTTTGCCAATTATGGCTATCATCCACGACTTGATACTTTTGATTTTTCAAAAGTTGATAATCCTGCAGCAGAAGATATGGCAAATCGGTTGTCAGAGTTACATGCAATAATGAAGGCGCAGTTGAAGAAAGCTCAAGAATGACAAAAGATAAATGCAGATGTATATCGTAAAGAGCAACCACAACTCAACGTGGGTGATAAGGTATGGCTACTTCGTCGCAATATCAAGACCACTCGACCTTGTGACAAATTGGACTATCGTAGGCTTGGCCCCTTTTCTGTTTCTGAACAGATCAACCCAGTTGCATATCGGTTACATCTACCGGAGTCAATGAAGATCCATCCTGTATTCCACGTGTCTCTTCTTGAACCATATAAGACAGTGGATATACAAGGAAGAAGACAAATGCCACCGCCTCCTATAGAAGTAGATAATAATGAAGAATTTGAGGTGGAAGAGATATTAGACTCAAGGCGGCGCCCAAATAAGCTGGAATATCTTGTTCATTGGTGCGGATATGATATTAGTGAGCGCACATGGGAGCCATCCAGGAATCTAGCAAATGCATCAGCTAAAGTCAAAGTTTTTCATCAACGACATCCATCAAAACCAAGATGAAAACCTCTCTTATAAAAGAGACAAGATTGAGGCAAGATAACATTCAATTTCCTATCCTTGTTTGTAACTTCTTTGCATTTTGTGACGCTAATTAGATGGAGAGCCAACAACCAGTGGATTCAACTCAAGAACCTTCGTTTGCTGACTTACCGGATGAGACATTGCGATTGTCACAACCTTCAAGACGACGCAACCGAGATGAAGACCCTCAAGATCGACATGTTCTTCCTCGAATAGATGGTGAGATACAACGCGTTTGGTATCACGACCTTGGAAGAGATTCTCGATGTTTGGTGATATTATTGGAGATAGGAACGACTCCTGATGGTCTTTCAAATGTATTATTTGAAGGAAGTTATGAAGGCCTCAACAGTGATCAAATAACAGGGTGGTCTTCTCGCCCTGGAATGGGACACTATCGATGGCTAAGAGGACCCATCAACTATCTTCGAAGAGAACAAAGATCAGAGTATGTAGCAAATACAATTCGCCGCATATTAGATTTTCTCAATATATAATCACCGCTCCTCGTGGAACTCGTCCCTAGAAGGGGGGGTAATGTCACGGACATACATATAATTACCTATATGAATAGATAAAAGTATGTAAAAGTAGGTTAATTGTGTAATATCTTCTAGAGAAGCTTCTTAGAAGCTTCATAGACGCTGCTTTGACTTTATAGGAGTCTATAGTTGACTTTTATGTTAGAAACTTGGTCAACAAGTTAGCCATGTGCCACGCATGTTGGAAGCTTAAAGAACAAGCTAACTACGTGGTCCATCCATAGAAAACTTGCCTTGCAAGCAAAGGCATGTGGCTTAGAAAGTCAACATATATTGGAGGTCTTATAGAACATCGCCACGTGGCTTCTAGTTAGATAGTATATATAGAGGCAAGAGTAAAGCCCTCTTCACTCTTGTCAACTCCCTTCTTGCTTCTAGTCTAGTTTCAAGGGTCTCTAGTTTTCTTGTATTTTGGCAATAGCCATTCCAGTTTCTTTCTTATACATAATTCTATTTTGTCCTATTTCTTTTTGAGAAAAGTCTCACTTACTCTTTAGCTTTCATCGAGTTCTTGTCCTTGACACTCATTCCAGTTTCGCTCATTAATTGCCTCTTTCGCTTAATGCTGTCAATGATAACATCATGAAACTCCTTCTTTGCAATTCCCAAGACTTCTTTCAATGTGAATTCCACCTTAGTGTTTAATATACGTTCTTCCAACACCCCTTTCAAATTTGTTGCCGCTTCAATGTCAGAAAGTAGCTTATAAGCAATTGATTTGCCCTTATCTTTTGTCTCTATTGTTTTTTCTCCCAATGATGCTGAGGTATCCTTTACAGGCAATTCTTGTGAAGCTGCCTCCCGAGCCTTGTCTCCTCGAGTTTGCCTCTTAAAAGAATTTCCTTCTCTAGTATCATCAAAATTTCCTCGTCTTTTTTCTTCCATCAAAGCTTCATGTTGGCTCTTAGCAATATATGCATGAACTGAAAGAGACTCAACAGGATCCTCCCAACCTGTTCTTCCTCGTATTGTAGCTGCAGTTCTCAATAACGCTTCTCGAGGTAATTTCCCTTCTTGCATTGTAGAAACGGCAGAAGCCCAAAACTCACTAGTTTCCGTACTTCCACCAATTTCATCATCTACTCTAGCACCATAACTTGCACTTTCTTGTACTACTGTTTCATGCTCTTTTAAGTAATCTTGAACTAATGCTCTCATTCCTCCCTTGCCAAAATTGGTTTGAAGAAGATCCTCCCTATCTTTCAATGCTATCTTCCCATCTTTCCAGCAAATAATTCCCTGCCGTATCATATTATTAAATTCATTGCAATCTTTTCTAGTGTGTGAAGCATCATCACACCAAATGCATCTTTGTACATATCCTTGTTTTGAAACATTCTTCGAATTATTTATAGAAGTATTCTCTTCAAGTCTTGCCAATTTGATTTGAAGATCTTGCATTCCTCGTATAATTTCTTCCATACCCATATCTGCTTTCTTTGACAAGGATGTCGAAGGTTGAACTGTAGGCATTGTCGGTGGTGTTGTACATACTGGAGCTTTGGGTGCTTGTACTGTTTTCGGAATATTGCTCCTATCCTTCTTCTTTCTTTTTTTGTAAGCAACCCCACCGCATCTTCAACGTTCTTCCACTTCGTTGTCAATCCTTCATCTTCTTCTTTGTCTTCAAAAAGGGGTTCTAATTTCTCTTGCAATTCTCCATCAGCAGCTTGAAGAAATAGATCAACTTTATTTGGCTCCAATGTCAATTTTTCTACCTTCGATAATTGAGAGTACTACCTCTCAAATTTCCTTAGTAGCTCTGTTGCTTGCAAATTCTTATTGGGCCGTTCAATCCATTCCAGAAACAGCTTTTTAGTAACGCGATCAGCATCTTCCAAGAAATATTCGTCTTTCAATGCATGTGAAAAAACCTCCCATGAATTCCCACAACGATCCGTAATCGATGTAATGTGGTCCCTTATCTCCGGTATCGTGGCAAGTCCAAATAGTGCAACCATTTTCTTCTCAGAAATCCGATTTAATTCCATTTCACAAACATAACATCTTAAATACCTTGAAATATTCCTCCCATCAAATTGATCAATTTTATTGACCACTGCTTGCAATGCTTTGGTTGCCAAAGCTTCCTTTCGATCATTGCTTTGCTGTTGCTGCATTGACAATGAGAAGGCTTGAAACAAACTAGCAATAGATGGATCCATGTGCATACCTTATCCTTTAGAAGACTCCCCACCAGAAACTTCTCCCAAAAATCCTTCAAAATTTTTATTTTTATTTTCCATAAAAATAAAGATAAAATCAACCGAAATTCAATACCTTCCACCTCAAGCTTTCACGTCGGGTTCACCACTTATGTCGTATTACGTGCTTTCCTGCTCGAGAACGCGCCGGGCGTCTGGCTGTAGAAGGTAATATGGAGATTCGCCAATAGTCAAGCAGTCTATCAGTTTTTGACTGCTGGAATATAAACGACTGCAACAATGTACCGTAAATCTATACGGATGCTCTTTGACTGCTTGTCGAAGTCTTTTTTTTTGTCCCAGCCGATAGGTCTCTAGACGTTACAGAGAACCCCGAACAACCCAAACTGTTAATCTTCAATACCCCTTTGTACTTACGATCTTGTATCCACTGACTGTCCTGTTAGATTAACCCAATAAATTTCATTCACTCCGCATACTCAATCCTATAGACACCCCTTTAATCCTCCAATCACAGACGTAATTCGATTTTACAAAACACTCAAGAGTATTCAAACCCACTTCATTTAAAAATCCCGATTCACCATTACAACACTGACTTCAGCAGCGATTGCCTCAGTCTTCCCAAAACTCTACGAAGAAGAAAAATCCAAATTCTATGTCTTTCCTTCCACGACCCGAAGCATGAAGCTCCTCTCTCTAATTTCCTTGATCTTCAAAAAACCTCCAATGAAAACCGAACTGGTAACCTTGCAAAAGCTTGAAAACTAGCTCCCCCCCCCGATTCCCCGAAAGAAAAAAAAAACCTCCTCTCCCTAAAACTATATTCTCCCCTAACTTTATCCTCTGAACCTCTTCAATCTTCCATCTTAGATCCGGAATTGGCTCCCGCCGTCAGAGCTTAGATCCGAAATTGGCTCACGTCATCAAGGCCTTCTCCTCCGTTTTTTCCTTTAAGAGATCTATTTACCGTAAACAACGTTCCTTGAAACGGCACAGAGAATAGGACAGCCCGAAACAGAATCGAAACCCCGTAATCGGGACCACATTGAGTTGCCCGACCAATTCAGGTCCCATATTGGGTAAGATGCCCGTAGTAACCTGGATGCTCGCGTAATTGGGTCAAATTGGTCTTCGCGTCAGACTGGCTGAGGCCGGTAGTAAGACCTGGATTTTTCCATAACTAGACTGCATTGGGTTGCCCCACCAATACAGGTCTCATATTAGGTAAGAGGACCTGGATTGGATTCTCGAAATTGGATCCAATTGGCTCTTCAAACCCGTCGTGTGAATTGGTCCTTCTCATCCTGCTAACTCCCGTTATTAGAATCGAACGGAGCATTTCAGTATGCCCCGGCTGACTGTAACGGGGTGACTGAACCTGACCACTCAGTATTTGTACTAGAGTTGGTCGATGCTCCTAATATTCGACGTAACTGAATATTAATAAAATTCCCCTTTCTTTTTATTTTCACTGTATACTCGTGTTACAACAAGACAGCGTCCTCGCAAACCACCTCGTACTATGTTTTACAATATCACCACATCATTGGCTTCATCCAATGTCTAAACCTCTGGTCCATCTTGGTCCGTTTCATCATTTCCATAAGTGAGTTTGGTTTCGACTTCTTGAGCTTCTTCTCCAACTTCCTCTCCCACCTGCTCTCCGTTCAATAAAGTTGTCAAGTCCTCGTTAAGTGCTCCCAATTCCCGAACCTGAGACTCCAAAAGTGCAATTTGGGTGTCTCGCTCTTTCAGCTGCTCCTCCAGGGCATGCACTTGTTTCTCTAATTTCCGTAAAGTTGTACTTGCTAGATTGACCTCTCCTTGCTGCGTGGTAACTGTAATCATTTCTGCCTCCAATTCAGCAATCCTTCTCTTCAATTGTTCGTTCTCCGTCTTCGAGCTCTCCGATTGTCTCCGAAAATCATCCTCCAATTTGGATCTCCAGGCTTCCAATTCCGCCACCCTATTCTTCTCCTCTTGGTATTGGTTTCGCAACTCCATACACTCCTGCTTGGTAAGCTCCATCAGACTCTTTGCCAACTTATTCTTGTCACGGACACAAAATACAGACTTGAAATCTAACAAGAAGTTCAAGAAGAAATGGCAGAACTAGATTAAACAGATGAGTACAAGAACAACACCAGAAAGGTGAGCTAGAACTCCAAGAGATGTGTTGTCGAGACTGAAGAACTCTTCAGCCTCGATCCCTATATATACTCCTACTTAGGAAGCTTCTCGAGCTACTTCTATTAACTAGGAAGCTTCTAAAAGGTTCCAGAGGCTTCCTTTCTAGAAGGTTCTAGAAACTTCTCGAGCTACTTCTATTAACTAGGAAGCTTCTGGAAAGTTCCAGGGGATTCTTTTCTAGAAGCTTCTAGAAACTTCTCTTCTAGAAGGTTCCAGAGACTTCCTTTCTAGAAGCTTCTAGAAACTTCTCTCTAAAAGGTTCCAAAGGCTTCTCTTCTAGAAGGTTCCAGAGGCTTATTTTCTAGAAGGTTCTAGAAACTTCTCTCTAGAAAGTTCTAACGAATATGTCCCTAACATCACCCCCTCCTTTAGCTTTGAGGTCTCTGAGAAGCAATGTTGTTGATCGGTACCAACGCAAGAAAATGAAGATCTGTCGCATAACTTCTGCTATGAACTCCAACTGTTGTTCACGAGGCAAGTGATTCATCGACCCTTGAAGCCAACGGTAGTGGCCCACGCCTTCGACTTCTGACCAAGCATGAACTTCTGTGTCCTCATTGTGAAATTGTCCTACAAACACGCCTTCTGGTTGACCATCGTAAGCAGGCTCGATCTCAAATACGATCACCAGTGATCAGTTACTCGGTATCCTCCGTCGTCGTTGTGGTACATGTAGTTCTTCATCTCGAGGTCGCCTTCGTGAGCTACTCGATTGCGATACTCTGACTGGCATAGTATCTATCTCTTGGCTATCCATATCAAAAGACCAAACTACGATCTATCTTGGAGAAAATAACTACATCAACTATGAATTTTGCTGGTGCTCTCCCCTTTTCTTATATTGTTGGGAGAACAAGCTTCAGAAAGAAGCTATCATCAAATTGATTTAGGTTTATCGGGAAGTCGTTGATGAAACTCCTGTACCTTTTGTGGCGCATTCGCAAGATTTTCAGCTGGCTCCCACGTTCGCTCATTAATGTCATAGCCGCACCAATGAACAAGATATTCTAACTTTTCCCACCTTCGCCGTGAATCCAATACCTTTTCAACCTCGTATTCTTCGTGGTTCTCGATTTCAATACTAGGTGGCGGACATTGCACTCTTCTAGGAAAAGATGACTCTCGATAAGATTCCAACAGAGAAACATGAAAGACTGGATGTACCTTCATAGAAGCCGATAACTCCAGCCGGTATGCCACTGGATTAATTTGCTTCTGGATGATAAATGGTCCCAATCTTCGATAGTCCAACTTAACACATGGTCGCTTGGTCTTGATATTTCGTCGAAGAAGCCAGGCTTTGTCTCCAACTTTGAAAGTAGGTGCTGGATTCCGAAATCTATCTGCAGACGTCTTATAGGATTCTTGAGCGGATTGTAATTGAAGCTTCAACATAGTTTGAAGCTCTGATAGTTGCTTCGTAAATCCTTCAGCTGCTGGATTGTTATTTGTTGACGGACTCAATAAATCAAGCTTCGGATGATACCCATAGTTGGAAAAGAATGGTGTTTGTTGAGTCGACGCATGGAAGGTGTTGTTATATGCAAACTCGGCTAGCGATAGATATGCAGTCCAATCGTCTTGCTGATAGTTGATGCTGCATCGTAAGTACTGCTCCAAGATTTAGTTCACCCATTCCGTTTGGCCATCAGTTTGAGGATGGAAAGCTGAAGAAAGCTTGATATCCACCTTCAATATCCCAAAGAGAGATCTCCAAAACTTTGACACGAACTGGGTACCTCGATTTGATATGATATCATCTGGTAGTCCATGATATCGATACACATTATCGAGAAAGAGTCTTGCTATGACTTCACTGGACGATGTCTTCTTACAAGGAACAAAGTGTGCCATCTTCGTAAGCCGATCTACCACGACAAAGATGCTGTCAAATGAGTTTGATGATGGCAAGTCCATGATGAAGTCCATAGAAATTGAAGACCATGGTCGACGTGGAATTGGCAATGGCTGTAGAAGTCCATAAGGGCGATGCCGAGGATTCTTAGATCTTGAACAGATGTCACAAGAGAGGACAAAATCTTTCACATCCTTCCACATTTGGGGCCACCAAAAATCTCGGGAAATAAGCTCCAAGGTCTTGTTGAATCCAAAATGTCCCGCAGTTGGAAAATCATGGCGAGATTGAAGAACTCGGAGTCGTGCTAGTCCTTTTAGAATGTACAATCGCTCTTCAAAGTATAAAAGATCTCCCTCCACCTTGAACTTGTCGTCATTGGTACGTTGCTTGATATCAATGGCTACTGAATCTTTAATGGTCATAGCACGTACTTGGTTTAGGAAGTCAGCATCAAATGATACAATAGTAGCACAAAGTTGAAATCTCTCTGGCTTCAATAACGTTGTACATTGTTGATCAAATGCTGCTTCTTTAGCCTTTGGTGCAAGATACGATCTCCTTGATAAAGCATCGGATAGTCCTTGCTGCCTTCCAGGTCGATAAGTGATAACAAAATCGAATCTAGATAGCGACATATTCCACCGAGCTTGACGCCGATTTAAAACTCGAGCCGTCATGAAATACTCCAAATTCTTGTGATCTGTATATACGGTTACTGGATGTGCAGCTCCTTCAAGAAAGTGACGCCATTCTTCGAAAGAATCCACTATAGCAAGAAGTTCCTTATCATGGATCTCATAATTGATTTCAGCAGCAGAGAACTTCCGAGAATAGAATGCAACTGGATGGAGCTTCTTATCTTCACTCATTTGTGAAAGCACAGCTCCCAAAGCAAAATCTGAAGCATCAGTTTCTAAATAGAAGGCCTTTGTAAAGTCTGGATGTACCAAAATTGGAGCTGTAGTAAATGCTGTCTTCAAATCTTCAAACACCTTCTCCGCCAAAGGTCCCCATTCCAACTTATCTTTGCATGTTAATCGAGTAAGAGGAGCAGCAACTTGAAAATAATTCTTGATGAAGATCCGATAGAAGTTAGCAAAACCAAGAAAGCATTGTACGTCTCTAACTGTCTTCGGAACCTCCCAAGACGTGATTGCTTCTACTTTCTTGGGGTCCATCTTCAAACCTTCTGTAGTCGCAATGAATCCCAAAAATTCCATCTCCGTCTGGTGAAATAAACATTTTTCTAATTTGGCATATAGTCTTCGCTTGCGTAGTTTCTCTAAGACCAAACGAACATGCTTCTCATGCTCTTCCTCATTTTTAGAGAATATTAAAATATCGTCCAAGTAGATGACAACAAAATCGTCGAGGTGTTCTCGAAAGATGTCATTCATCATATGTTGGAAAACCGTTGGAGCATTGGTAAGACCAAAAGGCATGACATTATATTCGAAATGACCATACCTTGTACGGAATGCTGTCTTCCACTCATCTCCTTCCTTAATTCGTACGAGATTATAAGCTCTCCTTAGATCAATTTTTGTAAAGATCTTCGCACGTCCAAATTGTTCTAAGAGACTAGAAATCAAGGGTAATGGATAACGATTTTTCTTTGTTACCTTGTTGAGGCCTCGATAGTCCACACACATCCGTAATGATCCATCTTTCTTCTTCACAAATAAGATGGGTGCTCCAGCTGATGATTTTGAATGACGAATGAAGTTCTTGGCTAGATTCTCTGCCAACTCCGTTTGCGATAGATTGTAAATTGGGCCAAAAGGTGGTTGTGCTCCTTCTTGCAAGTCTATGGCACAATCATATGGTCGGTGTTTCGGTAGTATGTCGGCGTTCTTCTTTTGAAACACGTCTTCAAAATCTTTATATTGCTCCGGTATACTTGCTGTTGAGATCTTCTCCTCGGTAGTTGGAGCCGCATAAATGACAAATGGAGTGCCTTCCTTAGATGATCTTATAAACGCTCTTGCTCCAATGAATAAGGATTTCTTTTTTCGAGGTTTTTTACTAGGTTTTTTCTCGGGTGGTTTTGTGGGAAAAGTCATCTTCCGCAACCTCCAATCTATCAATGGATTATGTTTTTCCAACCAAGAAAGACCAAGAATAATAGGATTTGATGGAGTTCTAATAATATTAAAAATAATATGACTACTATGGTCTTTAAACGTTACTTCTATAGGTTTTGATTCATGGGTGATGCTACCGGACAATAAAGGTCGCCCATCTATGACCTCAACATGAACAGGTTTTGATTTTTGTACTAAAGGGATCTTATGACGCTTTGCAAATTCTTCGTCTAAAAAACAAGCAGATGCTCCTGAGTCTAGTAGTGCTAAGGTTCTCAGTTTTTGAGGGCCGATAAACAGAGGGATTGTAAAACAAAGTACAAGTTGGGCAGAAAGAAAGGAACCTGATTGTTGTTGGGATATTTCATTGTCCAGCCGCACGGTTCCTACTGTGGCTGGGCATCCTCGTTTTCCTGAACAAATACTCCCTTAGTCTTGACTATGCCTCGATTTTGCTTTTTGGGGCAGTTTCCGACTTTGTGGCCTTCTCCACCGCAATACAAGCATAAATTTTCCTCCATACGTCGCTTTTTTTCTTCTATAGTAAGAGATTTGATACGTACCGCATCAATTTGCATGTCTTCCACCTCTGAATGCGAATTCATACCGCTTGCTGACATAGTTGGAGCATGGCGAATTGTATGTTGTTTTGAGCGTTGGTCTTGGCGACGTTGGAATAGGCAATTATTGCACTTCACAGCTTGGCAAATAGCTTCATTGAGCGTTCGTGGATCAGAAAGAGTTAACAGCAAATCCTTCACATCATCTCTTAAACCCCAATAGAATTGACTCATCAACGCTTCTTCATCCCAATTGATGTCGCATACTAATTGCCTGAAATCTGAAGCATAAATTGATGTAGAACGCATCCCTTGTCGTAGCGACCGGATCTTTGTTGTAGCCCATCGAACCTTATCGTGTTCACCAAATGCTTCCGCAAATGCTTCCAAAAAGGTTTCGAAGTTGTTTAATATGGATGATCGTTTCTCAAACAAAGGAGCAAACCATGATAGAGCTTGTCCCGTAAGTAAGGTTCCAACAAGCCCAACACGTGACTCCTCCGTTGGATATCGTTTGGGCTGTAAAACTGTTATCAACCTGATTTGATTGACGAATCCTCGAAACTTGGAACGTGTTCCATCAAACTTATCTGGAAGGCTAACTCGAGGCTCCTTATGTTGTAGAACTAGTGGTTCTTGTCTAACCTGAGATAAAGTTGCTTCTCCAAGTACCGAAATTTGAGGCTGGTGTAGTTTAGATTGTGCTATCCCAGATACTCCATCATTATGAAGCCTTGCCACCACTCCTTCAATCTCTGCAGTTCTTTGTGATAACGTAGCGAGGGCATTCATAATAGCATCTAACTTAGACTCCGAACTTTCTGTCATACTAATGTCTTGACCTCTGGCCATTCTAAAAGAAGGACAAAAATGACCCTATAAGAGGCAATATTGGTTTATAGGAGGGTAATCCACAACCTATAAAACGCCTTAAGAATTTCAAGAAGAGGGGTAATCCACTCTCTCCAAGAAGAATAAGACTCCAATATTGTAACAAAAGAAGTATCAGTTTAGAGGAGGGTAATCCGCAACCTCTAAAAAATGCTAGTATACCTTTAAGTAGAGGGGTAATCCACACTCTACTAAGAAAGAACTAGCTCTGATATCTCAAGTTAGTGTAGTCTCGACAAACTGTCACGAACACAAAATACAGACTTGAAATCTAACAAGAAGTTCAAGAAGAAATGGTAGAACTAGATTAAACAGATGAGTACAAGAACAACACCAGAAAGGTGAGCTAGAACTCCAAGAGATGTGTTGTCGAGATTGAAGAACTCTTCAGCCTCAATCCCTATATATACTCCTACTTAGGAAGCTTCTCGAGCTACTTCTATTAACTAGGAAGCTTCTAAAAGGTTCCAGAGGCTTCCTTTCTAGAAGGTTCTAGAAACTTCTCGAGCTACTTCTATTAACTAGGAAGCTTCTAGAAAGTTCCAGGGGATTCTTTTCTAGAAGCTTCTAGAAACTTCTCTTCTAGAAGGTTCCAGAGACTTCCTTTCTAGAAGCTTCTAGAAACTTCTCTCTAAAAGGTTCCAGAGGCTTCTCTTCTAGAAGGTTCTAGAGGCTTATTTTCTAGAAGGTTCTAGAAACTTCTCTCTAGAAAGTTCTAAGGAATATGTCCCTAACAGTTCTCCTTGGCCCATTCCGCTTGGGTCTCCTTGAATTGGTGCTCTAATCTTGAATATTTGAGAGCGTCGGTTACTGAAGCACGTTGTAAATCTCCAATCTTCTTCTTCTGATCCTCAATGATCTTGTCTTTCTCCTCCAGTACCTGTCTAAGGTTGAACTCATTGTCCATTTTCTCAACGGCCATCTGTAATTGAGTAATTTGTGCCGAGATTAACTCCTTGAGTTCTCTTGCCTGTTGGCCAGCTCCCGATAAATCCACCCGTTGATAATACTCTACCAGTACTGGTGGAGTGACGACCATATTGGTACTGGGACGACCCAATTCTCTAGATGACGAGCTGACATTGGTCCATTCGCAATTTCTAGCTTGGCTGCACTCTGCTATCGCCGCTTCCTCGACTTGTTTTGATGGCAATGGCGTTGACTCTACTCTTGTCTCTGTTGCTACAGCGTCTAGTCTCTCCACCATTGAAAGTTGCTTCAGTTGATAACTAATTGCTTCACACACATAGTTGGAGCATAACATCGTGGTAACCTTCCCTATTCTTCTTTTCACGTCCAATTCCGCATGGATTCTGGTCGCAACATACGCTGCCCAGTTGAAGACCATCCCCTCCAGCGTCGCAATTGCTGAAAATAATAACCTCCTTGCCATATACGTCGAATGTCGGTTCAGCCCTAATCGCTTCTGCACAAACCGCATCCATTCTCCTAACTCTGACGTAAGCGCATCCGCTGTCTTTCACCCTTGATTTTTTTCAAACACTTCATTTCCCGACTTGAAGTACTTGCTTGGAATAAAATCAGACTCCAAGTCTCCCGATACCGGTAGCTCATCCATGGAAAGATATAGAACCTTGTTCAACGTCACCTCATCTATACCAATAATTCTCCCATGAACCACACTGGACCCATCTTCCGGATCATAATTTGTCACATATTCCGTTAACAATGCTATATCTATTGATGGTAGCCTCTGCGAAAACTTCAGAAATCCATACATTTGCGCCGTGCGAAACTCTCTCTGTCTCCTTTGTGACCAAAAAATGTCCATAGCGACCGGCTCCATGCTGGTCACTATCACGCACTCCATTGGTGGCAATGCTCCCTTCGTCTTGACATTATGCTGTCGCTCCTCTCGTATCTGTTCTCTTCTTACGCTCAATCACCATCTTCCCTACTCACGATAATCCTCTAAAACCTATGCTTAGCAACGTGAATCAAGAAATTGCAATGTAAACAATGCCAGCCAAGAGCCCTACTCCTAACTTCTACCCTGGTTCTCCTCCTGATATGACTTAATCTAACAGGCCTATAACAACCTATCCTATTAGTGTCTTCCTGACGGCTCACCTTCACTCAACCCGTCCATAATCTCATCATCACACGCTCTTCCCTTCCCATCACAACTCTTGCGCTATCACTTCAATACAAAATTGGCTTTCTCTCTCCGCCCCCACCGATATAAAACTCGTCCCGAGTTTATGTAGTATACAGACGTAGTCGATTCCCATTTATACGCGTGGTAAATTTAGCACCCATAAAGTCTTCCAATTGGACTGAGCCATTGGAAAAACCCTCAATGACTCTGTACGGCCCATGCCACCGAATATGAAATTTTCCTGAAAAATTTTTAAAACGATTGTCATAAAGCAGTATCAAATCATTGGGCATAAAAAATTTTGGTTTTAATTTACTATCATAATAACTTTTCCGTCGCCTTTGAGTGGCCTCCTGTCTCAACAGGGCATTGGTTCGAGTTTCATTCAACTGCTCCAATTGTGCGAAACAAACTTATAACGACTCCGTATCCCCCAATCGTTCCTCCAATGCAATGCGCAAATTTTGAACTTCGAATTCGATAGGTAATATTGCTTCCTAACCATAAACTAATTGAAAGGGTGTGACATTAGTCGTAACTTTATATGCAGTACGGTATGCCCACAAAGCGGCAAACAATTTAGTGTTCCAATCCGTACCTGCACCAGATATTTTCTTGGTGATAATTGTACATAATATGTCGTTGGTCTTTTCTGTTTGGCCATTTGCTCTGGGATGATACGGTGTCGTCTTGCGGTACTTAATCTCATATTTAGCAGTCAATGCTTTAATTGTACTATTAATGAAATGGGTTCCTCGATCACTGACCAATTCTTTTGGACAGCCAAACCATGTAATAATATTTTCATATAAGAATGTGGCTACATCACTAGCACTATCAGATTTTGTTGCCTTCGCTTCGGCCCATTTGGTAACATAGTCCGTGACAACCAATATATATCATTTTTATCCATGGCGAGAGGCAGGTGCAATTGGGCCCACGAAATCAATACCTCATTTTTCAAAAGGTGCCTGTGCTAGAATTGGAACTAACGGCATTGCGGATGTACCCGTAGGACGACCAATTTGTTGGCACGGGTCACAACGACGTGCAAACTGGTGAGCATCCGCAAACATTGTCGGCCACCAATATCCCGCTTGTAAAACTTTGCGTGCTGTGCTGTCGCCTGTAAAATGTCCACCACAACTATCCAAATGACATCCTTCCAATATAGTGCGCGCTTCATTCTGTTAAACGCAACGGCGTAAAATTCTGTCTTTCCTTTGTTTATATAAAGTTTCTCCAATCATAGTATAAGGTGCGCTTTTCAAAACCAATCTTCTCTTAAGCTTCTCCGTAAAATGGAAAGGAAAAGTTTGAAAAGTCAAATACTATATCAATTCGTTATATTCTGGAATAATTAGGTCGACAAGAAATAACTCAGCGTCAGGTAATGCATCAGGAATGGGTTCATTTCCCAATATATTGGATAGTCATGATAGATGGTCCGCATTGGCATGCGACTTCCCCGACCGTACATTAATAGTAAAATCAAATTCTTGTAAAAGCAATACCCATCTTGTGATGCGGCCACTCAACTGGGGCTTGTTAATCATATATTTTAAACCATCATGATCCACGTGGAAGACAAATTTATATCCAAGAAGATAATGTCGAAACTTTTGGACAGAATAAATCATTCCCAAAGCCTCTCGCTCAGTTGTAGTGTAATTCCGTTCGGCAGCCACCAACTGACGGCTTGCATAATAAATAGGATGATCGTGGCTCTTGTCATCCTTCTAGCTCAATACCGAACCAATCGCAACATTAGAGGCATCAACATAAATCTCAAAAGATTTTGTCCAACAAGGGGCAACCAATATTGGTGCAGAAACCAATTTTTGTTTTAATGTTTCAAACGCAACTGTACATTCCTTGGTCCAAATTAGTTCAAGACTGTCCGATAGTTGCTTTTTCAACAAATTTGTTAATGGAATACAGATAACAGTAAATAGATAAATAAAACGTCGATAATAGCTAACATGCCCAATAAAGGTGCAAACACCTGTCACTGTATCGGGTATTTGGAGTTCTAATATAATTTTTATTTTATCCGGATCGGTGGCGATACCTGTTTCCGATACGATATGACCCAATAATTTTCTTGAGGGTACCCCAAATTTACATTTTTCTGAATTCAAAGAAATTCCAAATTTAACACATTTGCCTAAGCACCGGCCCAATTTGTCTAAGTGTTCTTCTCTGGTACTGAATGTGCAGAAATCATCTAAAAAGATTTCCATTGAAACCCGTAGCTCATCTTGGAATGCTTGCGTCATACCCTCTGAAATGTAGCTGGCGCATTACAAAGTCCAAAAGGCATGACCTTATAAGCAAAAGTTCCCCAATCCGTAGTAAACGTAGTCTTTAATTGATCCTTCTTTGCAATTTGTACCTCCAGAAGCTTATCCAATTCCTACTTTACCATCAACGAATATTTAGGATTCAGTCGATGTTACGTTTGTCGTACTGGTGTAGCCGTGTCCTCCAATTTTATTTGATGCTCACAAACTTCAGCTGGAATATCCTTCAAATCTTTATAAGACCAAGCAAAAGCTGATTTATGTTTTATAAAATAATTTGTCCAAAGCTCTTTAGTTTTACCCGTTATACCATCATAAATTTGAATCAATTTGGGATTATCCTTTGTGCCTAGATTTATTGATTGACACTTTGGTCCATTAAGAGCTTCAGCAGTAATCTTCTGCTCTGTTTCGGAATCTTTCATAAACTCCGACAAATTGGAGCTTTCCAATTCGGAATCTATAGCACCAACTTGATTAACATCTCTTCGCTGCATCCAGTGTGCAATCATATGATCTGAATCATCAGTAAAGTCTAGAGGAACAAAATATTCTCCTGGTCCTCCACAATGGTAAATATTCCTATTTTGTACTGCAACTTCCCGTGCCTCGACAGCCTTTGATTTTGAAACAACCAGTTCTTCTTCCGTATACTCCTGTTCGCAGTCCGATGTATATTTTGGACTGGTAATTTGAGTTTCTCCATGATACTGGACAGGATACATTTGGAGCACTATTTTATCCTTACCCTTTCCAATTATTAGCGTTCCACGACCCCAATCGTTCCAAGCTTCAGCTTGATATAGCCACGATCGACCCAATAAAATTGGATATGACAATACTGTGCTTTGCAATTGGAATACAATATAATCAATTGTGTATGTAATCCCCACAACAACTGTATCAATTCCTCGTAAAGTACCCATAGGTCGGACTCGACTTGAATCTGCCATTCGCAAAACAATCGTAGTTGGCATTAATTGGTCCAATCCCAATTCTTCCATTGTATCCACATTCATGAGGTTAATGCTAGCCCCACCATCCACTTGAACACCCTAAACTAATACTCCATCAATTGATACATCAATAGTCGGCATGCCTAGATCCGGATTCAAACTTACTTCACGAATTTCTTTTTGACGAGTTCTTCGTCGAATCAAAGAAGAGTTTAAGGTGTTACGGCATTCTGGTGCTACTGCCAATAATTGCTTTATTGTGATTGTTAGTTGAATTGAACCTAAATCCTTCAGAATATCATAGGGTTCCATATTGGTCATGATTCCCAATGTCTTTTTTTTCTTACGGATTTCGGATCCCGGTCCCCGTATATTGGTACTTCCAATATCAGGAATTGGTACTTCCTCGATTTTTGGTTGCAACTGCTCCTTGAAAATTGGATCCTTTAATTGATGCGACTGTCCACCATATTGGTGTAATATTGGTACTTGTGAAATTGATGGACGCACCAATATATTGGTCGAATTGGGTTGTGACGATGACGCTTCGTCCAATAATGGAGTAGATTTTGGTATTGGTCTGTTGACCAGGGCTAGTATCGATTTCTCCAATATTTGAATTGATTCTTTGCCTTTTTGCTGATTTCTTGTCAATACTGCGTGAATTACTTCCACCCGATGTATCGGTGATTCCTGTGGTTTGTTTGTTTCTTCTATTATTTGCACTGTTGATGTCATGTGCTGGTCCCTACTATTTGGATTAAAAGGCACATTACATTAGTAGTGGTAATAACCAGATTGCTTACAATTTGTACAAAGAGGTGCGTATTCTTCGACAAATCTTGGGTTGTTGCAATCACTTGCATAATGATCCAATTGGCGGCATCGAAAACAACGAACTGATTTTCTTCCTGTCCCGTCACATACATTGGGAGTCTCCGTCGGGACATACCTTCCAGGTCGGTTCCATGTTGGTGCAGTAAAGGATCCAGGTTGACTAGTTGTCGCCATTGCTGAATTGGTCTGTTGTATTGGCATCGATGGTTGATTTCCCATTTGATTTTGGCCACCATTCTACATATTGGTCCCGTAGGGCTGATTATAGTTAGGATTTTGGAAATTTCCAAAACCATGATTTACTCTATTATTTCTATTTCCATTCCATCCACCCATATTTCTTGTTTGCACTTGATTTACATCCCATACAGTTGGTTGTATCATTGTTTGTTGTCTTGGTAAGTACCAACAATTGGCAGTGTTATGCTTTCTTCCACAATACATACACTGTTCCATCTTCTGATGAGGCGAGGGGCATTCCGTATCAAAGTGTCCCTGCCCTTTACAGTTGTTACACTATACATTAGGTCTCATATTAGAAGGTTTATGCCTTTTCTCTTTATCTTTAGTCATATGTACGGCTAATTCTTCTATTTTCTTCATTAGATTTAACAATAGAGCTTCGTTAGAATCATTAATTATTGCATTCATCGGTACTTCAGGTTGTCGATATGCCATCGGCGAAGGATAAGTTGCCACGGGTGGTATTGCCTGCAAAGGAGTGGCATTAACTACTCCTTGAGAATTGGGATTTCCCATACTAGGCGCAATCATTCGTGGGTAGCTCTCTATCATCGTATTGGTCATTGGAACTTGATTTCCTACACTAGGAATCATTGTGGTTCCCACCATCAACAGTTGATCATAATGGCACTCCTCCCACACCTTTGCACGTGCTAAGGAGGCAACTACCGTAACTGGTTGAGACTCCTTAACAAACATCTTCAATTCTGGGGGATGCAACCCATTCACTATTATTGACAATATAAACGCGTCTGGCATTTGATTGTTTGGCCATTTACGTAATATATCTGCAACTCGGCCATAATACGACTGTACCGATTCTCCCACAAACATTTTACTGTTCAGCAAATTTTCTCGAAGACGATCTTCGAATCCTATTGGTCAAAAATGAGTTAAGAAAGCATTTTTCAATGCTTCCCAATTAGGAAATTGTCCCACTGGTTGTCGAATATACCATTCAAATGCTGTATCTTTTAAAGTCGCTGGCAGCCATCGCAGCCAGACATCTTCAGTTCTGCCATTATTGGCTACACACGCTATCAAAAATTGAGACAGGTGTTGATCGGGATCAGAACCCGGCCATCCATTAAACGTGGGTAATGGAGCCACGCTGGTGGTGCGATCTCCAATTGCTCCCATCTGTACCGCTATTGGCACTGCGGGTGCTTCTTCTGCCATTGGTACTTGCACTGGTCTTCTTGCTATATTAATATGAATTCTTATTTTTGTTCCAATTTGATATTGCTCACTCTTCTTTCTTGTAAACTATCGCTATTATTCAATTCTTCTATACTTAAACTTCTTATAATTACTGAACTTGACTCTGACGCTTCGTTACTCGCAGTATCCCCTACAAGCGCTCGCGGTAATTTCTCCAATGGTATATAATGGTACAATATTGCACTTCTTTCAGAACTTGGATATGCTCGAATACTCACACATGCATGCAGCCACGGCTTTATCCAACTCCATCGACGTTTCTTACGTTGAATCCCTTCTTGTTGTTGTCGTAATAAATTTCTGAAATAAAATCACTCCTATCTTTCCTTTACTTGTTGATTCCTTCTGTGATTATCATAGTCGTATTCACCGCTCATACTCCTTCGATCTCGTCTTTTGTACCATCAATTCTTTAACATTTCATACTGTTGTCAATCCCTGGCAGCGGCACCAAAAATGTAATCGTCGTTTGACTCGAACTCAAAACACCAAGATATTTGATCAGTATAGGTGGGTTCGATCTCGGGGAAAGACTCGTTGTATGAATTGGATATGTTATGTCACAATTGATTATGTATTAATTATCTAAAACTTCCAAAGTTCTCTTCCTCATCTCAATTCAATTCCTTCACAATCTCTACAATCATTCACTGCCCTGCAGCTACTCAATATCACTGACATTCCTGACATCTACAGGATGCTTAATCTCTTTCCACAGTACTTCAATTCTCAATTCTTTTACTTTTACTCAATCTTCCAGTGCTACTAACACAATGCAATAATCTCTATTATCACAATCACACTTTCTTTTTTCAAATTAATTAATTCGAATTCATAATTTTCAATATCTCAATCACAGTTTCAGCAATCCTTTTCTTAAATCCAATACTAAAGAAAAACACAAAAGCAAAGAAAACAAAAGGGTAGCTCCAAGCTTTACCCTGGCTCACGACTATCATAGTCTGGCCCCCATTCCTTCTTCCTCAACCTCTTTATCCTACCAAAATATGAATCGTCATTCAGCAGATTCCACAGGTTGTGAAACTTTGGCTTCTTAACCACATATGTTCCTAACTTCCTACTATTAACAACTAATCGAACTAATCATTCATGTAAATCCCAACATTACTACTATTTAATCGATAACGAACCAGAAAAGTCATTTATACATTCTACATTTGTTGTTTAAAAAATAGTAAAAAATATATATATACAAGATCTTGCTATTAAAACTCAATAGTATGCATTCTTGAAAGTGCGTATTATAAAATATGATGTTAATAAATAACTTCAATTAATACTCAATGCTTGAGTTTAAATATTCTTGCTACCAAGTTGAAATGATTCTTGAGCTTTTATATTAGAAGAAGTGTACTTGAGATCTCTAGCTATTGCAAATTTTTAATCATTATACTAAATAAATCTAGATGTTAAAAGTATTGAATAATAGCCATAGAATCTTGAAAAATCTCAAATAGGTTTTTTATACTTATAATATGAAAGGACAAAAAAATTATCCTTTTTCCTCAATTTTACATATCAATTTCTTGGTTTTGCATATCTCCAAAAATATTTGCTAGTCCTTGATACACATTTGCATGTAATATATTTTGTTTTATATTGACATATTTCAATTGATTATGCTCTATTGTTGCCCAAATATTTACAATAAATTCATGTAATAACTTTCCACCTTATAATATAATTGAACATTCATTATATTATAAAAAGAATTGATATGAATAAAATTCTATTTGAATAATATATGCACTCCACACATTTTAACCTCCATCTTTATTGGTATTCATATTTTTATATTTTTTTTGGTCATGCTATCCAAATTCTCTATGTAGAAAAAAAATAACATAGTAGAGTGGTCAATATGCAAGATTTCATTCATAAATTTATTGCAATATATCTTCTCTGAATTGAACAATAATATCTCTTGTTCTTTCTTTGATTATTCTATTGTTTGACACAACAATTTCAACTTCTTTAGAAGTTGAAAGATTATAATATCTTCTATTGACATTATTACAAAAATGAAGATGTACATTTGTATCATCATTGCTCTCTCCTCTTTTCTTTTCTTTGGACAATATTTCATGAACTTATTGACAAAGTGAAAAAAATATGTGATGTTCTTTCAAACATTCTTGAAGCTCCCACATTATTTAAATTAATAAATTATTGCTACATGCCATCTTTACTTCATGTGTTGTATTAGGATCACATATATAAAGTTGCATATAATTTACCTCTATACCTTCTTTTAATAAAAGAATATCTATTTGATGCCAAAGCTCTTCAGGTATAGAAAAGCTATATAGACAAGATCCTTGCAAGATAGTATTATTGACTTTTGTACTATGAAAAGTAAATGCATGAGCAACATTATATTATTAAATATTCTTTCAAAATTCTTTATCTTATTCATCTTGTCCATCAAATAGTTGTCTTATTAATAATGGGGGATTTTGAAGAAGTAGAACTTAAAACTTTCTATGAAGTTAATATGTATAAAATTGTAGATTTAATGTTCTTGATGGCATAATTTGCTCATCCATTCAATGGAGTGTCTTGCATCATCAACGTTACATGTCCATATTTCCAATATCATGACGACCTTCTAATCTTTTTCTTTCATTATGATGTTTATAAATAAGCTGCTCCATTTATTCACCAATTTCTTTTGTTATATTATATTTTCTTGTTTCTTCTTCTTTTTGTACATGTAAGATTGCTTCTTCCCATGTCCTTTATCTCGTTTGCATCATACTATGGTTCTAATGATTAATATCATTTCTCTCTTTTTTTATCTCTTTTATAATTTCTTCTATTTTTTTGATCAATGGTTCTCCAATCATGATTAACATTATCATGCATAATGCTTATACTCTCTTTCTAAGTTTTTTTCTGATTTCTTTGATGTTCTTAGAAATGTCCTCTAAGATAAATTGTTTTAGCTTCTCTTTGTGCTTGCTCGCATTCTCTATATTGTTGTTGAGTATTTACTCTTCAATTACTTCCTATTATTGTCTAAGTTATATTTCTAATAATAGCATAGATTTAACCAAACAATCAAACGAAGCTTATTCTAAAAATTAAAAAAAAAAAAAAAAAAACAAAACAAAACAAAACAAAAACAAACAAACAAACTTTTAAGTGTCAAAATTTCACATTGATAAAATTCCAATAAAACCATATTTCTTAAGTATTTGAGCAAGATTACATAGTACTTGTAAAATACAAATTAACACATACAACTTAATTAATCAAATAATAATGCCACAATGCTTTTACAATATGCTATAACAATACAAATATAAAGATCCTACATCTATACATCTCTTCTGACCATTAAATATGGACAGAATATCTACCTCAAAAACATGGGAAAAAAACATATGGCCTTATGGATGTACTTATGGATGAAATTATATAGATGTGCTTTCTATCCATAGATGAAAAAAATAAAAAATAAAAATAAAAATCTAGTTTCTAAAAAAATTGAAAAATATCAAATAAAGAAATAAAAATATATATATCTTAAAATAATAAAAATAAAATAAAATAAATAAAAAATAAAAATATTTTTTGAAAATAAAAATAGTTTTTGAAAATAAAAAATTCAAAAATCCAGTTTTGCACACAACTTTAGTCCAATCCACATTTCACCAGTCCAAGAACAAATCCAAATAAATAAATAAATAAATAAAACAGTTTGTATATTAGAGAAATGAAGATAAAGTTTCTATACTAGAGAATTCATAAAAATTATAACAAACTAACAAGTAAAAAAATTTGGGGTTGTAACTTTCATCTCTTAAAGATTTTTTTGTGAATTAAAGATCAATTAAATAATTAGATTGAAGGTTAATAAAAATTATTTGGATTAGGATCTTAAAATATGGATTTTAAGAGTCACTAAGGATTTTTTTGATCTTACATAGTATTTTTGTCCAATTTAGATAAATTTTTGTAAGTTCATAATTAATTTTATTCAAAAAAAAAAAAAAAATGAAGGCAATTAAACAATGCAATCAAGAGATATAATTGCTAGTAGATTAACATCAAGGTTGGATAAAGTTGAAGGCCAACATCCAAGTAGATTAGGAGTTTTTTTCCCAATTAATAAGTTGGATTCTTCTTTGATTTCTTATGGTTGATATTAACTAGTAATTATAATTTATAGAAATTATGAAATAAAATTAATAATTTAGTTAATAATTAATGAGGTTTTAAAATTTCTATTAGATTTTATTAAGATTAATTAAAATTTGGTTAAGCTTTATTCAAGATTTGGTTAAGATATCTATAGAATTTTATATAATATTTTTAATTAAGCTCTTTTATAATGTATGTTTTTTTCTTTCATTTAATAGCTAAATTATAACATAATAACAAGCAACTAATAATTTACAAGATGAGTTGTACGATGTTTATCAAGATGCTAAAATCCAAATTGATAATGTTGCAACATAGTAAAATTTCATTATTCAAGATACATCTTATTTAAAAAAATTAGAAGAACCATATATTACAATAATAAAGGTTGAGACAAAAGTTTTTGATGATAGTTTAGCTTATGCATGGATATAAAGTGAAAATAGAAAAAAAGAAATATAATTTCTAACTATGCCTCTCAATTATGAATAAAATTGAGATAGATTAAGAAAAAATCTATTATTAAGAATTATTGAAGAATTTATGGATTTTAAGGAAATATTATTATAAAGCAAGATTATAGAATTAAAAAAGGGAATTTTTTTTCTAAAATGTAGATACTTTTGATATAAGTTTTATTAGTATTTTTAAAAAATAAAGATATTATATATAAAAAAATTGAAGATTTAAAAAGAAAAAAAGAGAAAAAAAAGATATAATATTATAGAAAAATTACATAAGTTAGAAATATTAAAAGATAATGAAAGGATTTTTGGTGTTTATGAAGAAAATAGATTGAAAGATTCTTTGTAATTAATTGCATCTATTGAGTTAGGAGATGATGATAAGATAGTGCAAATTCATTCAAAAGAGGTTTATTCTATGCTTAAATCTTTTCAGGCACCAAAAGTTATTGTGGAAATAAAATATAAAATAATAAAAAAAATTAAACTTTTGCTAGATCTTTATCAAAAGATTCTATAAAACAAATGAAACAAGTATCAAGGAAAAAGAATTTAAAAGATCCAAAGAATACTAGACAACAATTTATCAAAGAGACTTTTGAAGAATTAAAGATTGGATTTCATGGTTCCTTGTTGCAAAATATAATTGAATATTTTATAGAGATACTTGCAAAATGAAATAAATCAATTGTTTTTGAATCCTATGAGATAATATTTTTAGATCTTAATATTATAGCTCATATATTTATTTTTATCATACTACATGTGCCTTGGAAATTAAGGCCAATTCTTATATCAATAGCATGCTTGCCTAAATTAATGGATGTGTTAAAAGAAAATATGAGAATGAAGTTTTTAAAGCCTTCTTTTGCTCTATATTCTAGTTGTTGATTTATAGTGCCTAAAAAAGATAGATCACTAAAATTTATCTAAGATATAAAATCAATGAATGTAATAACTATTAAAAATATAGATATATCTTTTTAGTAAATAAGATTGTTGAAGCATTTGTAGGAAGAAAAATTTACTCAATAGATGTTTTATATTTGGATTATAATGAATTTTAACTTGTATGTAGAAGTATAGATTTGACAATAATAAAAATACTATTTAGTCTATTTAAAATATATACTCTTCTATAAGATACTACTAACTCAATTACACATATGATAAATAGAATAAATAAGATATTAAGAGACTTTATTCTTAAAAAAATAAATAATTTTACTATAGATATTAATCGTATTGCTATTGGATGGATTGTAGATTAAGATGATTCAAGTAGGAATAGATTTGTAGTTTGATTTGGAGCCAAGGTTTTAAATACTTGCCAATATATATAATTATAAGTAAAAAAAAGAACTATGGAGAATTTTATTAGCTATAAAAGTTTAAAAAATATTATTTGATTGATGTAGTAGTAGTAATTGAAACAAATTATTTACCGTTGTTTGGAATAATTATTAATTGTACAACACCAAATATTGCAATATTAAGATGGATTGTATATACTAAGTTATTGAATCCAAAATTTAGATATGTTGATAGAAAAGATAATTTAGTAAAAATATGCTATCTTGAGTAAGATATAATAGGAAAGATAAGGTGGTTAAAGACATTGATGATATTAGAATAAAATTTTATTCAATTTCAAATTATAACAAAGAAGATAAATTAAATTTATAATAATTTCATAAAAAAGAATTATTGAAAATTAATTATTACTTAAATATCTTAATTATGTAAATAAATTCATCTATAAATATTTATAAATAAGTTAATATATATATATATATATATATATATATATATAGGGATTTCTGGTTTAAAAAGGATTTTTATAAATAAGAAGAAAGAAAAGAATTGAGATACCATAACAAGTGGTAGGCACTAAAACAAAGCAATAAAAATTGCTAAAAGAATTTTACAACAATTTATGAGCAAGTCAAAGGGAAATTTGAGCTACATTAATTAAACTTAAAGAATGGTATTAGTATAAAAAAAAAACAAATGTATCAAGATATGCTTTTATTTGCATAATTTTATATAATCTTTTAAACATATTTTAATATACAATATTAAGATTTTTTAAATCTAATATATTCTTTTGCCATTTATTTTAAATAGGTTAGAATTTTATTATTATGCCAATTAGATTATGAAAAATGAAGTATTTGGTCTTGGCTCATGAAGATTTATTATATTAGGTAGAAGGTAGACTATTAAAAATAAAATCTAGACAAGGAATTTGTACATTTTTTCTTAAAGATGTTATTTGCCATTATAGATGTATAAGAAAATTCATTATAAACTATAAAGAATTAAATGTAGAAGAAGCTTGTGATTTTTTAAAAAGATGTGAAGTTAAGTTGTCATTAATTACTACTTACAATCCATAAAAAAATATAAAAAGTAAACATGATCATTCATCAATTATAAAAATATTACTTAAATCTTATAATGGGAGGATAAAAAAATGGCCTCAACTCTTGCCATTTGTATTGTGATACAATGTCAAAGATATGAATTACAAACAATCAAAACATCAATGTACTCTTGTGTCATTCAAAAAGAATACATATTCATTCAAAGGTAATAAAGTATTAAAACTAGAATGGCTATTGCCAAAAACAAGAAGACTAGAGACTCTTGAAACAAGAAAAAGAACAAGAGAGGTATTGATAAGAGTAAAAAAGGCTTCACTCTTACTTCTATATATACAATTTAATTAAGAACTATGTGGCAATGTTCTATAAGACCTCTAACATATGTCTAAAATACATGTCAAACTTATAAAAGAAGTTTTCTATATATATACCAAGTGGCCAACTTGTACAAGAAGTTGTTAATATGTTTGATATGTAGCCAACTTGTTGGCTAATTTTTCAACCTATTAATCACCTACAAACACAGATAAAGTCAAATCTGCATTTATGAAGCTTCTATGAAGGTTTTCCATAAGATATTATCAAATTTATCCACATTTATTTTATATCTAATACTTCTTATTTAGAAAATTATGTATGTCTATAATAATTAATCAAAAAAATTATAGTTTAATAATAAGTTATATTCCTATTGAAATCATGACAAGTCAAAAATCTATTATGTCAATTAAAGAAAAAAAATGCCTTCTTTGAATATATATAACCAAAAAAAGATAGATTTAAAATAAATAAATAAATAAATAAATAATTTAAAAAAATTTAGTCATTAGAATTTAATAATTTGAAAAAATATTTAAAGATATTCAAATAATAATATTATAAAAAAACAAAGTTTTAAAGCAAGATTCAATTTAATAAATAACATCAATTGAAGAAGATGATTGAAATTTGGTCTATTATAGTAGCTTGGACATTTAATATAATACATAAATAAAAATAAAAATTTTGATTTGGATTATATGTGATAATAATTTTTTTATAATAATACAACCTTTTTACTATAAAAACTGAATAGAATAAGGTTAAAAATACCAATTATTGAGAAGCAAGTGAAGCTATTCAAACAAAAATATACATGAATCAATACAGAAGATCTTATTGAAGACTTAAACTTTCTAAGACAAGTAGATAATCTTGACTTGGATAATAAAAATAATAAAGAAGATTTACATAAAGACATAGAAAGCATTCTGTGAATCCAATAACAAGATATGAATTATTTGGCACATACTATAGAATGCACAAGTTCAAAGGAAGTAGATGTTGTATTATAATACAAATATATGGTAAAAGAAAAAAATATAGGTTCTATTGTAGAAGAGCCTTATTAAAAAATATAATGAAAAAATATAAATAAAAGATAAGAAAGAAATAAGAATTTTAAGTGTTAGTATTATTTTTTTATAAAAAAAAGCTTATATATACTTTGTATAGACATAAATAAGGCAAAAATTAGGACTTGATTAAAATTTGTTTAGAATTTGATTTATATTTTTATTGTAGATTTTTTAGTATTTTTTTTTTAAAAATATATTTTTTTTAAAACTTAAATTTTTTTATAATATTTTTATAATATTTTTATAATTTTTTAACAAAATATTTTTAAAAATTTTGGAATTAATTATCACTTGATTAAGATTGTTAAGATTTAATTAGGATTTATATAAGATTCTATTAAATCTGTTAGAATCTTATTGTGGAAATTTTTAATTTACCTTCTACAACTAAGTACTTGGTGTATTTTCAAACAAGACAATATGTTATACAATATTAAAAAGAATTAGAAGCCAAACTACTAGCTGATGTGGATAATGATATAACTAAATGAATCTAGAGCCATCAAGGAACACCTTGCAATGCAAAAATACTAAAGAATAAATAATGCTGCAAAATCCCTACTAACACACCATTGTAGAACTACAAGAAAAAAAACACATCCAAAACCGCAACTTTGTCTATTGAATCTACTCAAGAAAAAGAAAAGAAAAAAATAATTGGAAGGCAATAACATGAAGTCAAGCAACTGCTTGAAGAACAAAACTCAACATTGTCAAAGTCCAGGAGCTAGTGACCAAAGAATTTCATTGCCACACTACAACCAACAACAAATTGAATAAAAAGATAAGAACTGCCACTTCTAGAGGAGGAACAAAAACATTGAATACTATTAAAAATAAAATGAAAAAGCTAAATTAATAGCAACTAGTAATCCAAGATATTGACATCAACTCCACTTTAAAATGACTTGATTAAGATCCACTTGAGGGAAAATAATACAAGAAGCAATAGACATCAATTGTTTCAACTCCAGAAACAAAACTAGTGCTGCTATAATAGTTACAATATAAAGAGCGTCCATTACACCAAAGATGTTGCAACTTGCAACAACAATGATAGCTAGGAAATCTACAAACGTGGGAATTTGCAATAAGAATAGAAATTCTAGGAAAACATGAACCGAAGCTGAGATGACATTGATGTAGAACACTTGAGCATCATAGAACCCAGAAGCAAGAGAAAAAAACAGGAGGCCCAATAGCATCTGCCTGATCCCTCTTCACAACATCCTTGTCCATTGAATCCAGACATCCTTAGCCACTGTCATTTTTTTTTTTTTTAATTTTATCTCAAACCAATGGTTATCATCTGTAATTTTTTTCATTTGCTGATTGCAATCCTAATAAGGTTGAACTATTGAAAGGCCTAACAAAGATGTCTACCTCATGGTGTGTGTCCAGCAGCTGCAATTATATTGCCATAATGACAAAGCCACAACATAATGTATTTAGCCTTATTAAACATTTTTTCAAGTACATTTAATGTAACCTTTGCACGTAACATGCAGCTCAACACATGTCAACTGGATCAACAACTATGGAATGTCTTTCCATCAGCCTGTTCAATATTTCAGAGAATTTTTTATTTCTTTGTCACTTTCTCAGGCAACACAGCAGAGGAAGTCACTCAATCCAAGAATTCAAATTTCACAATATTAGATTCTGATTCAAGATTGGCTTTGATCACTACAGTCACACTATTGCCCATATTATACTTCATCTGACTTTGTCAGCTCCAAATCACGAGAATTGACTTCAACAACTGTTCACAGTAACAATTGTTGAAGTCAATTAGTGACCACAGTGCCTTGAAATGACTTCAACTTCAATTGAAATTAGTGACCACAGTAACTTTCCATAGGCTTGACTTCAACAACAATTTTCTAAACAGGAACATGGTATCCACTCAACCAATCAATCATCCATAAAACAAAGAAAGCCACGTCAAAAACAAAACAAAACAACCCAAATGAACTTCTTATTGGCAAAATTGCATTTCACATCAAAATCCAACATCCAGCAAAGTATGAATCACAAAGTTGGGACAAGTGCCAGGCCACTCTTGCCCCTTGTGTGTGTTTTTTTTTCCTTTTTTATTTTATTTTTTATTTTTTTCCAGCCACACTAAAAATGCTCCACTTCAATGTGTACAATCACATTTCTTGTGCTTTCTTTCACTCGAGAAAGGCACTTTCAAAGCTGCAGCAGCTATGTAAAATTTTGCCAGTCCTTCCTTCTGTTTCCCTTGCCGATCTCGACTCATTCCAGGTCTATTGACATATCCACCATTACAGGATTGCATGGAATTTATGTGCAGGTAAGTCGTTAGCAATCAGAGTAGAAGAGGAGGAGGAGGTTCTTTTTACAAGCTTGGATAGTAACTGGATAGAACATATTATGGCAGAGAAAATTGGAACCAGTGCTACCCAACTACTGGTACCGCAGTCTACTTGTAAGGGTACTATACTAGTCTCCTTCCATTTTTTTTCCTTGGAGGCTTTCAATAGCAGCAGCACATAGAAAACCTGAACTCCAAAGTCGCGCTGGATACTTCACTTCAGTGAGGTAGCGGTCTTTGAAGACTTTCTAGAGCTGAGCAAGGTGGAAATGTTGTCACCCTATTTGCAGGAAGTATTTTATTTTGTTTGTTGAGATGACCATGGGCTGACCACTATTTAAAAGTGAGAAAATATGACTTTACCTCCAGATTCTTGAGCCATCCTCTAGCACTCTTTGTCATCTCTTAATGTAACCTTTGCACATAACGTACAGCTCAGCACGTGTCATCTTTGACAAAATACTCTTTAAAGACACGCCCATCGTCAAGATGCCGTGAAGATGAAAAAATGGTTTGCTGATTAGAATACTCTAGGTCCGCTCATCGTATCGATATGGATCAGGCTGCGAAACACAGCCGCAAGGGATCTGTGCAGCAAATTTGAAAGGTTCGGTCCAAGTCCCAAGGCCTTTCCAGCAGCTGCGGTTTTTCTTACAAGATCACTGCCGCTACCCCCGCCACCTCCACAGCAGCGACATCTCCTACATAAACATTTTGATCCTCTCGTTTTGTATATCAGAGTCGGTCGACCAAGCGAAGCAGCTCATGACTGGTTGTGTAAAAAGCTGAAGCATTCAGTGATTTGCAGTTAAAGCGGCACATTTGAGAAGATGGGATCGTGGTGGCGCTACTTCATGGGGACGGAGGGCAAGAGCGGGTTCGGATCCATGTCCACCGCCGAGGATGTCACCGAAGGGCTTAACCTCGAAGACTACACCGCCATCGTGACAGGTAAACCTGGTATCAACTCCGCATTATCGATATGATAATCGGTCCACATGCAAAAGAGTTCGATCTCGACGTGTTTGACATGATCGATGAATGCATTTCACGGTAGTAACACGTCCAAATCAGCTTATCGTCTAGTTCTGTGAAGCTGCCACCCATTAGTGGCGATTGATATCTGGTGGCTCTTTACCCACAATGGCTTCAAAGCATACTAATTCGAATTTCGGATAATTTTACCGTTCCTTCGTCTTGGTAGTCTCTATTATCTAACCTCTGACGAATTATTTCGTCGTTTCACGTCAACTCATGTGTGTGTGATGTGTTGTTTTAATTTTGTTACAAACTTTTTTATACTGAAGTCTGTTGGTTAGTCATGAAAGATAGCCCTTCACAATTCCTACAGCCTCACAATGGTCGAATCAGAGGAGTTTTGATAGCATTTTTTGCTTTGAAGAAGCGGTCTGCAGTAAGCCGACGAGGAAATTGGGTGAAATGACATTGACATGAACTGCAACGTTTGTCCTTATCACTGGCAGGTGCGACCGCGGGGATTGGATTGGAGACAGCGCGGGTGCTCGCCAAGAGAGGCGCCCGGGTGATCTTTGCGGTCAGGAACGTGAAGTTGGGAGAAACCTTGAAGGCAGAATTCATGAAGGAGAGCCCTCATGCGCGCATCCTGGTGATGCACATGAATTTGAGCGACTTGGCCTCGGTCCGCGCATTTGCTGCCAAGTTCAAAGACTCCAGACTTCCCCTCAACATTCTTGTGTAGGTTCTGCAGTTCACTGCTGCACTTAAGGATCAATCTCTATTCAATCAGTTGTCCCTCTGGTAATGTTGTTTCTTGTGCCTGGGTGTTTCATTGGCTTATAGAGTACCTCATGACTCTTGTACCAGTACTGCATTCCTTCATTCAATCGGGGTCGAACTCAGATCCATCGAATCAGCATAAACAAATCTGGGTTTCACAAGACAAGTTTTAGAGATGTTGTCTCCTGACCATGATATCTTCAGCTGAATGAATTTCAGAAAGCTCAAGGGATTCGGTGTCTGTGGATTCAATGTGCAGAAATAACGGAGGGATCAGTTCGACTACTGGCCCACAGAGCACTCCTGATGGGTTGGAGCTAATGTTTGCTACGAACTTCTTAGGTCCGTCTCAACACATTCATGTTGGATGTATTAGAGTTTGATACGTCTTCTGAAACGAATAAATATGTCAGAAAGGTGTTTCACTTCCACAGCAATAATAGCAGGAAAAGCTGTGACCCTCGTGTTCTCTACCAAAACTGCTCACTCTAAGTCTTTTGAGCGCATCCACCTTGTGAATCTGAACTGCTACCCAACTGATCCCGAAGCTAGCGCAGAACCTGGTCTGAGAGACTTTCTGGAAAATCCATGACACGAGCTTGTGAAAGCGTGGCATCAGCGATATCTCACAAAAAGTTGTGCTTAAACGCAGGTCACTTCTTGCTGACAGAGCTGCTGCTCGACACGATGAGAGAAACTGCCAAGGAAAGCGGCATCCAAGGGCGCATTGTCATCGTTTCTGGTCATCTCCACAACTTTACTCCCAAGGGAGGCATCGCATTTGACAAGCTCATCAACCAAAATGAGTAAGACATTGCGAGACCCTTCACGTCGAACAGCCCAGAAAAGCTTTTGAGCTTTGGGCTTCGTTGCTTAAAAGTTCTGAGTGTGTTTCGATCAACACTGATCAGTTGACCTGGTGATCCTCGTAGGATATGGGGATTCTCTGGATACGGTCAATCCAAGTTAGCGGGCATTTTACACGGCAGAGAGCTTGCGGAACGCCTGACGGTGAGGTTTCGTGACACAAAGCTTGATACAGTGCCTGAGCTTAATGCAGCTTAAGGGTCACTAAACAAAGTGGTGATGACAGGCAGAGGGTGCCAACATCACAGTCAACTCACTGCACCCAGGCGCCGTGCAGACCAAACTTACGCACCTAGATGGTTTTCTGGGCTTTCTCATTAGTAAGATTGCCTTTCATACCTCATCTAAACCCACTGTTGACGTTCACGGACCGGGAAGGAAAAAAATGCCACTTATATAAATCAGATTCAAACAGAACCAAATAAATAAATAAATAAAAGCATGCAGAATCAGCAGTTTTTTTTTTTTTTTTTTTTTTTTTTTTGTAAAGAAATTCAAAAGAAGACTATCAATCAGCACCTCAAATTAGGCTCTTGATGTTAAATCATATCAAGCTGCACACAGACAAGTATGCATGGCGATTGACCTTTTACATAAAATTCTTTACAGGTGCACTGCCGAGGTTTGTTATGAAGAACATGGGACAGATGAGCTACCCATCTCATACTCTCGAGCACTCTATTGTCGGCTGGTGCTTAACCTGTCAATTTTTTGGGGAAAAACAAAATAAAAAACGTGAACCCAGGTTTGATGCTGATTTGTGGTTTAACTGATGGCGAGTTAGTTTTATGTTTTTTGTTTTTTTGTTTTGTTTTGTTTGCCCAGGCTGCTGCCACCCAAGTCTACGTTGCAACCCATCCCCAAGTGCATGGCGTCACTGGAAAATACTTTGCAGACTACAATGAGTATGAATTGCGAGGCCTTGCGATGGACAAAAAGCTACAGCTCAAGCTATGGAAATGGACCGAAGAATACCTCAAGACCCACTAGGACTAACTCTACTTATTAACACAACTCTAGTGGGTGCAACGTAAGCACAAATTTTGTTTTCTGTTTTTTTAATACTACGTGTGGGCCCATGGGTTGGAAATCCTTTTTCCTGATTTTGTCTCACAAAAGCCTGTGCTCAGTTAACTTTATAAGTAATCATCAATCTAGTGCTTCTTTGCAGTGTTTAGTGTTATGGGTTGTCTTATTCGGGTCATGAAATTTCTCTAGTTTAAATATATATATATATATAGATATCGCTGTTTTTCTGTAAGGAATTAGATCATTGATGCTAAAATTTAATCACAGAATAATATTTCTTTGCTAAAGCTTGTTGGTAAATGTCACAATAATGATGTTTGTTGGAATTTCTATTTATATACATGTATGTGTGTACTAGAAACTGTAAGAAAGAGTAATTCACATCAAAAGCGCTCTGAATTTTTCTTAATAAAAAGTATTTATAACCTAAACAAAATTTAAAATATTAACATTTAACTTGTCAATGTTGGAACTTAATTGAATACTTTTATGATTAAAATAATAACATAAAATCTTCTAAAACAATAATAATAAGAATAAACTCTTATTCAAAACTAAATTATTTTATTATTAGTGATTTCATCATGCTTGTATATGTTTATTAATAATATTATTTATAATACCTTATTTTTCTCAGATTTAAAATTTAGTTTTAAATTCTCTAAAATATTGGTTAATGTTCATGATTTTTTCTATACTATATAAAAATATAGAGCTCGTTACATTGATAAGAACAGATATTATATACAAAAGATTAATAATTAATTAATTAATTAATTAATAAACAAAATGAGACATAAAATAATGAAACAAATAAATAGATATCTATATTAAAAAATAAGATGCCTGTGAAGCCATAAAATAAAACAAAAGATTTTAGATTTCATATAAATAATAAATAAATAAATTACATATTGACTTGAAATCTTACTATGCTTACAAAGTTTGTTGATTTAAAAAGTGAGTAGAAAAATTAGAGTTTTAGAGATTAGCTAATTATAAAAGTAAACTTAACAAAGTCAAAATTAACTATTATAAAGAAAAAAAATTAATTAAAAATGGAGGTTGAAGAACTTAACAATCCTTTTGAGCTTTAATTTTAGTAACCAAAGAGTTTACTTAGACATAATTCAAATCTCAACAACACTATGGTAAGAATTTAATGACAATGTTATTAAATCTTTTTTGTTGTAGTGATTAATTTTTAAGAAGAGGAAGAAGAAAACCTTATCTAATTGATTGTAAGTACCTAGATTAGAAAAAAATGACTTAAGCTAAAACAAAGAAATTAAGAAGATTAAAGAATAAAAAGTAAAAAATAAACCTATAGAACTCTCTTAATTAAAACCCTTGATAAAAATTGGTCAAAATATAAATATTAGTATTTTTTGAATCTTTGCCATAACCAAATAAAATATTAGATCTAAATCAATATTATAATGAAAAAGTAAATAAATTTAATAATCAAAAAAACTGACAAATCCAATTTGTTACTTTTTCAAGAGAGAGAAGAAATGCAAAAAATATGTAAAAAATATACAAGAAATGTAAGAAATACAAGAATCAAACAATTAAAAACAATATATATATATATATATATATACATACATACATACATACATACATAAGTTTATATTCCTTTAATTTTAAAGCAAATAAGATATCAAAGGTTTGATATATTATACAAAATCGTTATTTTAAAGTAGAAGAGGTTCTTAAGAATATTTTTCATGGTAAATGTTTAACACAAATAAACAAACACAAACAAAACAAAACAAAAAAGACCATGAAACCAGCATTAGTATTTCAAATGCCCACAAAAATTAATATAATTTTTTTTTGTAAGAAATATTAAACAGCTAGTACTCTGCACAAATCATAGGAGCAAAGTACTCTACAGACATTAAATTAAAGTTAGATTCTAGTTCTGTAGAATATGTCAAAGAATCATATTACTTAAAAATCCTGTAGAAAAAAGAAAAGAAGAATTTACAAAGGCAAGCAAACAACTCCCAAACATGGGCCGATGCATGTATTCAACAGCCTCATCCACATTAGACATCAAAAATTGCAATCAAAATTATTATAACTATGCCTTGGCATTGGTGAGTAGAATATTAGTTCAGCACTAAAAGGTGGAGGTTAGATTCTTCCAAGTGTGTGACCTTTTGTAACTAAGTAAATCATTGAGTTCGGGTTGAAACTAGCTTAGAAATGAGGTAAAAAATGAAGTACTCCTGATTTTAGGATTTTGCTTCAGGAATTAAGACTAAGACTTAGGATTCTAAGTTTTTTTACAATTTAGGAATGCATTGCATTACAATCCATTTTCGTTATAATTTAATAGCACGTAACATCTATATTTAATGAAAAAACCCAATGAAACTACGCTTTTTTTACTTCTATTCTATCCATGAATTTTGTAACTACGTGAACTTAGTGAGGAGATTCATACTCTATATCTATGATTCTCTACACCTCACACAATATCAACCAAGGCAGTGACCTTACCGGGTACCACATTGCGCAGATTGTTGACTTATCAATGGTTATCACCGAGCATGGAGTGCCACACATAGGCATAGACGAATTCGGCACCCAGGGCAAAGGGGTTTAGGTAGAATCCCGACCCTCTTAAGATGGAACCCCGGAAAGATGTCCTTTCACTGGCTTTAAAACCTAGAATTCCTGTTGCAAAAACTTTCCTGGGCTTAAAATGAGACACTCAAAACACTCCATTTTTTATTCCAAATAATGAAAACTCCACACTCAATTTGAGGTTGGAGAAGATAAATGATGCAACAAAAAGTAAACGATCTGACAAAATACACCGGAACAAACAACCCAAATGAGGGTATCATTGAAGTGTTGCGTCAATGACAGGCGCCTCCACTGGAGGGCAACCCAGGTTCATGAAAACCAATGCCACATCCTGAGAACTGCCGCAGATAAACACTCCAAAAGTCGCTGTTTATGTGTCCACTATCTGTAACATGAAATACAACAAACGAAGTCAACAAAGCAGGGAATCTCAACTCAAAGAGGTTGTAGAATCACGCTCAGGACCTAATTCTTGGGTCTCTCTAATCACTTATGATCATAGAAATATAATAAACAAACTGACCCACTTCAGCAGTAATGGAAAGTGATTGAGTGATGTACCAGCAGGGCGCTGTACAAAATGCCCAAGTGCCCACCCGTACTTGAAGACACCCGATGTACACCAGAACAAACCTGTGCACACAACTGAATGCTGGACGCCAAGGGCTTCACACACTTCTACTGCTATCGAATTATCCAAGTAGCGACTATCAGAATAAACCAAAAACCTGGAATGACTCGAAGCAATGTTTCTTCCAAGCAGCGTAGACGTCAACGAGCACAAGCTGACCAAATCTGACTCATTTCCACACAACTCGTCATCTTTAATGACAGTTAGCCCCTTGGTTAACTAGTATGGTCAACATCTCCATATATACTGGTGATGCATACCAACGATCTTTCAAAATCAACACCTGGACATCCAATATGCCCCGTAACTTGGGTTTCGCATTTCAGCATAACAAGACTCGCTTTGCGTGGACTCCATCCTATCAAGGTCAGCACCGTAGAAGTCTCCAAGATTCCAATATTCAATCGAGCTGACTCAAGCAACTTCTTCACTGCCATGTGAACGGAATGACGAAACTGACTGTGCAGAAATTGATGCTGTTGGGCTGCCAGCTTGTCGATTCCAATCTTCCAGAAGCCTACGCACTGCTTCCTGAGCTGCATTTAAAAACCATTCGTCTTCTTGCAACACACTACAACATAAAAAGCCTACGCGTCAGCAACAGGATTCAGGACAAGCAAGCATACACATCCTCATCGGCCAGCTGACATATGTCTAAAATCGACCTTGCCCATAAACTCTACAGCGTTGTGAAAGACTCAAAGTACAAGTAATTCCAGTCCAAACAGTACACAAATAGAATCAGCTGAAAAGGAGAAAACTAACTATACTATCAAACTAACCTGTGTGGGTCACCTCCTGCCGCTGCAAAAGCAGTAACAGCTCGTGCTGTGACATCGTTCACTACTTGGCGCATGTGTCTCGACGAAAACCGACCGTTTATAGCAACCTGGATGACGAACTGCATATCCAAAACAAACTACACACACGGGAGAAAGTAAATTAAAATTTATCTCTTCAAGTATTACAAGCTGAAATCATTGATAGGTCAGTGTCACAAACTGTAACCCTAAATCACTACCTCCCAATTTTCTGTCCCTGCGGTAACTGCTGGATGCAAGCTCTAGTTACACCAAAACAGGTCAAGACATAGATTGAACAAAAATCACCTCCTCATCTGCCATTAATTGTGAAGCGAAGTTCAACATAAGTTAGGAGAAGGCACATGGACAAGAAATGTAGTTTAATTGATCCAAAACATGGAAAAGATACTAAGAAAGATTATGGAGGATCTAGAATATTACTTGTTGTAAACCAATAGGACCAAGATTGTTTTCTCCATCTTCAATGGCATCCCAAAAGTCTTGATCTTCCGAAAGCCAAATCACTAAGGTTTCAGTTAGTCGCATGAGCAAAACAACCACCACTCTTTCCCTGCCTGCAAGTAGCTCTGAACCTGCCTGTTGGATTGAGGTCAGCTTGTAAAACAAAGTCTGCCAGCACACACACGTCAATTATCAGCTTTAGAAGATAGATTATCATAAACTTAACCGGCACCCACATAGAACAGTCAAGACCCAAGAGCATGCTGAAAAATAAGTCAGCTGGATTCATGCTATCAAGCAGAACAGCAGTCAGGTAAAAAAATTTCTGTGCCGCAAACTTCTAAACTAACCACACAAAATGAAACAGAAAAACTCGCAGGTCATCACCAAGAAATATAAAGAAATGAGCGAACATGGGCCAAATAGAGGGCATGTTCTCCTAACTTGCCTGAAAAATAGGAGATGGCATCGGTTCTTGGAGCCAATTCGGATCTCCGCCATCATTGTCAAGTTTTAAATAAGTCTCTGAGCTGAGCTGGGACACAGATTCCTCAGAAAAGTATATTAATTCAAGAACGTGCTGTCTACAAAGATGATCTCTAAGCCTATCAACTCCTCGCTGCAACATTCGCCGCCAATCCTTAAGCTCCGGTAAACGATTGGCAACATTTCCAAATTGATTTCTTTCTGCAGTACAATTTGTCCAGGATTAGTCATCAAGGCAAGCGCCATCACTCGCACCGTTTCAATTAGCATTCAAAGAAACACCATGTTAGAGTACAATTATATTGACCTTGATCTCGATCGCGCCCTCGGCGCGTTGCTGAACGCAAGTCATCTCTGCTCATCACAGTCTGCATACCACCAGGAACCAATTTCGAAGCACATCGAGGTAGAAGTTCATCAGCAAGCGCAGATACATTTCCAAGAAGTGCTAGTTGTTGACTCTCAGTCGTTGCAGGTCGAACCTGCGGCAGATCATCCGATGAAAAATGTTCAAACAAGATTCGACTGGTAGTTTTATACCCAAAATAAACTCGGATCAAATCATGAGCAACTGATGGCTATGATGTGACGTTCTTCCTGGGCTATCCTCTTGGAAGATCCCTAACTCAATCACACGCACCCAGGTCACTGTCCAATCTTATGGTTTTGGTGTACATGGTAATATTATAGCAGAAGAAGCTAATGTACAGTGAAGTGAGACATATGAATTGATATGAAGCTATTTCAAGTGATTAGATCACAAGGGCGATATTCCATGGTTGACTTCCAACATTCCTACCTTCCGATTAGTTCCAGACTCTACCCCACCTTCCTCGTCCTCGCCAAGACTAGGCACGGCCTTAATCAACATGTCAACATATTGGTCAAAAAGCATGGAGAGACCGTCTAGTGTAGGACCTCCCAGCTGCATGCTTATTAAAGGAGCAACGTCTTCCAAAAAATCCTGCACCAAGTTATTTTTATTTCTTCAAAAGGTCTGAAGAGACTTATTAAGTGAATAGAATGCAACGGTCAAATAAAAGGGCGATCGTCCAATCTTGGAGAGCAACGGCATCCTCCTGACAAATTCGAATATCATCGAGTAGATGGGTTGCAACCATTTTTCGAATGATGTATTTGTGGCGACCAGGAAAGCCAAAATTATAACATGGAAACCAATCATATGATTTGGTAAAGACGAACCTGCACCATGAAATTGAACCGGTGTGCACTACTGGACAACTTTGTGTGCAAACCATGCCCAGTACCATAAGAGGACCTCGTTCCATATGAACCGCGTAACATTGCGCCAGGATGACTAAGAACCCAATCATCAGCTGCTGCCAATGCAGATACGCTCTCTTCAATTCTGGTCAAGTTTGCTTCCAAAGCTTGCTCCATACTTGGTCTTACGAGCTTGGAAAGGACAGGACAAAGAGCTAACCCTTGATCTTCCAGCAACTGACAGTGTCCAAGAGCAATTTGCACACATTCGGCAGCAGCTCGTAGACCTCCAGCAGCAGCCGAGGAGGACAAGACGTGTCGTTTCACTAAGGAGGAAAAGAGCTCAGTTTCCGAACGGGCCCACAATACTAGCTCAGAAGCATAACCAGGTTCTTCTCCAAATACTGCGACTGAATCACTTGAAGCCTGCAGAAAGCAAAGCACCAGAAACAACTTCAGCAATTCTTCAAACACCCATGATCTTTGCCACGGGACCAATCAAATTATGAATTAACGTACCAGACAGACTTCATGAGTAGCAGTCTTCAATATCTGATTTGCAAACTCACTTCTACCATCCTCGATCGCGCAATCCCTACTTTGTAAACATTGCGCGTCTACGTGAATCAAACTTCGTCAATCTTGTGTGTAAAAGAGCTACTGCACTCTATAACGTCCGATCTGACAAGGAAGGATTACCTGGGCGATTGCGGAGAAAACTAGCTGGGAAAGGGCAACGGTATGAGCCCCACCATACGATGTTCCACTGGGACGAAGTCCTCTCATATTGTGCTGGAGTCTCTCGTGATGAGATTGCAACAACAGAGTGTGTGCTCGTGTTCCATCACCCAATTTATCTAAAGCAGCTATGGCAGATCGCAGCTCTAAACCTCTAAAAAAGGGTTGTTGGATAGCTTCCGCAAGCTGCTCAGCTAACCTTGCTCTTCTCTCAAACAACGCCACCTGCAACTCTGAAGCTGCAACGGGACTCATTCCACCCTCGGAGCCAGTTGACTGAAAACCTTCTGCAACTAGTCTATCACCTTCTTCTAAGACCTGCAAAGCTTGATCCACCTTCTTCTCAGCTAGTAGAACATCCAGAATATCTGGAAGAGCCTGAGCACGTCTTTCTAAAACTGAGAATTCCTTCTCGTGTAGAGGAAAGACCTTTTCTTCCTTGTCAGCCCCTGCTGTACCAGCAGCAGTTTTAGAAGTACCAGTCTCTGCCAAGCTACGAACAAGTAAGGCCTGAGAATTTAGAAGGTTCCGCATGGCAACTAGCTCGCCCTCCAGATCGGATATCTCACGAGAAGTCCTGTCAAACACCAGAGACAGATTGAAAGACCAAAGAAAGACCACAGGTGAAAGACCAAAGAACCTGATCTAAGACTGGAGTGACTAAGACAATGCGTCACAAAAACACTACTACAGTCATTCCCGTCACTTCTACAGGCCCAGTGCAACCAAAACGGAGAAGTAAGCAGCTGCACGTATTCCAAATGCTGAAGATACGAACATCCACAGGGAGCACTCTAAATCGTTAGCATGAGTCAGACGCAAATCGCAATCCCTCGCGTGGTAACGCTTGAAGAGTGCAAACACTCACGTACAATAGTAGCGTGACAGTTAAGTTATGCATGAAAATCGCCTTAGAGCTCTAAGACGGATCTAACTCTATCCTCAAAAGTCGAACACATTCCCCTCTGTATCCACATTGCCATGGTTAGAGCTGAAACGGATATGATCCACAGCAGTTTCTAGCGCCCATGATTTCGTGACCAAGGCAGCCCGCAATCAGAATATTGCACGCCTTACTGCAAAACGTGGCTCTAACCAAAAGCTTGAACCATTTCGATGAGACGCTTGAACGTCAAAAGGACACTAGAATTGTAAATATGTGTAAAATTTTAGTTTGTTCGGAAAATAAGGCTTAAAAAGTGCGATCCTACAATAAAGAATACCAGGCTCTTACAATCTAATGCGACAAATCTACAGTTGGTGTCTACCCTCTCGCTCTGCCAGTTGAAAGCTCAAAGAAACAGAGAAATTGGGGAGATAATGCACCTTATAAAAGCGGCATAATTAGCGTACACGCTCTTTCGCATTTCTTCCGCAGACGATTTCTTCAAACCAAGCAGATCATCACACAATTTGCGTATACCCTGTCAATCAGAAACATTACAATCAAAGAAAGCAAGGGGAAAACAGAAAGAAAAAAGAAAAAGAAACTTCTGTTGCTGCAGTTCTCTCACCAAAATTTAGAAGATGGAAGCAAGGCTGAAGGATCGAGGACGTACCTTCTCACTCATAGATTGACACTTCAATCGCACATAAGCCTGGGCATCGAAGTCCTCCTTCTCGAACTCAGACAATTCATTGCGCAAGTGATTGATGGAACCATTACTAACAGGGGATCCGTTGGCACCGCCAATTATCCCATCCGAATGAAGCGCATTCGATAGGGCTCCGGAGCCCCGATGCCGAACAGAAGGCTTCACCGAGCCCATTGCTGAGATAAACTATGACACTGTGCCCTATTGTCCTAGCTGCCCAGAGTAGGTTCTGGCCTGACCATGAGCTGCAATACGTACAAGGATAGATCTAGAATGCGACTACCCTAAACGCAGCAAACTGCAGTAGCTCCACTCTCCGAATTACTGCAGTTTCGGCAGGATCACACGTACTTTGCCTTGAACTGTATCAGTTTAGACCATAACTTAGACGTCCTCGTGTCAAAACGTCCACAGATACAACGTCCATTGCATTGTCCATGTTATTCACACGAACACACAGTTCTTGAGTTATGAATGCATCTAAAACTTGCATCACTTTCGGGGGACAATGATTGGTGAAATATTCCACAGCATTACGAAAGTTAAACAAAAGAAACATCGATTGATGCCGAATTCGAAACACCATACGTCAAAAGAGACGTGCCATCTTCCTCAACGTCCCTTTTACGCACTCACACCCCTTCCCTCCTTCCAAAATTCCTCACGCAGGCTCGTGAAAACTCCACCTCCTCGCCAAGGCATTCACCATCCTCATAGGGCCACACCTCCGATCTCGAGTGCCGCGGTACATAAGCTCCTCTCGGCCCTACAACTCTCTAGAAATCACAAAATCTCTCTAACAACGACGAAAAAACTGCGGGGAAAGAACTCACGTCTGCAACCTGTGCTATGGAATCACTCCTCACAAATCGTGATCACCGTTCGTCCAGTATTCCATTGTCGCCCGTCGTTCCGACTGGCAACCTGTCCATAAAAAAGCATGAATCCAACCACGGAAAGTCCACCAACGAACTTCAAATCAGCTCAAGAAGCGCTTCAAAAAAACTCAGAATTAAATGTCAAATAACAACCACGCGCGAGGGGGAACGGCGCTAAGATCGTGGGGAAGATAGATGGAGAGAAATCTGCTCGGCAATGTTGTGGCGAGGAAGGACCTCCTCCTCCTGCACTGTCTGTCGTAGCTGGCTGGACACCACCATAGCTGGCGCAAGAGTGATAAGAGGCTACAGAAGAGCAGCACAAGACGAATGTCACACCAGAACACCAACCCTCGTCAGCGTGGCGGGCCATGGAGCCCCTCTGTACCCTGCATGGATGAATGCATTATGGCTTGTGGATGATGAGGCCTGGACCCACCACACTTCATTCGTGCAACAGCGGTCCATCCAACCCCCTCGGTTCATCTTCTAAGGATGAATGTGTAGATGGATTGATGGATGGGTTGATTGATGAAAGTTCAACGATAAGTTCTCACTAGTAAGTCGTTACACTGACGACCTTTTCTCGTTCAATTTAGTTTGTCCACTTTCAAATCCTGTTGGTAATATACACATGGATAATTATTTCCTGTTTTTTATTTTTATTTCTATTTTTTTCTCTTATAATTTTATCCCAATTGAATTCATCTCATGTAAATCTTAATTTAAAAAAAAAAAAAAAAAAAAAAAAACAATATTCAATAGCTTACATGGTGATTTTGGGTGATTTGTTTTTGGATTTCTGAAGTGAATTTAACTCTTTTTTTAAGTGGGTAAACTAACACAAGTTTCATCAGTTTCTACAAAAGAAGATCGAGAAGCTAATACGTGCATTGATCCCTTTGCAAAAGTTGAATTATTAGAACACCAAGTGTGGAATCTTCAGATATATATATATATATATATATATCTGTTCATATATAGTATAATTATAATTATAATAATAATAGTATCAATAGCCAAAGTGTGCAATCTTCTTGTTTTGTGATTGACATTTACGTGCAAAGTTTTACAAAGAAAAAATGTTCACCATCATAATATGAAAGATTGTGCATGTGAATCTGGTGCAGATTAATATAAACCACATTCATGCATGAAATTTGATAAATTTCTACCTTGTTAAGATATATATATATATATATATATATATATATAATACAAGTTAAAATAAAAGCTTAAAATGGAAACTGAAGAATTTTCTCAAGGAACAATAAAAGACCAAAATTAAGGTGGTTGAGTTGGAAATAAATTTATGTATAGGCAGTTAAGTGTTTGTTTTAGAAAACACAACATGCAAGACAAAGTTTGAAACTTTTATAATCTGTAACAAAATGTAGTTGCAGAGTAGGCATATTATACTGTGTTGGAGTTGAAATAAAATGTGTTATATTCAGTGCTTCAAAAATAAAAACTGGAGAAAAGTTAATAGGAAATTTTAATGCACATAAGTAATCAATGCTTTGGGTGTGATGTTAAATAGGAGTGGAATTTGTGGGACATTTAAGACTAAAAAAGTAAAATACAGGATATTATACATACATTAACAAACATTAACAAACATTAACCAATAATAACATTTTAAAAATTGTGATTGGTTCTTTTAACTTTGAAAAGTATAACAAATTATTATACATTTAAGATTAGATTATATATTCGGAATTGGTGATAATAATAACAAAGTATATAAAAAGGACATTAAAATTCAAGTTGTTTTGTGGAAAAAGAAAATACATTGATATGCATTGGTTTTGTATTTCACATTGGTTGGCACTATATGTAATTAAAAACCTACAATAAATACATATATTCTTTGTAGAGGAAAAAGCTATTATTAATAAGAATACATCAAATTTGAAAAGAGTCCAAAATATTCTTTTTGTTTTAAACATATATAATGTACAACATGATTTTAATTTGAAATATATTAGAAATGGAGTAATGTATACACAAGGTAATATGCAACAAAACATAATTGCAATTTAACTTTCAAATACGTTCATAAAATATTTGCATAATGTGTAACATAACTTCCAACAATATATATCAAGAATAAAATATTTCTAACTTTACTAAAGTAAAAGTCTTAAAAATTATAATAGTAACCCGAACTCTTGCTTGATAGAAATCTATATTTATCTAAATTAGATTGTTTGTGAACAAAGAATAAGTAAGAATTGCAACAATTAAAGATACAAGATTAGCTAAAATATTAACCAAAATATTTAGTAGTATGTATGTGAGGATTAAGATTATAATGGCATAAGAAGAAATATTCAGGATTATGGTAAGATTTAAAATGTGTGTTTATAATGTACATCAATAAAATATATGAGAAGAGATAACAAATTAAATTATATTTCAAAAGTACCCTATGATGTTGTTTGCAAACCTTTAGTGACCTACAACTTTTTCACCAATACTTTGTAGGGAACGTGTTTTTTTTCTAGTCTTCTAATCTCGAGTGTTACACAAACAATGTTTTTTCATGTCTTTTCTACGAAGTAAAACAGGTTTCTTATATATATATATATATATATATATATACATACACAATATAATTTAAATTATTTTATTTTATGGAATTTTCACACATCGAATGTACCACACACATACTCACACATATCAATATGAATCAACAACAACGACAAACTTGTGAGCAAAATAAGGTAAACAAGCAAAGCAAGGCAAGGCGCAAGGCAAATAAACAGGGGCGAGAGAGCGAGAGTGCGAGAAGAGAAGAGAAGAGAACAGTGCCATCACATCCAAACAGAGCCCTGGTATCCATCCATCCACACGGGATGAATGAATAAGGAACACCATTCATTCATCTATCCATCCATGAGTACAAAGCCAAGCAAGTGTCTCTCCCTTTGCTGGGTGCAGAAGCAGGAGCAGGGCCATGATCCAATCCAACCCCACACACACATGAGCCCCAATTCCCCCATACAACTCTTCGGGTGTGTCAGAGTCGGCGAAGACTGGACTGGACACACAGACACGGTAAGAAAGAAAGCAAAAGTGTGGAGAAAGGAAGAAGGGAAGGAATGGGTAGCACGGGTGCAGCAAGCAAGCAAGCATGCATGCATGCATGTAGTGTGGAATAAGTCTCCCCTCCCTCCCTCCCTCCCTCCCTCAAAGATAATATAGGATCGAAGGTAGAGATACATGGAATGAAATGCTGGCTTCACTGTTATGATGCCTGTTGTGCAAGACGACGACGAGGAAGAGGAGGAGCCATGACATGACGGTACTAGTAGCCATATTAACAATAACATCAACCTGAACATCATCAACATTATTGGGCACACTAGGATCCAATCTCTCACACTCACTCAGTCAAGGATAACATAGTCAGATTGCGCATCATCATTCTCCGAGGAAAGCGTGTCGGTGATCTTCCCTGGAGTAGCTTTTCGAAGCACACGGGATTCCATCACTAGTTTTAACTTAGGGGCTGCAGTTTGTAGCTCTGCTGTAGCTGTCGTCGTAGCCAGTAACAGTTGTAGTGGCAGTAGTGGCAGTAGTGGCAGCGAGTTTTACTGCAGCAGTGGTGGGAGGGGATGTAGGATGTGGGAGAGTTGGCCGTCTCGGGTAGATGCCGGGAATCGGGCAGCCAGCGAGCGGGCCACCACAGGCGAAACTCGTTGGCTGGGCACTATCATAGGCTGGCTGGCTGGATGGACCGCGCAGATTATGGCTGAGTATGCAGGAGGCTACGTTTCTACTGACTGCCCTTTGTACTACGTCTTCCCGGATATGGCTGTCCACGTCGTGTTCCGTCTCTCGCTTTGGAGCCAGCGTTGATGATGTCTGACCCTGCCAGGACTGCATTGCAACTCGCTTGCATGCCTCAAGGCGTCAGTTTGCTTTGTTTTCTGGCTCTGTGGAGTCCTGTTTGAGATCTCCGTGAGGTTTTCGGAAAGGGTAGGCGCATTTTCCTTCTCTGTGATTCTCATCTTGTGGTGGTTTCTGGGGGTGGGTTGTATTCCAAGTTTGGATCTTGGTACGTCTTGAGAAATCGGTGAGTGCCGAGTTGCACTTACTTGTGCAGTTGGGTTGCGATGGTTGGAAATCTGTCTGTGTGAAGGATTTTGAGTGTGTCTCGAGTAGTAGGATCTGGAGCACTTGCTGTCGAGTTTCTTAGATGCTGAAAAGATGCGATTTAGAGGGTCCGAGGTGTGGCGCGTTGAAGGCTTTTTGAGAGTAGCATTCGGGTATGAGGAATCGAGTGTTTTTTTTTTTTTTTTTTTTTTTTTTTTTTTCTTTTTCTCCCCGGGAGTTCGTGTGTGAGTGCTGTCGGGTGAAGCTGCGTGAATTAGGTTTAAGATCTGGGGATTTGGTTCGGTCTGGGTGTTGCAAGGTGTGGTTGTGGCGGTACTTCGCCGACTCGTTGTCAATGTTTTTACTACCACACCGTATAGGCTTTGAATGATCCCTCGTGATCCGAGAGAGTTTTGTAGCCGATTGTGAGATGCAGATTCAAGTGCTTTCTATTTTGCATTGTAGCCCTTGACAGCGTATGAATGGGATGGAAGGTTTGTACTTCAATGCAGTGAAATTAGAATCTCTTTTTTATGGTTTTTGGGTTCATATTCTTGATTACATGGATCTTGCTGACCATCTCTCTTAACTCTCAGAGGAGTTTAGTTTGTGTGGGAATAAGTCTAAAAACGTACGTGACTTAGCTGTGATTGCGATCAATTCCGTAAGCTTCTTGGTTCTTTTTATTTTTTGAATACGCTCTGAGAGGTAAGGATCTCTACAATGGTATCTTTAGCAGGAGAAAGTATGCTCTTCTATTATCGTTGTAAACATGGTGGTCAGCCTAACTTTTGAGGAGTTTACTGTACAAAAACCTTACAGACCATCTTCACTTGCATTTGAATTCCTAGCCACTGCCCGCGCAAGAAGGCTTCCTCTTACCCACAAGATCTATGTTCTGTGTTTAATGATTCGTCGTATTTTTTTGAGTCATTGAGGTATGCTATTTTAAATTTTCTGAAACCATTGTTGTGATTCTTTTCTGTGACACAGAGAGCAGGTGTATTTAGACTCAATCTCGGAATCGGAGAAATGAACGAATGATGCAGCTGACCAGACGGCCATCAAAAGCAATTTAAAAAGTTCTTAGCGTATCGAGTCTCAATTATTATTCTTTTCATAGAAAGGCGTCGAATCAGAATTTAAAATGGAGGACGGTTTGTCGATTATGAAAAATGGGAGAATTGTGTTTGGAAGATCATCATCACTGCAACCCGAAGGCAAAGAGGATCATCATGTGAGTGGTACATCTCCAATACTGAATTCAGCCAAGGATCTTGAACAAGTGGCAGGGATGCTCTACTGTGCTTGCAAAGGAGACATTGAAGGACTAAATCAACTACTCGAAGAAGGCTTGACCGTAGATGCCGCTGACTTTGATGGTCGCACAGCATTACACTTGGCGGCCTGCGAGGGCCATTTGAATGTGGTCCAGTTTCTTATAGACAAGGGTGCTGACGTTAATCGTGGTGACCGTTGGGGCAGCACAGTAAGTTCCTTGTCCTTGCTAACCTCTTAAAGATTTTAGTTTTAGTTGTGTTTGAATCAGTGGTTTGTAATTGTTGGTGGAGCGCAATATAATGTTATTTAATTATCGTTTCCTCTATTTTACTTTTGATACGTCAATGCTGGATTGTGATGAGCATCCTGATAGTCATTTGGCTTGAATTTGCATTTAGTTAGAGTTGCCTTTGACCCATTCGATTTCTGGATGTTTTTCTGCTACAGCCATTGGCGGATGCTAGGCATTACAACAACGATGATGTCTGCAGACTGTTAGAACAGCATGGCGCTAGATTAAAAGTAAAACTCTCCTTCCCAATGCGATACCAGTGTAGCATTTCTTGAGGCTTTAATTTTTGAATGGAGGACATTAAGAGTACTCAGTACAGTTCAGAAACATTTTGTGGGCATGAATCGTTATCCTTTTGGTAGGCCTTTCGCTAATACTGCCATTGCTTGATTTAGATCTCATCCATGCGAGTGGCTACTACAAAAGAAATTCCTGAGTATGAGATTCTCCCTGAACAGCTCTCTGGCAAAGACACGAAGTATAAGATGCCCAATGTAAGATTATTCCTCTAATTTAACGTCAAGTTGATCTCTGTTTAAATTAAGAGGTTTGAGTTTGAAAGTTTCCAGTAGAATGCTTATTTGTGAGTTACATCGAAGATATCTATTCAATTGCCGCCAATTGTGTTAGTGTTTTGAAATATAGAGATATCAATGCCCTTTTGGATGCAGGTATTCGCGACCATTAAAATTCTTGTTTATTTAACTGTTTACACCAAATTTCACAAAGATCATGGTAGAATCCTGACGATTGGGTGTTTGATGTATTGGTGACTCTTGGTTCAGGGTAGCAAGTATAGAGTCAGAACGTGGCATGGAACAAGAGTCGCTGTGAAGGTTCTTTCAAGTGTAGATTTTACGGAAGAAGCATTGTAAGAACTTCCCTTTCATCTCATGTATATGCATTCATTTTCTTTGGCCACCTCGGTATTTGCATAACCAAACAAATTCGTGCTTCAGTTCCATGCTCTGAAGGCATAGGTAGAATTGTCGTCGTCTAATTAAAGTATATTTACATCAGGTTCTAGAATTATGGAAGACAAAAGCAGAGATTTGCAGTACTAGGATGATTTCAGAGTCAGTAGTGACGAGAATCTCACGAAGGCATATCTCATGCAGTGGACCATCGTACTGATCGATGATATTCGGTTCTGCAGTAATAGCTTCAGAGATGAACTTGACCTCTTGCAAAAGATGAGACATCCCAACGTGGTGCAGTTTCTCGGAGCAGTTACTCAAAGCAGCCCCATGATGATAGTCACTGAGTTCATGCCCCAGGTACCACCTGCATTATTTTCTTAATGTTCTTGAAAAGGGAGATGACAACGTGCTTCAGAAACTTTACTTTTAAGATGCTTTTAATTTTGAATGGTTTTATTTGTGTGCAATCCTTAACAATTCTTTTGAGCAAGGGACATATGCATAGATGACATTCTTATGAAATTAGCACAATGCGCTTAAAACGGTCATTTATTTTGACAGATGGATTTGGCTAAATATCTTAAAGAAAAGAAACGTCTGGATCCGGAAAGGGCAGTGGCGTATGCGCTTGATATTGCCAGGTACTTCGTCTAATTTTCTGTGCATACAATCCATTTTTATTTTTATTTTCAGACGCTTACATTTAGAATTGAATTTCATGCATTTTGGAAAATTCTCATTTCCTGAAATCGTCTTACTTCTACTTGGTTTTGTTCTTTTTTGTCAAAACAGGGGGATGAATTACTTGCATGAACACAAACCTGATCCGATAATCCACCGTGCTCTTAAGCCCAGGTTAGCTTTATGTTTCTCAGTGTAGGTCCGGTGTTTGTATCTTTATTTGTGTATCTGAATGTTGACTGGTGGAACAATGTGCATGAAGTAGCATAAGTGTAGAGAAGTCTGGTGACGTGCTTTTGAAACGATTAGGAACCATTTGTTTGAAAGTTGCAATAGGTATAACATTCTGGATGGAATTTCGAAATATGGACTTCTTTCTGACAAGTGGTGCAATGCCGTAGAGAGCTTCAGCAACTTGTTGAGGGACGGCAAGCATTTGAAAGTAGCCAATTTTAGGCTTAGCCTTCCGAAGTACGATTCTGCATCTGAAAATGGATCAGAAAATGTTGGCAGTAACCGGTCTACTGATTCCCTAACCACGAAGCTCCACAAAGGCTCATCATGTAAACTATCCATCACTCGATTTGTTGAACCTAAAGCGAGTAGAATCCGTGTAATTAGCAGCTCTGTTTCTGGTGTGCTTTATTTGTCATGTTGGTAATGGGATATGTTTCAGGTTCTATCTGTTGGCCTCACTTTATCTCGTATGTTTTTAATGGGCTTCAACCATAATATAAAAATACCTGTTGTGATTTATGAAGGTCGGTATATGGCCCCCGAGCTTTATCGAAATGATCCCGATTATGATAAAAGCGTAGATGTGTTTTCCTTTGCTCTCATAGTGCAAGAGGTGTGTTTCTCATTCTTGATCCTCTGCCTTCTTTTCTTGTAATAATCATTTGTTCCTAATATTATGCAATCAAGATTTGTCTTTCATAGCTTCTGTTCTTATAACTTTTATTTTGCTCTTATGAACAAAGAAGATATCCCTGCGAAATGCTCTCACCGGAAACTTCTCTCTTGATGATGCCAGATGATGGAAGGCTCTACACCATTCCATTTTCAACCGCCTGAAGCGGCTGCGAAATTGTATGCCAACGAAGATCAACGACCACCCTTCAGGCACTACGCTCGGCGTTATCCGTCTGGACTTAGAGAGTATGTGTCAATTGCCAGTCTTTTACTTAAACGTAATTTTTTTTGGGTAGAATCTTATCCATGAGAGAATGTGTCTAGTGAATAACTCGATATGTCATCTTTAGTTGCCTTTTTACAGGCCTGGCTGTCATGCACTCTAAACGGCTTCTGTGGTTCTCTGACAGGTTGATCGAGGATTGCTGGAAGAAAGTACCATCTGCAAGACCAAGTTTCAGTGAGATTATAGTGCGTTTGACGGAAATCCAAAAAGGCATGGGACAAAAGGGTTTCTTCAGAAGTCTCTCATGTGTAAACCCATCTCCTGGTCGCGTGATTTCATAGTGTTCTCAACACTGCCAAGCAACACAGCTTCGATATTCGAAGTCTTTTATTAGAAGGTAACATCAACAAATATCTGTTTGGCGCCTAGTGTATCTCTGGAGGTTCAGTCGAGTTGACGATGTGTTCAGTGGCAATTGCCTGTCAATTGAGTATCATGAGACCTGCCTTCTACAATAGCCGACCTGTGCACACGTCTTCACAGTGGGTGTCCTTCTATCCCCTCAATTATGTGACTTCGTCTTTCGTCTCTTCTGAAACTGTTGGGTTATCCGATGTAGTTAACTGGCACAAATATTGGATCCCTTGCAATATCAGCATGAACTAAATAACTATGAAGTGAAGTGAGGTTAACCACCTTGCAGTGTGGCAAATGGACTTGCCAATGTGGTACATCTTTGTTAATTTTCTCCAATTTTTTCAAGCAGTTCTCTTTTCCCCCTTACGGAAAAGCCAGTTTTGGCTTCATTCACCACATGCATGAGATCAACTTGTCAACAAACTCAACTGGAGGAAGATAGCATTACTAATCGACTTTTACTTCTGACTTTAATTTAGTTAGAAGCTAAGAGGGATTCAACCCAATTCTTGTTTCCTATTGTAGACTACAGTAACTATGGAACACTTTACATGAATTATATTATCCTTCCTATTCTTCTTAAAAAAGGTCTTTGTTTTGTTTGTTAAAGTATCTGACCAAACTATTGTTTGATTTCCCTCTAAATATTATGTGAAAAAAACTGTTTATTCGAGCACACATTTCAATTTACGAAAATATTTTTATATTTCATTCTATATCTCCTATGAAAAGGATTTCACAACCTGCAAGAGTTTTCAGTTTTTGAGCGTAAGATTATACATGATGATTTTGTCAAAAAAAATTTGTTTTGGTGCTTGATATGTTATAATTCTTCCATAATATAATATGATAATATTTAGAAAAAAAAAAAAATCTGATATTACTCAAAAGAAGCAGAAGAGAGGACTTGAAAATAAAAAAAAAATACTAAAAATAATATTAGTTTAGAAAAGGATAATCTGCAACTTCTAATATACTTATGTTTTATCAAAAAAAAAGAATAATCCATTCTTAATTAAGAGTAGACAAAGCTCTAATATTATGAGTGCATTCTTGTCAATCTGTGAAGGACATGAATTGAAAAGAGGTGTATAAACTTGAGAAATCTATGTCAAAATAAAAGTAACAAAAATAAAAACAAAGAAGTATATATGTTAAAAAGAAAACTAGAATGGCTATTGCCAAAAGACAATAAAACTAGAGACTCTTGAAACTAGACTAGAAATAAGAAAAGAGTTGACAAGAGTGAAGAAGGCTTCACTCTTGTCTCTATATATACTATCTACCTAGGATCTATGTGGTGACATTCTATAGGACCTCTAAAAACATATTGACTTTGCATGACACATATCTTGACTTATAAGGCAAGTTTTTTGTATGGGCGCCGCATAGTTAACTTGTCCTACAAGCCATCAATATATATGGCACATAGATAGCTTCTTGATCAAATTTCTAATCTACCAATCAACTGCAAACATATGTAAAGTCAAAATAGCATCTAAGAAGATTCTAGAAAGCTTCTCTAGAAGGTATTATGTAATTAACTTACTTTTACTTAATTCTATTTATTCATATTGCTTAGGCAATAATTATAATAGACATATATTCGTTATACCATATTACATCCATATTCTAGATAAAATTTGTGAGAAGTTGGATGCAAAAAGTTGTAAAGAAATACTTGGTAGTTATGAATAAAAAATTAGGTGCTAAACAATAAACATGTTATATAATAGAGATTTTTTTTTAAACTATTATTTGAAATGTGATCTTTGATAAAGAAGAAAAATTCAAATTTATAGCATATTATAAACATAATTCATCAAATAAAAATTTAAAAAATAAAAATAAATATACATTGTTTGAAAATTCTAAATAAAATGTATACATAACTATTAAAAATCCTACTTTTTTTATTATAAATTTTTAGAAATATTTCATTAAAATCAATCAAATTATCAATATATTTAAGTTTTATAAAATCAAGTAATTAATTAAATAGAATCATCTAATATAAATTTCTTATAAAATCTCTTAACAAACAAAATAATTCATAATGAGCTTAAAGACATTAAAGACATAAAAGACATAAAAGACATATCATTCTAAGTTTTTTTTGGATTTTTTATACATCCTATGACAATAAAAAGAATTAATTTAATATATTGAAACGGCCAAGTTAATAAATCTCTGGAAAATTCTACTTTTAAAATTTTGGTATATTCTTAAGGAAATCATGAGGTATATCGAAGGAAGTTTAGATTTCACTAGGTAGACATCTTCTTTTTATTACATCAACACTTTCTTCTGCCATACACTCTTGCAAGCACACCTTTACAAAAAGCAACTAGTTTTGATTTTAAATCATAATTTTAAAATCATGATTCTTATTATATTTATTATTTTAATATAAAATTTTAAATATCTTTATCTATCTATATTTCATAGCACCAAATAATCTTTTCTTTCAATTCTTTTGTCCTTGAAAATCCTTGTCAAATTGATTTTTCAAAATAGTAACATAAAATATTATATTTTTTACTAAAATAATAGTAAAAAATACAATAAAAAGGATTAAAAAATATTCTTTGAAAATCAAAACTAGTTATTTTTTTGTTGAGGTGCATAGCTTAGGAATGTCTATTTAATAGTTCTTTTAAATATTATGTAATAATATGCTTCATCTTCTAAAAGTAAAGGCCAATATTCAAATATATAAATATTTGTATCTTTTACAATCCTTATTTATTCATAATGCTTATTCAAGAATACACTCGATAAATAGTTTTTTGATATACTCATGACTTACTAATAAATCCTTACAAATACTTTGTAACTTCTTCAAATCTAAAATCAACATCACAACTAGGTCAAGTATTCTTAATTTAATAGATTGGCATACAACATATATTGGAAAAATTGGCAACACTCACCTACACAACCTTTGTAATTTAAATCACTATTTGATCTTTGTAATAAAATACATGTAAATAAAAATTACACTATTAAAGCAAGTATGTGACAATCAACTACTTTCTAATTGACTTGCTATTGTTGTATACTTTCATTTGTATACCCTAAGTAGATTGAGATATGCAAATGTACCAAATAACTTCTTCAACTCATTTATAGTTTCTTAAAACTTGCAAAGATCTTAATAAGAGCTTGGAAGCAACATCTCAATATATTTTGTAAAGATGAGCAAATATTGTGCTGAAAGAACAACACAATTTTTAATATCATTTAAAAATAATTCTCCATAAAAATCTTTTTAAGCAAAAAAACATCCAACTCTAAGTTATCTTCAAATAGAATATTAGTTTTTTGATAGAATTTGTATTAGAAAGTCGCATCAACATACATTAATGCGATAGTAGCAAAATTTTAATAAAACCACAAATTATAATTTAAAACAATGAGTGTACTAAAATCCAACCACTATTATATTATTTCATTATTAATTTATTCTAACACAAAATTTATATATTTTATATTAAAAAAATTAATAAAAAATTAAAATATTATATATTTTATTTTTGAATATATTTCATAAACTAGTATATTTAATTTTTTGTAAAATATTGACTATTTATTTTTATAATTTAGAAAACATGTATCATTAATAAAAAAAATATTATATTAATTAAATCAATCTAATAGATATTATAAACATATGAATAATTTTTTTACAAATCAAATTATTCAATTTCAATATGAATGGCATATAAAAAAGAAACTAATCACCTACATTGGTATGTTGTTAGTAAAATATATCTACAATTGTCTCATACTAATCAAATGAAAATGCACAACTAAAGAAGTTGAATGTTTGAGGAAATTGAACAACAAAGCACCAATATTGAAATTTAATTTCCATGCATTTAAATGTTTTTGAAAGTGAATACTATGAATGGCAATTTTTCTTGTATTGTGTTTGTATAGCTTCTAAGATGACTAAGATTTTTCAAGTATTTTTTTAAATAAGCACCCTTGTCTTTGTAAGAATAAACACCCTTCTCTAAATAAGCATCTTCATTGTTTCATACATGCAAAGGATGAGTCTCATTACAACAGTGCACATATGGGATGCTTCTAATCATCTTTATTTTTACAACTCTACAATCTCTTGATATTATATTCTCTTGTTTTGATTGCACTCTTCTTTAAGAATTTTTGAATTCATTTTATGAATAAATACAAATTTTTTGAACATCCTTTGCTAAAATCAAGTCCCATCTCATATCCTTTAAATTTGAGGCAACAAGAAGAGGTAAAATTTTGCTTGGAAATTTTATTTTTTAATTTTAGAAATAAAAGATGTAAGAATGGTGCCAAAAAGTATTGTGCACTTTATATTTTAAAATAATACATCCTTAATTTGACTACCTTTAAGCTATTATTATTATTCTTTGTCATTGTTAAATTACTATCATTTTTTTTTTTTGATTACAAATTAAAGTAGATATGCCAAAAAAAATTAGAATTTCTTAAATTCTCTATTTAAATAAAAATTTGTTATATATGTGTTTTAATATATATATATATATATATATATATAGAGAGAGAGAGAGAGATAGATAGTTTTTCAACATACTTCAATGGCATGGTAATAGAAAGGTTTGATGTGCGCATCTCTAGAACAAAGCTTGTTGTAGAAGGAATTGGAGATCACAAATGTGAATACATGATTGGTAGTATTATCATGGTCTTTGATAAGACTTGGAAGAACTTTGTTGCAGGAATAAGTGGAGGTGTTGTATGGGTTCTTTACAAAGAAGGCACCTTCTGATCAACATAGAACATGGAATTGGTTGATTGGGTCTTGTAGAAGATGATGAGAACATCATGATTTTTAAGACTTTGATTCAATAGCATCAATACCACACCAAGAATCAGATTCTTAGAGAAATTTTAACCAATCTTAATGTTATGCTTTCAAGCTTCATCTAAATGTTTTCCCATGTATAAGGACATGTGTTGAAAGAAACAAATCTTGCCAAGATCTGTCAAACTAAACCACCGGCTTTGACCATATTACCTAGCCAACCTTTATAGCCTTGCCTTGCTAAATTATGTAGAAATACTTCCTCTTGTTAATCAACAAAAGTAAATGAAAATCAATTAATTATTAGAAATGAGAGGTTATTAATTATGCAATAAAAAATAGAGTTGATTCTTAAGATTTTGATTAATTATTGGAGGTTATTAGTTCTTGGAGGATTAATTATTGAAGAAAGTATTGTAATAGAAACCATATCAGTTTAGAACTATAAGATAAACAAATTCAAAGTAAAAACAAGAAGTTCAAAATACGACTGATAAAGAGCTGTAAATCACCCATTTTGACTTTAAGTTGTAAAAAAGGACCCTGAACAAGATAAAGAAATGGGAGGGAAGAAAATAAAGACAAAGAGATAAGTTGGACCATTTGTTGCAGAATATTTCTTGCTTCTTAGCGTTTGTTGAAGTAGTGGCCACAAAAAAAAGCCAACAACATACAATACTGACATGAGCTGGATACCTACAGACATGGTCAAAAATCGAAGGAAACATTGGTAAACATCTCAAACCCATGACAATGATGTGTATGACAAAGCCATCTGCCTGATTTAAAAAAAAAAAAAAAAAAAAAAAAAAAAGTTGAATAAGAAAGACAAGTACCCCGGGCGTTGTCTCACTTGGATTCAACAAAGGTTTACGAACTTGCATGATTATGCGCATGGATCAGGCACATGGAAATCTACCCACCAGCACTATCTCCTAAGCTGAGCAAGTTGATAGCTCATATGGCTGTAAATAGAAATCGCACTACGAACTCGAGCATTTGTTTTACAAAAAAGAAAAAAAAGGAGTGGTTTGCAACCACTAAAGATCCTACACCTAGCATTGTGTGTACGTAGCACAATCTTCACATACCTCCAGGGTCGAGATGCATAGAGCTCATTAACCCTGGGCCCTCATCGACGTGTCGTTGATTTCTCCTGGTTTACTCCATCGAAGGAGATGGAAAAAAAATCTTCAAAAGATTGGGTGTTAAAATTACAAACTGCCGCTCTTGGTTGACTTGCAACCTTTTCATCATCTACTTGGAGACCATACACGCTCGCCCTGCTGGGAATCTGTTGCTTAACCATGATACCTGCACAGCGCTAGAACCTATGTATTTCACGTACCAAAGAGGTACGGTAAGTGAATGAGGTACACACCAGTTTTATACTCTAAAGCTCATGTCTACAACAATGATCCTCCACCCCAGTTTCATGACGTGCTGATACTTCCCTGAGCCTCCGCATTCCGAACTGTTCAGGAGCTGGAGGAGACGTTCTCAACCAATTGTTGATCACAGTTGTGATTCACGGGCTGGTAATGACCTGCTCTTAAAGGTACACAGGCATCATGACTTCACTGATACAGGATTCCTTCCCAAATGCCTGATGATCCTGAGCGTTTTACCTCCCTGGCGGAGGCTCGAGATCCAAGCTGCTGTGGCGCATCTCTCGACTTCATAGCTTGCCTCACTCTCATTTTCCATTGAAAAGGAAGATCATTGACGATCCGGTTTCTTGGGACATATTTTTACAGATGTATCTCCACGAGCATAATGAGCTTCTGAGCGCTCCTGCAGGAAAAGCTGCCATCCTGAGCTGACTTCCTCATCAACGTGATTGGGGTTGCACACGGTCTTGAAGCTCTCCATAGCTTCGTTTGAGAAGTCCTTGAGCACAGCCTCTCTTAAAACGGGAAGGTTCTTCAGGTCGGCAAATGATCGCTGCATTTTGCGCGGCCTTTCCTCCAAAATTGATGTATCCAATACGCTGTAGCTACCAGTGAGACTCCGGGACTCTGCTTGCAGCTGTGACTCTGAAAGATCAATCGCTACGGAACTGGGGTAGAGTAACCTTGAAATTGAGTCACTTGTCTCCGGCCTTTCTGGCTCTTTGCCATACACTGTCCAAAATACGTGAAGTGAGACAGAGACAAGGGTTTTACCCATACTTTTCCAAGAAACATCTCTCACAACACAGAACATTTCTACACGCCCACTCACATAAGACTTGTGCCAACTTCCTAAAGCATTACCCTTGGGAAAAGACTCTTAGCTGCAAAGACACCGGTGCGCATAGGTATTTCGAAAAGTCCATCCGGGCTGTGGTACTGTAAGAAATGAAACCACTATGGTTCACTCCAAATGATTAAGACTTGATTGCTGCACCAATACACTCAGACCTTAATTTCGTTGACAACACCTCTCCTTGAAGGAAGACGAGAAAAGCAAGAAAAGCATTCTACTCCACTAACCGGAGGCTCGAGAAGAACTTCAGCTTCCATCTCGACTAGCACTGTCAGACTGTCCTGAGAATTGATTGTGTACAATCTGATCGGAGATTAAGGAAGCCGACAAGTCGTACCTTTATCTGTAAGTCCATGTGAGAAAGAGGAAGAAATATCGTTATTGCCTACATACACCCCCTGATTTGAGCCGCTCATCGTTCTCCTCATTGACCAACGAAAATCAGTATCACTTTCCTCCGGCAGAAACGTGCTACTCCCATGTCCAGTAAGGATCGAGGCCGGGCTCCCGCTCTCGACTTTATTGTACCTCGCGTGCAACGAAGAAGTTGGTGCTAAAATAGCTCTTTCCAAAAGCTCCATGCATAATCTAAGCCTGTTCTGGTCGCCTTTAGAATTATACCCCCCAGCGGATACAATTTCAGTCATTCCAAATTGAACTATGCCCATTGCAGTTGCACCTGAAGCTGACTGTACGTGGGGATCAGCTTCATGGTTCAACAACATAACAATCTTCTCTGGATCACCTAACTTCGCGGCTATGTGCAAGGGCGTCAGACCATCTGGACCTCGTAGGTTTACATTTGCTTTTCCCAGATCTAGAAGGGTTTTGACCACTTTTCTGTAATCACAGACATAGAACAAAAATTAGTAAAGCTTTAAAAAAGAATTTGAGGTGATCCACTCGCATTCCTACAGGTGACCAAAAAAGCTGAACTTTCGCAAGAAGTGAGAATGCAACAAGAGTTATAAGAAATGAAAGTTGAGAAACAGATGCATACCTGCTGCATTTGCTAACAGCGTAATGCAGGGCAAATGCTTTATCCAGGTTCAAACCCTCTCCATTGATCATCAACTGAACCAACTCCACGTCAGACGAGTCTAAGGCTTTCTGCATGCGCTTCGTCTTCTGCTCGGATGTTGTATTGCTGGACATGGCAGCCTCAAACCCGAATCCGGACTTTCGCCTAATATCCTCAAGCTCGCATACAATATTCGCAGGCAGATGTTTCTGCAATATTTCTGAAAATGGACCAGACTTCGCAACCAACTTTGAGCAAACATTCCAAAGATGCTTATTTTCTTGCGTGTGTGCAGTTGTTAGAATGCGCATCACGTCCTCGACGGACGCCTTCTCTGCCATGGCGGCTAAATGTTTCTGTGATAAGTCAATGTAGAAGCACAACATGAGGAATACAACATGACGAATTAAGATGAAAGTGCAAAAAGAAAAACCACTTCACGTGATCAAGCTATTCAATTCGCAACAAAAGACGAGTCCTAAATTTCCACCAAGACAGATGCGATCCCTAAGTGCAGAAGCACGGAAAAGTAGACAGTGGCAACCTGGGTGAGGGTAGAAAGCTGATCCAAACCAAAGAAGAGCGCAGCCTTCATAGTATCCAGCCCAAACTCTACGGCTGAGCTACAATGGGTGTGCCAACAAGATTTATCCTTGCACTGGCGGCCGCAGTTTTGAGGAGAAAAGAAATTGCTGTAGTTTCCGCTATACAGAAATTGCAACAGCAACATGAAGACATCGTAGCCTACAACCCCCACCGAAATAACATTAGGTATGCCGGGCCTGGGTTGGGCACTGTTCAGCTGCTGGTCATCGCAGAAAACCATACGAAAGAAGGGGCTTCGCGCCGCAAGCACGCATCTGTGAGCAAAAACATGCCGGTCCTCCACTTTAAATGTGACATCGCTAAAGGCTTGGCCCTTGTCAAGTAGAGCGAGAAAATCTGCCGAAAGTGTTTTCAATGATTGGTCCTCTGGAGACATGTAACTGTGCTTCTGTGATATCTGCATGGCTCCGATGACTGCTCGTCTTATTGCATCACAGGAAATGTACTAAGTGGGATGTGATAGTTACAAGTTGACGCCTTTAAAGAAACGAACACCTCCGTGAATGATACCGTAATCCGTTGAAAAAGCCTCGTACAAAGGTCCTTCAAAGAAAGTAGGGCAGTGTAGCAAAGATCTATAGATGAGGATTGCGTGGCAATGTAATCCAGAAGTCCTGGTAACTTGCCGCAGTGACAGTAAGCGACCCCCAAGTCAAGAATTCTTGCAAAACCTGCGTGCACAGAGAATTCTCTATTCCATTGAACAAACTCGTGAAAGTGCGGATGGATCGTGACAAGGGCTTCATGCGCAATCTTCAACCCGAAGGAATTCCAGGAAAGCCAAATGCACGAGAAGTGCACAGGTTCAAGGTTGGACAGCATATGCTTTTGGCTAGAGCAGAATTCAGAAAATCACATCCCAGCTGATCCCAAATATTCAATACCCTGATACGATGGGTAGCACCTCCAATGAACCACCAAACAGGTGAAATGCAAAGAGGCAAACTAGAAAAGCGGCTTGCCAAACCTGAGATGCGGGTACATACGCAAGTGTGTACTGTGTGACGATGGTGAAGCTAAAACTTGCTTAATCAGAGTGCAGATGTAACCTAACCCGTGGTGAAACGAACAAACCCTTCCTGCTAAGGTATATTTATTCTTCCTCAAAAGTGAAAAACCGCCTAAGTTCTTTCTCGCTGTTCCTTTCCTCCACGATGCCTCTTCTCCTCAGAATTCCAACTCTGAAGACCCATTACAAGTCTACATTTCCACAGCCACTCCCACAGTCATAGGCCATCGACTCTCAGTCCTGCGTAAAGTTCGCTTCCTCGCAAGATCCTCCCGAGGGGCTTGTGACACCCGCCGGCAGGAACACCACCCGATCCGAGCAGATTTAGAAACTTCAGTAAAAATATCCTAAGCAGCTTGGGCCGAAACCTTTTCCCCAGTACCCTAATCTCAATATGTCGCACTAACCACAGTGGCAGCAGATTGTAATCGCGACGCACGGTTCCTCTAAGTTTAGGGTTATACTCTAACGGAAACCTTGGTGAATTAAGTCAGCTCTATACTATCTCCCATTCAAGCATTAGAGAGAAAAAGCAAACTTTAGGAAACATTCACAGATTCACTACACACGAGCGCTATTCATCTGTACAAGTACCCCAATCTTAAGATCTCCCAACTTCGTCAAATAAGCAAAAGCCCAACCACTGCTTCAGAAGCCCGGTCTAGGTTGGATCGAACTTAGGAGAAACAAAATCTCCACGCTGTCAGCTGTACTGAGCCTTTCAGAGAGAGACCCAGGCCGTCTCAACCCGAACCCAAGCACGCACACGCGTTGTACTCCTCCACTCCGACAATAAGTGCTCTCTCACATTCCAAACGTACAACCTCTAATGGCATGGAATCAAGGCCAAACAGGGCAAGCAAACCCAAAGGCGAACAAAATCCAGCCAGTGGTCTAGATCAGCATCACATCACGCACCGTCCTTACCGAATCTAATTTTCCTAACCGCGTAATCTGGGCCAGCCTAGGCTCCCCCCACCCAAGCTCCAACCAGAAAAGCGCCGACCTCAGCACATCATCCGAACCGAACGTCTACATCTCAAGCACTCAAGGGGTCGGAGAGACATTTTGACCGTTGTCCCCAAACAACTGCTTGAGTGGTCTTCCATCATCACCAGGCCTCTTCAAATTTGACAGACTTTGTCGAATTGTTCAAAGTGCAAAACACTATCAAGCAAGAAGTTTGTGAAGGACTGTTCATATTCGTCCTCCTCCCACAATCATAGAGAAGTTGGGTTCTACAATACTTGTATTATACAAGCTAGCGTGCCACAAAAAAATTGAAGTTGTGGAAACCGGCTATTGTAATGAGCCCATCTGAATCAGAAGTGAAATTATATTTGTGAATAGAAGCACTTATCATCTGCAAAGCACTTATCATCGGCATCCATGTTAGTCATCTCCTTCTAGTAGGCATATACTATCCCTTAGTACTCATTCCTAATATCCATTGGCATCGTTGCTAGTCATCTCCTTGCAGTAGGCATATACCATCGCGTAGTAGTCATTCCCAATATCCATGATAGATTGAGCATCTGTCAAGGACATAAATCTTGAGGACAGAAAATTCTTAATACACTCTTATATCATTGAAAGGAACTAGGAAGTCACTCAAAGATAATATTGAACTAAAATGGCTATTGTCAAAAACAAGAAGATCAAAAAGTCTTAGAACAAGACTAAAGACTAAAAAGGCTTTGACAAGAGTGAAGAAGGCTTCACTCTTGCCTCCATATATACTTTCTAAATAGGAGCTATGTGGCGATATTCTACAGGACCTCCAACTTGTGTTGAGTTTACTAGCCACATGTTTTAACTTACAAGGTAAGTTATCTATGTAAGTGCCACATAGTTAGTTTGTTCCATAAGCTACTACACTGACTTAACTTGTTTCATAAGCTACCAACATGTCTTTAACTTGTTGGCTAAGTTTCTAATCTACAAACACATCTAAAGTCAAAACACCATTTATAAAGCTTTTAAGAAGCTTTTTCAAAAGACTTTATGAAATTAATTTATATTTATCTACTTCTACTTAATCATATAAATAACTATTGATATAAATATATATGTCCGTGATATTATTCTCTCTTCTAAAAATGAGTTCTACGAGAAGCAATCATCTTTCATAGATCTTACAATTTTTCATCTTGGTTTTGATAGATGTCGTCGATGAAAGGCCTCAATTTTCTTTCTTGTATTTGCAAGTTTCTTTATTGGCTCTCATGTGTGTTCACTAATATCATATTTGAGCCAATCAATAAGATATTGTAATCTGTTTTGGAGTTGCTTTAAATCTAAGATTTCTTCTACCTCAAACTTTTGATCATTGTCTACTTTCATAGATGGAGGTGGCATTTGTCTTCTTCCCAAAATATTCACTGTCTTATATGGCTGAAGAAGAGACATGTGAAATACAAGGTGAATTATTATAGACTTTGATAGATGTAATCAATAAGCAACATGATTGATTTATTTACAAATTAGAAAAGGTTCCAACCTACAATAGTCTAACTTATTATAAAGACAAGTAGTGTTGATATTATGGCAAAGTAACCATACCTTGTCACCCACATTGAATTGTGTTTGTTCCTTGCAATAGGCATCCGCGTTGATCTTTTGTTGTTCTTGAGCTTCTTTTAATTATGTCTTCATTGTTGCATGTAGCTATAACAAATAATTTGCTAAATCTTCCGCCATAGGATTATCAACTTTTGAAAAGTCAAAAATATCAAGTCATGGATGATAACCATAATTGGCAAAAAAAAGTTTTTATTGAGTAGAAAAATGTACCAAATTATTATATGAAAACTCTGTCAATAATAAAAGAGTTGTTCAATCATCTTCATGATAGTTGATGGTATAACTCAAATATTACTTTAGAACTTTATTCACCTATTCTGTTTGCCCATCACTTTGAGGATAAAAAGCCAAAGAGAGCTTTATATCCACCTTTAAAATCTTGAATAGGATTCTCTAAAATCTTAATACAAATTGACTCCTCCTATCCAATATAATATCCTTTGGTAATCCATGATAGTGATATATATTGTCAATGAAAAGCTTAGTTGTTTCTTCACTTGTGATAGATTTTATGCATAATACAAAATGTGCCATTTTGGTGAAGCAACCTACAATTATAAATATAGAGTCATATGAACTTGAACTTGAAAGATTTGTAATAAAATCCATAGAAATGAAAGACCATGGTTGTTTGAGTATAGGCAATGGTTGGAAAAGTCCATATGATCAATGATAAGGAATTTTTAATCTTAGACAAACGTCACATAACTAAACAAAGACTTTTACCACCTTCCACATTTGCAGCCACAAAAAATCTCTAAATATAAGCTCTAAAGTCTTGTTGTATCCAAAATATCTTGCTGCTGGAAAGTCATGACGTATTTGAAAAACACGTAAACGTGCTTCTCTTTTTGGAACATATAAGCATCCTTTGAAGTGGAGTAGGTTGTGTTTAAACTCGAACTTTGAAATATCATGAGACTTAAAAGAAAGATTCTTGATATCATAACTAAAAAAATCAGAGGACATACATGATTGAATTTTTTTGACAAAGATCAAATCAATAGTGAATATTGATTTTATTACTCAAAGATGAAAATGCTCTAGCTTCAAGAGAATTTTTCTTTATTGATTAAAAAATAAGTCTCTTTCTTTTAGTGCAAAATAAGAGCATTTAGAAAAAACATCTGATAAATCTTATTATTTTTTAGGTCAATATGTGATCTTGAAATCAAATCTTGATAATAATATGCTCCAACAAACTTAGTGACAATTCAAAACATGTGTTGACATGAAATAATCAAGATTCTTGTGATTTGTATATACTGTGACTGGATTTAAAGCGCCTTCTAGATAATGACGCCATTCTTGAAATGAATCCATAATTATAAGAAGTTCTTTGTTGTGGATCTCATAGTTAATCTCGGTTGCTAAAAATTTCTTGGAATTGAAAGCTACTAGATGGAGTTTTTCATTTGTTTCCATTTATGATAATATTCCATCCAAAGAAAAATATTTGATGCATTTATTTTCAAAAAGAACGCTTTAAAAAAGTCGATACAATATAAAGTTGGTATAGAAGTAAATTCCTTCTTCAAAGCAACAAACAATGCTTCAGCTTCTTTATTCCACTTAAGTTTGTCTTTATAAGTCAAACATGTAAATGGAGCTACAACTTGAGAAAAATGAATCCACAATTGTAAGAAGTTCTTGATAAAGATTTGGTAAAAATTTACCAAGGTTCAATGAGCATTTCACATCTCTTACTGTTTTTGAGATTTTTCAATCTATAATAGTTTGGACCTTCTTTGGATCCATCATAAGGCCTTCATTAGAAATGATATATCTCAAAAAATCAACTTGAGTAGTGTGGAATACACACTTTTTTTATCTTAAAGTATAATCTTGCATCTCTTAGTTTTTGTAACACATGATGAACATGAACTTCATACTCTTCTATATTCTTAGAATAGATTAAAATATCATCCAAATAATAAACAATAAAATCATCAAAAAACTCATAAAAGTCATCATTCATTATATGTTGGAAAGCAATTGGTACATTTGTGAGTCCAAAAGGCATGATATTATATTTAAAATATCCATACCTAGTTTGAAAAGCAATCTTTCATTCATCTCTTTTTTTGATGTGGACCAAGTTATATGCTTCTTATAGATCTATTTTTGTATATTTCTTTGCTTGATTTAGTTGATCTAAAAGTCTTGAAATCAAAAGTAGAAGATACTTATTCTTTATGGTGATCTTATTAAGTCCTCTATAATCTAAACACATTTGCAAAGATCCATCTTTTTTCTTCACAAATAAGATAGGAGCACTGGCTCAAGATTTAGAATGGCATATAAAATTTTTAGCCAAGTTTTCCTAAATGAACTCTTTGACTATAGCCAACTCATTTTGAGATAGGCTATAGATTGGTCCAAATAGCACTTGAATTTATTCTTGAAGATTGATGGAACAATTGTAAAGACCGATACTTTGGAAGGATATTTGTATTTTTTTTTTCTAAAATGTCATAAAAATCTTGTTATTAGCTATGAATATTACTTGATATCTTCTCACCATCAACAATAAATGTGGCATATATAGCAAAAGATGGCCCTTCATTTGTAGCATGCATAAAAGTACTTACACCTATCAATAATGGTTTGAATATATTAGATTTATGGATTTTTACTTATCTAGCAAGATCTTGGGCTAAACTATGAAAAAAAATCAAGATTACAAGAAATTTTATCTATTTGAAGGTTATATCTTTCTAACCACAATAATCCTAAAATAATTGGATTAAAAGGAGATTTAATCATATAAAATATTAATAAATTATTGTGACCAGTAGTTGTTACTTCTACAAGAATAGTTTCATGTATAACATTCCCATAAGATAATGAACGTCCATCTATTACTTCTACATACATAGATTTGATTTTCTTAACTAAAATTATATCTTTTTTTTTGACAAAATCTTCATCTATAAAAGAGGTTGAGGCTCTTAAATCCAACAAGGCTAAGACTTTGTGATTTTTTGGTCGTAAATAGACTTCTATTATAAAATAAGGTGAGGGATCTGAAAAAAAAAAATAAGACCTTTATTAGATATTGTACATGATTCTAGCCACATATTTTCCAACATTTTGTCTCATTTGGTAATTGTACTTCTCATTTTATAATTACGTTGCTTCTTTGAACAATATTGAATACTAAGCCTATCTTCTCCACAATATAAGCATAAGTTCTCTTGATATTGTTGACTCTTTTTTTACTTTGGACGGAATTTAAAATGTATTGTATCAATTTACATTGATTCTTGCCTTGATGAATAGTTTCTAAAAACTTAGGAGCTCCCATCATTATTTGATTTGTTCCACTCCAACCAAATCTTTATTCTTTATGTCTTTCAAATAATTGATTTTTGCATACAATGGCTTGAGCAATAAATTATTCCAAAGATTTTGTCTTTGACATTGTTAATAATAAGTCTTTGACATTATCCTTCAATCCATATCAAAATTTATTGATAAGAGCTTTTTCATTCCAATCCATGTCGCGAGCAAGGTTTTAGAATTCAGAAATATATATGGTATTTGATTGTGATCCTTATTGTAAAGATAAGAGCTTGATTTCTACTACTTTTCTTTGATATTTTTCTCCAAATGTGGCCATAAATACTACTAGAAATGAATTCAAATCATAAAAGAGTCATAAATCTTTTTCTATTAAAGGTATAAATCAAGAGAGAGAACTTCTTGATAGAAGTGTATCTATGAATCTAACTTGAGTAAATCCATTGGAGTATTGAAAAGGATGTAATCTTAGATTGAGCTTGACTTGTTGCAAAAATCTTCAAAATTTTGATCTTATTCCATGAAACTTCTCAAGCATATTAATTCTTATCCCCGTCATACTTGTAGAAGCAAAATTCCTTGGATTTGGTTCTGAGGTTGATCTACTTGCTTCCTTCAATTGTACAACTTCTTGTCGCACACTCTAAACTTCTTTCATATGCATAGGCATAGTACTTCTATGATTCACATTGAAAAAACATGAAATTTCTACTTTTAGAGTGTTGACAAAATCATAAAGATCTACAATAGTTACAAATCTATTTTTCACTTCCATTGAAAGTAGCATCTATAATCTTTCCTTCCATAGACAAGTCAAACAAATTTTTAAAATTAAATTAAAAGAGGATAATCTGCAACCTCTAATAAAAAATTTCACAAAAAGAAATAATCCACTCTCTTTAAGAAAAATATTAATGTTAAAAAATAAGATTTTTTGTTTAAAGGTGGATAGTCCACAACCTTCAAAATACAACAACAAAAGTAAAGTAATCCACTTACTTCTAAAACAAGATAAAAAATAACATGTTCGCACTCTGGTCAAACTATCAAAGACATAAATCTTCAGGACAGTAAATCCTTAATACACTCTTATATCATTGAAAGGAACTAAAAAGTCATTCAAAGATGATATAATATTGAACTAAAATGGTTATTGCCAAAAATAAGAAGATCCAAAAGTCTTAGAACAAGACTAAGGACTAAAAAGGCATTGATAAGACTAAAGAAGGCTTCAATCTTGCCCCCATATAAACTCTCTAATTAGGAGCTATGTGGTAATATTCTAGAAGACCTCCAACTTGTGTTGACTTTACTAGCTCCATGTTTTAACTTGTAAGGCAAGTTATCTATGTAAGTGCTACATAATTAGCTTATTCCATAAGCTAATACATCGATTTAATTTGTTTTATAAGCTACAAATATGTGATTAACTTGTTGGCCAAGTTTCTAACCTACAAACACATTTAAAATCAAAACCACATCTATAAAACTTTTAAGAAGCTTTTCTAAAAGACTTTATGAAATTAATCTATATGTACCTATTTTTATTTAATCATATAAGTAACTATTGGCATAAATATATATATATATATATATATATATATATATATTCGTGATAGCATCCCATCGAATTATTTTTAATGACAACATGTATTGAGAGATAGAAATGCCTAGTGGAGACATCTATAGTGTACACAAATTGTGGGGCAACACTTTTGAAATATCCTCATGTTTGACATTTTTTTTGCAATCATGTTAAATAAAAATAGATGCATTGTTATTGACAAGCCCCACAAATAAGGCTGCCATATTACAAATTATGGCCTTGGCTTTAGTTGCAAGGAGTAAAGCCATGAGGCTCATCACAAAGGTGCCTTCATCTTCAATAAAAGCCTCCACACTTGTGAGAGCTATATATTGAGATCCGTAAATGACTACATTTGAAACACCATATATTATGAATATCTAATGAAAAGATTTTAGCAATATTTTTAATATATTCTATTAGGTTTTAGAAGGTTTTAAAATATTCTTAAAATATTTCAATGAAATATTTTGAAAGATTTTTAGAATATTTTAGAAGATTTTTAAAGGTTTTCAAAATATTCCAAAAAATTTTAAAAAGTTCTAAGAGGATTAAAGAAGTTATCTTAGAAAGATTCTAGGATTGCTTCATCTCCAAGAAACATAAGAACTTCTAAAGAAGCTTCCTAATACCTTGTATATATTAGAGTCAAGGCTCAGAGGATCTTCAATCTCAACAACATGTCTCTTAGAGCTCCAGCTTACCTCTTTTAGTATTGATTTTCTATTCATCTTATTTAATCAAGTTCATGCTAACTTTCGTATTAAAATTCTTTTGTTTAACTTCTTATTTGACTTTCTCTATAATATATCAATGATAATTTATCAAGATTGCCTTCTTATTAATACTAGAGCTTGATCCTTCTTAAGAGAAAGTAGATTATCTCTCTTCTTGAAGGCATATAAGTATTTTAGAAATTGTAGATTATCCTCCTCTTAATTGATATTATTTAAAAACTTCATTTTTTTCTTTCAAGATGGCTGGAGGTAAAGATCTTGATATGGTTGGGTCTATTGAGTCCAAATTAGATGATATTTTGAACACACTAAATACTTTATATTCTAAAACTACTGAAATTAAATATTTTTTTGCAAGATTTCATGGTAATGTAAGACTTGGAATACTTTAGCTTATGATGCAATTACTTTGTCAAGCTTTTACATCCAAGGTGGCAGTTGCATCTATACTTCAAAAAAAAAAAAAAAAAAAAAAAAAAAAAATCACCTATTCAATAATATAAGGAGCCTGAAATTAATCTTTCAAGTTTTAAAGATTTGTTAATCAAATTCAATTAGTAACTTTTTTACAACATGACTGCTATTCAACAAAAGAATAGAGAGTTGATTTAATTGGAATCTTGCTTATAAGATAAGCCTTATCTTCATTTGCTCCTTTAATTAAAAAGAAATCTTCAATCTTCAGTAACTTTGAAGTTTTTTTAAAAGCATTTACATAGGCATTTAGAAAATATGAAAAGGCTTAATGGATGACAACAAAGATTTGTTCATTACGTCAAAGATCATGCTTTGCATTACTTTATCCATTTAATTATAGGCGATTGGCTTATGATACTAATTGGAATGAATAAGCTCTTATGAAGCAATTCTATTAGAGACTAAGGTATGATATGAAAGACTTATTATTATCATTATATGATCTTTAAATATCTAATAAAGCCATTAATCAAATTATGAAGTTTAATAATTGATTATTTCAATGCTCATGGACTTTGACAACGTGTTAGGGACATAGTCCTTAGAACCTTCTAGAGACAAGTTTCTAGAACCTTCTAGAAGCAAGTCTCTGGAACCTTGTAAAAGCTTCCTATTTGGTAGAAGTTGCTTGAGAAGCTTCCTAAATAGGAATATATGTTGGAATCGAGGTTGAAGAGTTCTTCAGTCTCGACAACACATCTCTTGGAGCTCTAGCTCACCTCTCTGGTATTGTTCTTGTATTCATCTGATTAATCTAGTTCTTGCCAATTCTTCTTGAACTTCTTGTTAGATCTCGAGCCTATATTTCTGTGTCCGTGACACAACACAATGCACTCAAAATTTGTATTTTTTTGCTTCAACAAATGCATTGCTTCTATACTTTGGAGCTGAAGATATGTAAATTAATATAGTACAATTCAACCTTTTTATAATAGAAAAGAAGAAGTATTAATTTGAACAAGGCTTATGCTTATATTGTAGTAAAAGAGGCCATAAATTTGGAAATTGTTCAAAGAAACAACATACAATCAAGATTAGGAGTATAATCATCAAAGAAAATAAAGAGACCGAGCTACAATAGGAATCATGTAATTGAACATTCCAACACCTCGAGTTCATCAAGGTTCTTCTTTCTATATCCAACTTGATCATTGTTTTATTTTATCTTTATTTCTTTGCTCACAAAAGCTTCAAACAAATGCCTTATTAGATTTAAGAGCATTTGTTTATTTTTTAAATGAAGAATTTATCAAACTTTATAAAATTCTTTTAATATAAAAATAAAAACCTATATACATAGAAGTAATAGATGGTCAACTTTTATATACAAGCATTATTTCTTATGAAAAAATATTCCTATAAATATCATTTAAGGACCATAGTAGAAAAATAATATTCAATATTATTAAAATTCCAACTCATTCTATCATTTTAGGACTTTCATGGTTAAAAAGATATAATCCATCTATATATTAGAAATTTTGTAAGCTTGAATTTTCTATAGAATTCCTTCAAACAAAATCTATTGAGAAGTCATCAATTACAAAGCCATTATTTCTTGAAGCAAGGATTTTTATGAAGATATCTAAGAAAGAAATGCCATTTTTTATTTATGCAATCTCAACTTGTAAAGAAGCAAGCTTATTAGTCTATCTTAAAGTAATATAAAGAATTTCAAGATATCTTCAAAACAAAATATTAATATTTTATCGGAGTATCAACCATATGATTGTACCATCAAACTTCAAAAAAAGGCTCAATCACTATTTGATCCAATTTAAAATCCATCATCAAATGATTTTTGAACATTAAAAGATTATATCCACAAAAATCTAACAAAGAAAGTTATTTGGCATTCCAAATCTATAGTAGCTACACTTATATTTTTTATGAAGAAACTAATGGATCTTTGCAAATATGTGTCAATTATTATAGCCTAAATAAATTAAAAAGGAAGAATCATTATCCATAATCATTGATATCAAGGCTTTTGGAATAACTCGCTAAAGGCAAGATCTATATTAAAATAGATCTCTGTGGAGTATACAATCTGGTATAGATTAAAGAAGGAAATGAATAGAAGACATCATTTCAAATAAGATACAGACATTTTGAATATAATGTCATACTTTTTGAATTGATAAATACTCTAACTATATTCTAACATTTAATAAATGATATTTTTTGAGAATTCATAGACAAGTTTATTGCATATTATTTTGATGATATTTTAATCTATTCTAAGACTCTTGAAGAATAATTGAAGAATAAATTTTATAGAATAATTTAGTATATTCAGTTAATGATCTAATATATTGAATTTGAGAGTGTTTAAAGAGTCTTTAGATCATGAATCTCAAGTAGAGCCAAAGTTGGAGTTTTTCTTATTATAGCTATTAAATCAACCATTCCTGTTCTTGCAACCTTTGTAAATTCATTTTTTAGATGAAAATGGACCTTCTCAAGGAAAGAAATATTTATGCTATAGTCAATTCAAATATAAAAACTTTTAAGATAATGCTCAAGTTTTAGTCATTCTATTGCAAGTTGAAGCAATAGAATCTAATAGAGCTAGAGTTACTTTTTATGGATGTTTTGAAGGCCGTAATGCTAATCAAGTCGAAAGAATAGATCTTCAATAAGTAAATAAAGGTAATTATTATTGCTATCTAAGTAGATCAGTCTATCCTTTGAATAAAGATCAATAAATAGTATATATTGTATCTATTGTTCAACAAATCCTTGAATTTTTGTAGATGTGAAATAAATGTTCCTTATAGAACTCAAAGTTAATAGGAAAGATGAAGTTATAGACGTCCAACAAGAAGATTTTAATAATATTTTTAAAATATTATATTAGATTCTAAAAGGTATTAATAAATTTTTAAAATATTTCAATAGAAGATTTTTATGATATTTCAATAAAAGATTTCAAAAATATTTTTAAACTATTTTAGAAGATTCTAAAAGATTTTTAAAATATTCTAATAGATTCTATAAATTTCTAAGATGATTAAAAAAAATTTCTAAAAAAGATCCAAAGATTTTTTTTGTTTTCAAATAATATAAAAATTTCTTTGGAATTTTTTTAATACCTAGTATATATTGGAGTTGAGATTGATGGAATCTTTAGTCTTGACAATACATCTGTTCAAACTCACCTCTCTTAATATTGATCTTGTACTCATTTAATTTAATTAAATTCATGTTAGCTTTCTTATTAAAACTCTTTTATTCAACTTCTTGTTCAGTTTTTTGTATAGTGTATTCATAATACTATAAGCCATGGCTAGAGTCTTTGCATTGTGCGGACCTTGTACTTTATACAAATCTACTAAGGATTGAATCAAGCCTTTTAGTTAGACATTTTGTTGATTGAGAAGGGTGCTCAATTTTTGCAAGCATATTACAATGGTGGAGGTTACCTCTATAATATTGTTGAGTGCAATCAATACTACTTGCTAAGAAGATGAAGGGATATATATGGGCAACTTCTGCTCAAGGTACTTATAGACCACTATGCATATATGGCACAAAAATACACTTAATTTTTTTATAGATGACCACTATGTATCAATGAATTTTGGACATGTATAAGCCATCTTTTTAATGAGATTATACTATCCAAAAAAAAATTAAATAAAAAATAAAAATAAAAATAAGGCTTGTCAAGATGTAGATAAATTAATTTTTATATAACTTAATGTATTCAACTTGGACTACAAGGTCAAGTTGATGTAGAGCACACCACACCTACACAATTCTATCACCAATTACCTTAACTATCCTCATTGTGATGCCAAAAATTTGCTTAATCATTGTACGCTTATTATTTGTAATAATTCCAACTAGTTGTGACTTCTATTTTGGAAAAATGTCATTTAAAAGTTTTGCATTTGAAACAAAGATTACTTTGGCTATCTTACAATCAAAAAACAAAATAGCAAAAAGATGGATGTTATGCAACTTTGATTGATATTCAAATTGAACTTGGAAGTCAAGATAAAAGGTATCTTGCTTTGAGCAAATGTTAAGAACAAGCAAAAATATCCATTGTATATGAATGAGTTTGGTGATTTTTTGTAAGCTTATAAGACAAACCATGCTCACGAATGAAGTTGCACAATCATCATTATATTCACTTAAATAGTCCATATATAACACGATCTTTGTGACATCCACGAGATGTATTGACATTTGAAATAAAGCTCTACAAGAGGTAAAAGCAATCACAAGACAAAACAACCACAAAAGATTGATCTCTACTTCATACACTTTGCACTTCAAATCTAGCTTTTTAGTAAGCTCAACTTGATAGTTATTTGCATCTTTCAATATCTTCAAAATTGATAACGCTTGTTTACAAGTCGGTGTAGATTCCTTGTTATTTTCATTGAATAACATATCACTGATAGCCATGTCCTCAATGTCTCAATTGATTGTAAATGTGAGTGCCTTCTTCGTCTCCAAATGAGTCGCATGGGTATTTTTTGAAATTTACATGGTTAAAGAATTGCTTCTTCAAGGCATCTGAGAGGGTGTTATACTCTACCTATGCTTTAGCATGTTGTGACTTTATATATGCCATGATATTGTTTGTACACAAAAGAATTGAAAATGTTTTTACATTCACCATTTACTTCCACTTACACATTGTGAGATTGATCTCTTCATATCTAAGCTTCTCATAGAATAAGCATTGTGCTAATAGAACTTGGTCGGTGTTCTCATCTCTTAGGTTTGGTACAAGGTTGAACTTTGTCCTTATAGAGGATTTCCAAGGGATTTGGAACTCTTTCACCATGGTGAATTTGACGTGCATACCCTGATGTGATTGCTACAATTGCAGATTGGTATTCCTCCGCATGGATCACGTCATACAACACCTCCCCCAACAGTGCGGAGTAAAACTGTTGGGGCCTTATTTAAGGGCATCTCGCTGAGCTTATTCTAAGAAAATTAGAGTTTGTTTTGGAGAAAACACAAATTTAGAAAGGTCTGATCATCACCAATGAAAGAGGGCGTATGGACGTACTAAACTCGCAACCGACAGTAAGTGACGCTGGTACCCAGTAAACCCAAAAAAAACGTCCACAATAATGCAGGGTATTATAAACTACCATAAAAACTAGGGTATTAAAATACGCATTAACCACTCCCCTCCTCCACAGAATAGCGCTCAGACACACTTGCAAACCAATAAAGTGGGGCTGGCTAGGTGCGAGGCGGCTTTCGGTCCGTCAGGCATCCCGTCAGGCGTCCCATCAGTCATCATTTACCGCTACAGAGCACGTGTACGTGTGATTCCTCCTGCACCAAACGATTCTTCTTCAAAACTCCCCGGATGCTGGCATCCTGCGAACCTAGACTTCCACACTTCTATTATGACTGCAACTGTGACTGACTGCACACTGCGCCACCTGTGCTTATGGGTACCGGGGGAATCGAGATTGTGGGGTGCGATGCTTTCGTTTCACGAGGTGATAGCTAGACCATCGTCGCAAGCAACGAATCCTCCGTAAGTCGCTGTTGAAGCTCATTTTCCTCGCTTGCTTCCTTCCTTAGTGTCAAATCGATCTTCCTTCCATTCCTTCGCTTTTTCAACGCGTCGGAGAGTGGACTTCATCCTGGAGTTACAGTTCCTGTAGAGTGGATGCTGCACTAGTGGTTGCTCCCTTCCCTCGTTGAGAGAACTGCAGCAGCGGCGCTGCCATCTCCGTGGCTGGTTGCTGTGGGATCACCAAACATCCTGGCTGTCAGAATTGTAGTGTAACAAGATATTTGGTAAATTTGCACTGAAATTGTGAATTTGAATTTGACATGATACTTGGTGAGTTTGCACTTTCACAATGAATAGTACTTTGGTGTAATGTTTGGTGGAATTTCACTTTAATATAGTCAATGGTGGTTGGTGTAATATTTGGTGAGTTTGTACCATGTAATGTTCATATGAGTTCTCTCATATAACGTTTTTGACATGTTTATCAAGATTAAATGTTATTTGGTTGTGGTGTCCATTTCCAAATTTCAGATGAGATGAACAATAATTATTGTAAAGTATTTTTTTTACAAAATAAATTATACAAATTATCATGCCTGTAATATAATACAAGAATTTTTTTAAAAAATGGAATTAAAAAAAATAAATAGCTAATTTTATGATTTTATTTTATTTATGAAAAACTCATATTAAGAGAACGGCTAGGTGGACACTCCCCTTTTACTGTATAGACACCCTACATATACACAATAAGATCCTTATTTTACAGTAAAATAAATAATGTTACATTTTTTAAGGATAAATCCACAATAAGATATTTTCTAAATGAAATTATTGAACTTATAAAAGTGAATGAAAGTATAATATAAAAATTATCATGAAATAATTTTAGTTTTAATCAACAAGTTAAATTTTATAAAATAAAAGTAAAAACAAATGCTAAAAACTATTGCACACAAATCTTTTAATGAAAATAAGAGGTTCTCTATGAGTATGTGGAGGCCAAGGGGTATCCATGTAATCATCATCTTATGGTTCTTATTCAAAAAACTCATGTGATTTTAACATGTGTTCATTTTTACATATCCCAATTTTAAATTTGGTATACAAAAAATATTTGGTGCAAACTATAAATCTTTATATTTCAAATAATATGTGTTTGATCAACACCAGTTCTTGATGTGTATAAACTATTATTAATATTTTTATTTCGTGTTTCATAATTTAGATAAACAATGTATTATTGCTAATAAAAAAACATCTATATAATTATGAAAAATAATCATGAAATATAATAACAACAGTACAAATACATAAATATAAAATTTGGAATTGTATAAACGATGTAGATAAATATTGAATAATTATTAATAAAAAATATAATTATTTCTAATTATAATCTACAAAATTATAGCAACAGTATTTAAATGTATATTAAATATACATGAATGACATTTTTTTAAATATAATGTTCAATAAGTTTTGATAAGAAAAATTATATTATATGAAATTAAAAGACACTAAAAAAATTAATTTTCTAAATCATATACATACATAATTTTTTTTTAAATGATTGATTCAATATTTTTTTAATACATATTTCTTATAATTAATACTTGATCTTTTTAAGTGTTTTTAGTAAAAAAATTACTAAGTTTTATATTACACTTATTTTGTTAAATAATTTTTTTAGTGTTTCTATTATTAAATAATTATTTATATATATATATATATATAGAAACAATGGTTTTAATCTATATGCATCTATCTAAAGCATTGTTTACTTATTCATGCATTTATTGATATTGTTTTAAAAGTTTTTTCTTTTTCTATTTACAAAGTCATTTTCTCACTTGTATTAGTAAAAAATTGCAATATAAATTACCATTGTCTTACATCTAACTGTACAAGTATATTGTAATAATATACTACAAATAATGATCGTATTAAAATTATAGGTCAAGTGTAGGACAGATAATGATCCCACTAATTACTGCTCTATTCACTCACTCTACCTTCCTTATGTCCTAAATTTGTTATTGTCATCCATGTTCTTTCCCACTTGCCTAAAACTTTGGTATAAAGATTTAGTTATTTATATGTTACAACTTTTATTAATTTCCACAAGATTTTTTATATTTAATAATACATGTCTATATTTTTTTCGTTGTTTTGATAGGAATATATTTTTCTTCTAAACATACTTTGTACTTGTTTTTGAATCTAAAAACATACCAAATGAAGTTATATAAATGTTTAAATTGGACGAGGAAGTATTACATAGGTGGCTTGGTTTATTAAAACTATTTTAGGTAAAAGAAAAGTATTCTAATTGCATAATTCTAAACTTGATTATGATTATATATATATATATATATATATTTATTTATTGTTTTTAGAGATTGTTGATTCTAAACTTGGAATAGAAGAAAAATATTAGAGATACCTTGGGTCAACTATGCATTTACTACCATGCATTTGTGCTAGATTAGCTACATGAGTAGGGCTTCTTTTATGCTTCATGTTTGGTCTAAGTTTTAAGCCAATCAAAGTGGTGGTATTGTTCTAAGATGTGCCATTTTTCCTTTGCTATCTTCTATCCTTCCACATTGAATTTTAGTACTTAATTGTCTAATTTGGTTGTATATCCCATAAGATCGTGCATGACTCCTATTTTCAAATTTAATAAAATTTATTAGAATAAATAAATAAATAAATAAATAAAAATCTTTAGATTTATTTGATTTCTTTTCTAGAGAGATTTGAGTGTTATAATACATGCAAAACCTTCAAACCTAAGATTATTTTGTACTTTCTTTTCCTAAGTCTTTTATTTTTAACTTCTTGAATTTATTATCATCTTCTTTCATATCATGAAACATTTTATTGTACATCGATGATTTTCTTCAATATACTATTTTTAAACTAAAGCAAATGGCCATAACACACACACACACACATATATATATATATATACATACATACATATATATTATTTATTGGTCACAAACACATGAGCAGAAAATGGAATAGGTGTACAGACACATGGTTTGTGAGTGGAGAGGTGGCCCCCTTCAGTACATGGTCAACATTCATCTACCAATGCTCATGACTTCTACACACATACCCAGTCAATAATTACTGCAGTCTTTGTTTCTTTGTTTGTATATTTATTTTATTAGTTTTTCACTCCTTTTTTGAATTTTATTCAAGACTAGTGTCAATTGTTGGATTAGTGGGCTTCTATTTTTTAGGTTTGTGTGGACCAATTCATTACATGAGCATAATGGGTGAACTTTTTTTCTTGGGAAAATCTTTCCGGTTTTTTTCTTTTAATAAAGTTACAATAAGTACAAATATAGGCCACATTTTTTAAGAACATCATTATTTCAACAATATATTACTTTCATTGGTTGAATCATAACTACTTTTAAAAATTTGTAATGTAATATTTTAGAAATGTTACAAAATTATCTTGACATCTTTTAATGGAACTTCTTCATACATGAATACATTTTGAGCAATTTTAAGAATTGTTTCTATGGCAATCCTTGCCAATGTCCTCCCACTAAGATTGAAACATATGACTAAGTGGAGGCCAAAAATGAGAGAAGACCAAGGCAAGTGGATGGAGAGAAGTGATTAAGTAATATAGAAAAGGGCCAAAATTTAACAATATTATAAACATTTGCTCGCACTTGTGAGAAGAACCAATCCTAATAGTTGTTTGATGCTATTGCAATCCATTTCTATTGTAATCCATTGGCACTAGGACTAGCTGTACCACTTTGACATTTAACCTCACATTATTTATGTTAAACTTGGTTTTGTTTATGGATAGCGAGTAGAGCAAAACCAATACTGATGTTTATTGATGAAATATATATATGCAAGAATGAAGTAAAGTTTATCACATTCTAAATAGGTACATGTTTAAATATTGTAATAGTGGTTGTGTTGAAATCATGCATTTTACTATTGCAACAAAACATATCAAACAATCAAATATATCTCTTAGCTTTTAAACTAACATCAAATTTATACTTCCAAAATACCATCTCCACATTTTGTGTTATTAGTTTTTTTTGCAAATTTTATAATTTTATAATATCATTGATAAATGTTATTGTGTAGGCAATAATATTGTTAGTAAGAACGTGTTACTTATTTTAATTCAAATGCTATTGACACACTTACACAATTTTAAAACAAGTTTTATCCTGCACACTTGATTGTGGCTATAATAATCACAAAAAAGAAACACACAAAACCCACATGATAATTTTATCTCATACATTAAATGAATAATACATTTCACTTGCATCTTAAAAACTGTGAAGTATAAAGACATAGGTTTGTTGCAGAAACATGGAATCAAAAAAAATCTAAACAATCGTTTTTTTTTTTTCTGAAAATAAACTATTCTTATATATTTTAATTGTTAATTGTAGTAATATTTTTTTCATTAACAACTTTTTTTCTTAGAACTTTTAAAGACGCCAACAATGAATGTAACAAAAAAACTCATTCCTACAGTCACACTTAGCTAAGCCTAAAATAAAGTAGAAAAAAGCGAACCCAAATGAACAGTTCATTGTGTAGGCAATAATATTGTTCATTTGTCACATAATAGATAAGTGTTTCATGTAATATGAACCCCTTCTTTATCACAACACTTATCTATTATGAATGGGTGTGCTTTGTTCCAGGTCAGCAATATATGTGATGGGTCCCACCCACTAAAAAACTGCCAAGTGTCAAAATTTATTTTGGAGAAGTTCTCCCTCACGTGGCACACCCAATATGATATGAAACTTGCAATTTCTACAACAAAAAGAAGCAGATATGGTCTGTTTTTTAGAGGGAGGATGCAAAAAAATAAATAATAAAATAAGTAAATAAATAAATCAGAAAGTCATTTGGAAAGTCAATGTTTTTGGACTATAATATTGCATATTATTGTACAAAAATCAATAGTATAACAAATAATTATATTATTGATTTATTTATATTTAAAGTATCACAAAGTCTAATAAAACTTTTGCATGATTAATGATTAATTAAATATTTGTGTTAATTGTTCTTGGTGGTCAATGATTTAATTTTATCTATTTTAGTTTTTTTTAAGAAGAGGTGCAAGTTGGAGCACATGTTTTGTCCTCTGAGCAGCAGCATGTACCCATTTAATTATTATAATGTCGTTTAATTATTTCATTTTATTATGATTTTAAATAAATAAATATAAGAAGACACAATGTTGATACAGCAACATGTGTTTTATTTTTATTTTTATTTTTTCAATTTTTTCATTTACAAGTAATTAAAACCCCTAATTTTTTTGGGTTTTGAGTCGTATTTTGTTTTCTTCTGTTAACTGTAAACCAATAGAGATTTAGTTTGTGTGGCTTTCCTTCATATATTAAAGTTTTGCAAAAATGATTGCATTGTAAGTTGATTGATTGATTGATTGATTGCATCGTACATCATTTCAAAAGCATGAAGTTGTTGTTCTAGAATTAAAAGTATACATGTAAGTACAAATAAATATCATCTTGTTATGGGATATGTTAAGATTTTAAAATATATATTGAATTCATTGTTACATTCAATATAACAAGGTAATCATGTTGTCTTACAATAGAGTTTATTTTGTTTGCATCTTTCCAATTTATTATTGATACAACACACACAATAGTAAAATATGATTCAATAAAGGATGTAATAATAAATTGTATTTTTGCATATTTTAACTAAATGGACCATAGTTTGACAAAGTTGTTTTAAAGCAAAGTACGTGTGAACTTCCAAAGAAAACACAGACTTCTTAGTATGTATTGGGGCATACCAATACGATTTGTTTGATACAAAAGGCCTTTAATATTATATTTATTAAAGAATGTGAGACAAGAAGATAGTAAAATCAAGGAACATTTGTGGTTCTAAGGATTTATGTAACAATTAATTCATTAAAAAAAAACGAACAACTATAGAACTTAATTTTTTAGCCTTCAAATAAAGGTATTATACAAATGTTTCAAAAATTTATGACAAAATTAGTTCTTTTAGTCTAAATATAATCTAACAGAGAACTAGTAGCAAGTAATTTGTTGCATAAACATAAACATTAACAAAAATAATCATTGACCACCAAAAACAATTAACACAAATATGGAAAGATAAAATTTCTCATCCAAACCAAAGATTTGAAGAGACGATTGAGCCATTACTTCAAAGATTGCGTCATGCACTTTGAATTAAAAATGATTTTGAAAAAAGATAGAACATTTTAAAATTCTACCATATCTTCTACGATGTGTTGATGCGAGGTCATAAAACGAATTGAAGATGGTTTTGAAAGATGTGATAATGACCATGTCATTTTTCACATGACAGCAACACAACAAAAACAAATATATTGTAAAAAAAACACCTTTTTCTATTTACAAATGCATTGAAGTGCATTTTGAGGAAGTCATCTCATGTCCAGGCAAATCAAAAATCAAAAAACAAAAACAAAACAAAAACAAAAAAAAAAAAAAATCTGACAACAAGGAAAATAAGCCAAAAATCTAGGCAGTTAATACAATCCTTGCAAGGAGAAGGAGAAATTCAATCTATCCAGAGTTTCTCGCAACACTCTAAATGAGGCAAAGATCAGACTTCACTCCTGCAAAAGCAGGTCACAAACTTCACCAATTTTTAATAGGCCCATTTAAGGAGGGGATCCTGTAGAATCAAAATGAGCTTGGTAAACAGTAGTAATTACCCACCTAGATTTGCATCCAAGTCTGTTTTTTTGCGATTCATTGCCGCTCTGCATGCAAATCTGAGCCCCAAAAGTTGACCACCACCATCGATCAGCAAGCTATGCAGGCCTGAACAAATCCTGTTAGAGCGGAAGTATGCACAGCTGCAGCAACAAAAGTCCAGTTTCGGGTTAGAGATATGAACAGAAGTGGGTTACTACAAAGGAATTCCATCTTCAACAATGGCATTCACTATCCTCGTGTGTGTCTAGCATCAACATCCCCCACACACCATAGCCAAGTTGGAGAGACTCTTCCTCTCTTTGCTGTGTCTTAGAAGCTGCAGCTGTGGTTGTTAGGGTTACACAACGCAGTTCCACCTGATTTGCTCAGAGTGGGAAATCTCCATGTGTAGATGTCAGTTTGTTTTCACAAGTTACGCCACACAGGATCGCGCAAATTAGATAAGCTCACATGAATGTACAAGCTTCTCCATCGGTGAACACACCAAATTCAAACTGCGCATTGTGTACGCAGTAGAATACATATTCATCAAGTCGGCGTTATAACAAAGACAAAGTAATGAGTTCAAGAGAGCAAATACTGGTGTCGATTGCAAATTGCAGAATTACACTATGAGAGCAGATTAATCATGATGAATGGGAAAAGAAAACATCTTTCTACACGGGTATGGGAATTTGCGAAAATGTTCATTTGTTCTTCGCAAGCCACTCCACAATAGCTTTTTCAGCCGGAGTCAGCTCTTTCTTGTTCCTCACGGAACCCTGCAAATTCAGAGAGAGAAATCAATTGTCTGAACAATGCAGTTCAATGTACACATAATCCCCAGCCTTGTACTCACATTTTGCAACTGCGAAAAAGACAATCATCTAAAAAATCTGCTACTTCAATGGTGGGTAGTGCGAAGAACAGTGCCTAGGTGGATGGCTCTGCTACAACGATTGAGAGAACATCCTAGAAACAGGCTCTTACAGGCAGCCTCATTGCTTATAAAATAGTCGAGTTTAGGGCTTGTGTGTTAGAAATATGCGGAGGTGCACACAAAGCATGGAAGGCTTGAACTTGATTTTACCTCCACAAACTGAAAGTATTCTGTGAAGTTGCGCCGGTAGTAGTCTTCCAGCCTCTGCGAGATATCATAAAAATCGTCTTCAGCTTCCGTTTCCTCCACAACCCAATACCTCAAACTTCAGAGCATTCGTAACCCAATTGACAACACAATAAGCTTCATAATCGCTAAGACAAGGTGAGGGGGAGAGAGAGAGAGAGTGAGAGAGAGAGCCAAATTACCGCTGCGTCATTGACAGCCTTGTTTGCTCGAGATGTCTCCAGAAGTTCTGTCACAGAGAGCACAAAGTTGATGTTAAAATGCAATTGTAATCCTTATTTCAAGATAACAATTGGAAGATAGCGATCACAGTTGGTTCCATTTCAGATCCAATTAGTTAATACTTCTCGACCCTCTCTTAAACGATCACCTTTTCAAGTTTCTGTGACATGATTCAATTGGAGTTCCCACAATTCATACAAGAGCAGAACACAGTTCTGACCCGGTCTGTGTAGATGCACCGTCGGGGCAAGCAATGGACGACGATTACTAGCAAATCAGGATTGACAAGTACACAGAAGAGAGAACAGTTCATACTCTGAATAAGAGGATTGCTAGCGGCTTCTTCAGCAGTTTCTATCTCCCCCGCTGCAGCATGCGCAGCATCTGTCGCCGCTACCAAGCTCAGAAGTGCAGCTCCTGACGCAATAGCTAGTCTAGTAATCGCCTCTCGCCGTGAGGTTTGTACCTGAGCATCATAACTAGCTCTCGCAACTTCACACTTGCGAGATTTCACGACGATGGGGTGAAGTTTTGTGTTCGCTCGACCCTGGCAGGACAATGAATGGATTCCAGAGCAAAGCTGGCCACCAAGAGAAGCCATACTTCTTCAGAATACACAAAAGTCTTCAAATTCGGCGTCTTTGAGCAAGCTTATAATGGCGCCACTATATTCAACTTCGTTAGCGCAAACAGGACTGCCAAACAGGCAATGAAATTGATAGTTATCAATCTCCCCCCCCAAAAATGAAAACCTACAAACTTGAGAAAGTTGATTTCCACAGTGCGCCACCTATTAACCTGGAAGAGAAATATCTAACAATGCCCAATGGGAGGACAATGCTGCCGCGTTCCGAACCCCATCGACTGCTGGTCGCCGGCACCTTATCTAGTTAATCTCTAGCCAGACTTTACCTTGTGTGCCACTCACTCGGTGGTGCACAGGCGACCTGCCGTTGGTCGGTACCAGGCTTGTCGGCATTCGGAGTGAATCAAATGGGTTTCTATTCCCGCACACGGACTTGCGGCTGCGGAGTATTGAGCGACAAGCACAAGCTCCCTTCCAGTGCACACACACGGACCCCAGGTGTTCGAAAATCCATGAACCGTAAGCAATCAAATCTCACAGAGATTGCTTCGAAGTGGCAACAAGCCACCGAAAGACTGTAGCAATTCGGATCGACAAAATGCAACTTTTCTAATCTAGCAAGGCTTATTGAACACAGTAGAATGTCTAGTGTGACGTGATTCGCGCGCACACCGATGCAGGAGGTAGAAAATGAGGACGCATCTCTTCGATAAAGCCTTCAAAAGGCATGGATTCAACTCCTGTGCTGCCATAATCACAGAATCTGCTTGAAAATTCCTTCACTAGTGCAACATCTAGTGTAAGATCCATTCAGCTGCTCCAATCACAATCGTGTCTGCGATGCAATTGTTGCCGAAGTCGAGAGGGTTTCATGTCGACAACATATTGCAAACATGGTTCCGGAAGTCCCAGTTCCTGCTTCGATGCGACCATTTTTCTATTGAGAAATGTCGCCGTGGAGAAGTCTACTTGTTTATTCTCAAGCTGCATGGTCTTACATGTTCTATAAACCTTACCACACTCTGTGATTTTGATGGGTAGAGTTGTTAGTGAGAGACAATGGAATGTGAACAAACATGGTGATAAGAAACAATTAAAGTAAATGATTTCTTCTAACTAAGAAATTGAAATGAAAATACAAAAATAGTTTGGAGTTTTTAGAAAAAAACATAAATGTTTCATCAATTATCCAAGTGGAATAAATAGATAGTTTATGAATGTCTGTTTGTGTTGTGTCTTGTAAGGTGATGTTGAGAATATTATGGCTCCACAAAGGTTTGAATGACTTTAAAAACAACAATAGATGGTTTTGGTGTTTATAGAAGCATGGGATTTTGGAAGGGGTGGGATTGGAGGTCATTGATTCTTAAGAAAAGTAATATTAGAGTATTGAGTTATTATTATTATTATTATTAATTAATTATTATAATAGTTATGATATTCGTATTAATGTCTTATTGTTGTTAGAATTTATCTTCTTGATAATCAATAAAATTACAAAACTTACAAAATCAATGTTTAGGATTTAGATATTATATATTCTTTTATGACCAATATATTATAAAGCCAATTCTAGTTGAAAATGTGATATGTTTATTATTATTATTATTATTATTATTTTGTTGTATCAATACTTATTTATATAAATTTGGTTGTATGGTAATGTGTAATAAACACCTATATCTTTTAAGTAAATAGAAATATAAACATCTAAAATATAGTTTTTTTGGATAAAAAATATTTTCTTCAAAATACATCATAGAAAGTTTCTTAAATGCAAGTTATATCTATATATGTTTTTTTGATATTCACATGGCCATCAAAATGTCTTCTAGAATTCTATTGCATTTACAAATCTATTTGATTGACATTTTGTAATTTAGACTTTTAACTTGCAAACCTCATTGTCTTTATTAAGCTTCTAAAGATCTTTTTATGAATATTACAACTACTTATTATTACTTGAGTGTAGAAATGGATTAATCATGAAAATGCATAAATATACTAAAAATTATATTACTAAAATTTTATTTTTTATTGTACAATTTTTTTTTAAAAAAAAATAGTCATATCCATTAAAGACTGAAAAGTTTATCTTTTATAAAAGCTTGATGGAGATGGATCAAACTTAGGATTTTTTTAAGACTTTGCACCCTTGTAATTATGCTCTAACAAAACTATCAAATTATAACATTTTAAGCTAAATACATAAAAATATTCCGTCTTTCACATTCTTTTTATTTTATTTCATAAAAATTTAGTTGCATTTTTACAAAATTATTTTATCTTCATTGAACATATATTAGAGTTTTTACAACATTCAATATTATATAGATCTTACAATACTAAAATTTATTTTATGTTTGTGTAAATTTTATAATTTTATAAATTAAAAATTAAAATTAAAAACTAAAAATATATATATTTATTAATAAAAATTTAATTATTATCTAATAATATTTTTAATATATTAAATATATTATATTATTTAATTACTATATAAAATACTAGATTTTACCATCAAATATAACAACTATCATGTTAAATTTTATTCAAAAGTTATATAATTGAATCTTGATATTTTTCTATTTATATTGAAATTACTATAATTTCTAAAAATATAAAATTAAAAGAAAAAACATATGAATTTTTGTAAATGTATTTTTTTTTAACCAAAAAAATTAGAAATATTAATTTAAACAATAAGAATATATTTTATAAATGTGTTCTATAAAAAAAATACTTCTTTAAAAGTTAATCAATAAAAGTATGTTTATATATTAATAACATTTTTTTAAAATCTAAATATATGAATACTATAAATATTTGTGATAACATAAGTAATTTGCAATATATTCATTTATAAGTCTATTTTTTTAGAATGCAATGTTTATATATACATATATATATATATATATATATAAGAATATTAAAAAAAATCCATCCATTTGTTGAATCAATCCATCCTATCATAACTATCATTCTTGTTCTTGGGCAGATTTTGCTTTGGTCTTCTTCACCTTGTCTTTGGGTTGTGATTTCTCTTTGTCTTTGGTCTTAAGCACTATTACTTTTTTTTAGCTTAATAACAAGTTTACTCTTATTATGTAATGCTTTGACAACATCCTTGTCACCAATGTGTTAATTGCCAATGAAAACAATTGGCAATTATACTTGCTTAGAAGTTTGAAAAAATACTTTTTAAATGGCACCTCCATCCTTAGTCACCATATCCAACCAAAATCAAATCACAACAAAATATCAATGAAAATTTTAAGTCACATGCAATGTAGTAGCTCAAAACTATAAGTCAACAATACTTACAATTGAAACTACAACTTGATTATAATGATGGTTTCTAGAGATGATCCATTTCCCTCATGATGGTTAACATAGAATAGATTGATTTAGTGAAAGAATGGATCTATTTAATGCATCCCTCTACTTCTACATATATAGTAATTGTTTTATAAATTTGTTGAAGTATTTATAATAATAGAACCATATTAATGTATACATCAAGTAATCTATGTTACAAAAATTACAAAAGATTAAAAATTTATTTCAATGATCATATTAACTTGGTTTTTTTAATAAAAAATCAACCCATTTGACTTAATGTTTTTAAAAATGGAAACTACTGTAGTAACCATATAACTACATAATAGTAAAATGCAATAATTCTACATGACAAAAAATGAGCAAATAGAAAGTTGCATCAAAGGAAGCAAAGAAGCAAATAGATGAAGCACTGCAAATGGGACATTAACTAAAACAAGTAAATGAAGCAACGAGGGCAACGGGGGGAGGGCGCCCAACAACCTTGCGAGTGGCGCAAAGACCAGGAACGAAGATGAAGAGTCCACAACCAACTGGAAGCACAGAAACTAAAGGGGCATCAAAGTAATTCAGGAAAGGAATTGTCAAATCTGCCCCCACGAGGCTTGCCCACACTAAAACACTCCACTTGGACTCGCACACACCAACGACGCCCACGGCCCGTCGCCGGATCTCAGATTTCGGCGACCCCTTGGTGAAGACAAGGCCAGCCACCGCGAAAGGGCCAGGCAGGAAGAGAGGGAGGGAGGGACAGCCTTTGTGCACTTCTTCGGAGTGACTGGGCAGCGCAAGTCAGCATTTCGGCATTCGCTCTCACTCGCTGCTTCTCGTTGCTCTCCGTCGGGGTCCCTTCCTTCCCTCCTTGTTCTCCACAACCATTCAAGCAGCATTCGAAACGCGAGGCCATATCGTCACTGCAAATGGGGTTGGTGTCGTTTTCCAAGGTCATCATGCCTGCCCTCGCGGGCACCTGTGTTGTGTCCTACGCGTTCTGGGACTTGAGCAGGAATCGCAAGCTGTTTGGAGGTTAGGGTTTCCTTGCCCATTCTCCGTGTCTGTGGTGTTGGAAGTCGGTGTTGTGTGGGTTTGGGGGTTGGTTTTGTTGCAGGGGAGGGTTTGTGCAGGGCGATTGTCGGGTGTGAGGGTCGGAGGGAGGAGGGTTAGTTAGGTTTTGGTCGCAGTGCAGGTGTGACGATCGGTTGGGCATAGTGGGGGTTGGCGGAATGAGATCGGGATTTAGGGGTTGTGTGAGGCGATTGGATGCGACGACTGTGGTGGGAAGGAGAGATGGGACGACCTGGTGGTGGATGAAGTGTTCTGGTGTGGCGCTACGGTGACAGGTTACGTGACGTGGCGAGTGAATTGTGCGTGGGAGTGTGGGGTTGAGATTTGGGAACGGAAGTGCGTGGAGCGAGACGGGGTGAGTTGTGTGATGTGTTGACTCGATGGACGGTGGCAGTTGGGGGTGAGAAGTTGTGAAGTAGTGGAAATTTGTGCACGTTCGTAGTTGGTAGCAGGGCAGGAAAGATGTCGAGACACGGTGACGACGTTGACGGCAGAAGCTTGGCACAATTGTGGGAGGAGGAATGAGTGAAGTCGTGGGAGGGGCGGAATTGAGGTCCAACTGTGGTGTTTAGAATGCGGGTGGCAGTGTGGTGGTGGGCGACGCAGTGGGATGTGTGTGGTTTTGGTGGATTTGGGATGTGAATAGTTTGCATGCGACGGTGGTGAGGAGGTGGGGGTGTTTTGGGGAAGTGTGGGCATGAGAAGAAACAAGCGTGGTGGCGCAGGGAAGTTTGGACAGGTGAATGTAGCGGGTTGTGGGTGTGGAGCAGACACAGTGTGGTGGTGAGGGTGAGGATGTGGATGTGGAGGCGCAATGGCGTGGGACGGTGAAGGTGGGGTGTGTGGTGACATGAGTAATGTTTATGGATTGGATGGTGCAGGTACGGTGCCGATCACAGCCCAAAACAGCGAGTGGGAGAAGGAAACAGGGAAGAAGTTGGATGCATGGCCACGTGAGGCAGCAGGACCGGTGGTGATGAACCCAATCTCAAGGCAGAACTACCACAAGGCTTGAGTGCCTTTCAATCTGGTGTCATCTTTTTGTTATACTTAGGTTGTCAGTCTACTGCACATCCGCTTGTGACTGGGAGCCTTTTGAAGGTCTCTTTATGATTTGAGTTTTAAATAGTAGCTTTGCTTAAGGGTTGAATGTAGGTTGTCAATGTGTTTGGCGCAGTATCAGAAATGCCGTCTTAACTCTTTTCATCTTGTGCAAGTAATGAGATTGAATATCAGTGGCAGTTGTTGCGGGTATCTTTGGCTGAATATTGAACTGCACTGCATGCAAGTTATGGAGCTTGCGAAACTGGCCTTGTCACGTATTAAACTGGAATACAAATCAATCTTCAGTTAGGACAACGCTACTATTCTGTGATTATTTTGAAGATTTTATTTTTTATTTTTTGCAAATCTTTTTTAGTGTAGATGAATTTTTGTGAGTGAATTATTGTATTAATGAGTTCACTTAGTGACTTTGCAGGTTTGGTTGGTTGTTTTTGTTTGTTCTTTATTTTTCCACTTTTGAAAGGTTCATTAAAAAGTTTGTTTATTTATTTATTTATTTTTGGAAGGTATATATATATATATATATATATATATTTTATGTGTTTGTATGTATTTGCATTGAGGTTTTTATTCTTGTTTGGAAGGAACATGTTAATAGTAAATTATTGAGGGGTGAAATGTTAGTTTTAGTATTCATTTGTATATATATAAGTATTAGATTCAATTGCTTTGTTTTAAGAATAACATGTTTGAGCTATGGGGTTTTATATAATTACAAAGGAGGTAGAAATCAATTGTTATCAATATATTCTCTTCAAGAACAAAAGTAGAAAGAAAAGAATTTCATGTGTTGCATCTAAAGTGGACAACAAACAAGGTTCATGAGTTGTGGCTCGTTCATATTAATCTTGGTTGTAGAGTCTATTCTCTATCTTTTATGTTTATTTAAACATTTTCAATATAGGAAGAATTGGTTAATAAGTGTAGATGAACTTATGGAAGAACTGATGCATGAAGAGATATGTAATGCCCTTGGATGGATAAACATAAACAATTACCATTATCATTAATACATAAAAAAAATTACACTTAACTCATTTGGAAGTATAATGTATTTTTTTAAAAAAAAAAAAATAATCTTCCAAATCATGAGATAAGAATTATTTTATCTTCTTTAACATTCTTGCTTGTTGTGCAAGTAAAACAAATTCTACTTGTAGAAAGGTCTAAATTATAGAATAGATTGTTCAAATTGTTCTTAGTCTATTACAATTTTATCACATTTGTAATAAGACCTGTTAGTATTTTCTTTGTTTTTAATGCTCTATTTATCTCCATCTCATTTGATTTGTTTTTGCAAATACATATCCTTTGTTCCTATATTCAAATTCTTTCTAGTTAAAAATGCTCAAGGTGATATTAGAGAATCTAGTAAGTCACTCTTTCTAGGAATTCATGAATCAAGATACATCAATATTAATTCTATTTCCTTGTAGATTCTTTGGACGTACAAACAAAGAAATTTTTATCAACAAAGCAATTGAATAGGACAAGCATTTTAATGAAACAACTAAAAAAACCTTTTAATAATGATTTTTATGCATATATTATTGAGTTTTATCTATATACATTAGAGAGAGGTATTTTTGAGAATTAATCAATAGACTTAAAAAAAAAGGAATATGATTATGAATGATGATTGTTATGTGTTTGTAATATATACATACACATTTATTGAGTATAATAAAAATAAATGAATTTTAGAATTTTTAAGTTGTTGTATTAAGTCATAGATGAAAAATATCTAACATTCAGAAAAATTTATAGATGTTGTGAATATTTTTAACGTTTATTTAATATTTTTTTTAAAACATTGGGTTATTTAAAAATAAATGTTGAAAATTTACATGATAATTTAAAGGATAAAAATTTAAGTAACTATTTATATATGAAAATAGAATATATTGCTACATTTAAATTTTTTTCACTTTTATATAATTATATAATTAAATTTTTCTAAATAAAAATTTTATATTTTAAAAATAGGACATAAAATTTGACATATTTATATTTGATGTAAAATAATATATACGTTTATTTATTGAATTTTATGTTATTTTATATTTTTGATTGAATATAAATACTGCATGTGTACATGTAAGAATTTATAAGTAATGTTGTAGCTTGTAATCAATACAATATTCATTATATTAATAATCCGTATATATATATATATATATATACACACACACACACACACTCTCACTTACTGTAAACTCACATTTCAAGAGTTGGCATAATTTGAAGAGTTATCAGATAGTTCTTTTACAAATGACTGCTACCTTAATAATCTAAGACTCTTTACCAGCATTTTCAAAAAACCACCAAGATTATGATAATTATTTAGATATTTGAATCTATTGTTGTCACAAGCTATGCTATCACATGTTTTTCTTCACAGAAAAAAAAAAAAAAAAAACTTTGATATGACACTACCAACTCTGACATCAAATTTATTTTCTCTTTTAAAGCGAAGCGCACAAAAAATTAATTACAACAAACATATAACAATATAATTTAGTGTTTCTCTGAGGGGACCTCTAAGAGACGTGGTTAGGGTCAAGGCGGTTTGACCAGGAGAGCTTGGGGAACGTGGGAGCGTGACAGTTCCCCACCTGTCGCTTTCCCTTTCTTCTCCTCTCCTGCTCAAGGAGACGGCGGCGGCGGAGGATCCCATCCCCATCCCCAGCCCGTTCCCGTTCCCGTTCCCCACCCTCCTCGTCCTCGCCCTCGTCGCAGCCATGGCAGCACCTCTGGTCGCTACTCGGAGGAACTGCATTCTCCTCCGCGACCCTCCTCCTCGATTCAAACGCCTTCAGGTGACGCCCTTGCACATGCTTGGCTTGCACCTGCCCTTCCAATGTGCCCAGTAGATACCTCTGCCCCTCGAAGACCTTGCGCACTTCCAGCGGTCCTTTCCACTTCGGCTGCAGCTTCTCGCCCTTCTGCTCCATCGTACACCCATCGGCTTGCATCACCAGATCGCCCAGTCCGAACCATCTCGTCTTCCCGTTCGCGCTGTGGTTGGTCTCTCTTCTCTGCTGCATTTCCTTTGCCGTTTGTTGATGGGACGCCATTCCGCGATGTTGCCCTGGCAGCTGAGGTTTTTTTTTTTTTTTTTTTTCTGACCTGTGTTTTGACGACAACAACAATCCCTGTTTCCCTCCCCGGGGTCACGCGCTCAACTTTTTACTGGTTCGCAGACGTTGAGGAGGCAGGCAGGCAACGACACCTTTTTTTTTCGTATCCCTGCAGATTCATAGGCAAGTTAAGATTCTAAGCGACCTCGTCTCATCCGAGTGGATCAAAGTATGATGAATCCTCATGCTCGTGGAAGTCTTCGAGGCTCTCATGCCAAAATCTGCCCGGAGTGAGAAGGCATTGACGACAAATATCCAACAACGCTTTCTTCGACGCGTGTTTGGGTTTGGATCCACGTTATCCACACATCCATGATTGTTAAATACTCCAACACAGCGTCGGTACGACTCGTTCCCAAATATATATATTTTAAACTTCACCCGCAACTCAACTCGCATGCACAGTTCAAAACGCCATGAACGCGCAGAGACGAAGAAAAGCCCAAACAAATTCCAGCAACACCAACGATCTCAAACCGCTAAAGCAGGTTTGATGCGGGAGGGTAACATTTATAATACCCGGAACCGGGCATTACATAACCGCCGGTTCCCACTAATCAAGGCACAAAGCGAGGGAAAGCAAGGAAGGAGAAGTCTGGTTCCGAAGTAAATGGGAAGCATGAAAATCATTGAAAACGGAACTGGGATCGGAGGCTTCTCATATTTTATATTTTAGACAAGTTATCCATTCAATCTTCATTGCATTTATAATGGTGCAAAAAACTTTAAAACGGAGTAGTATTTGATATCATAAAAATCTTCATTCAAACCTATTATTTTAGATTTATTGTATGTAGAAAAAGTGTAGCCTTTAGATAAATTATGCATTTCTATAGTTTGATTTTTTTCTTGATTTAATTTTAAAAAAGAAATAAAAAATATTTTTTTTCTATGTCTTCAAAAACAAATTTCTATTTTTTCACAAAATACTTTTTACATAAGCCATAAGACATTTTTAATTTTTAATTTTTTATATTATCTATATAATATCTAGCTTATATTTAAGACAAACTTCTAACAACATTTCAAAAAATTATAACTGGTTTTAAGTTGTATTTAAAAAAAACATGTCAATTTTCTTCATTAAAATCATTTTTATAACGAAAAATCAAATTTAAAGAAAGAATTCAATTGCCATTTGGACCAATTCTCAACCATTTCAAAACAAATAAGACACATTTGAAGAATATTTTTTTATGAAAAAAAAATTAAAAGAATTTCATTTAGTATTCAAAATCTTGTGTACAAATTTTAGTTTCTATAAAAAAAAAAGTGTACATGTTTAATTTTAAATATACTATATATATATCTATATATATATATATATATATATATATATAAGTTGAGTACTGATAATTATTGTTGTTCATATAAAATATCTTAGCTTCTTTACCAATTAAATAAAAATAAGATCTATAGAAAAACAAATCTTTAAAAAACATACTATCTAATGTACATCAAAGGATGAGATAAATAAAAGAGCATATTTTAAACTATTTATAGATATTCTAAATATACTATCATGTATTTTTTTTCTTAAAAATGATCTAGTTGTATTTAATATTTGATAAGTAATATATTTTGTGAATTATAAAAAATAAAAAATAAAAATGTTATTTAGATAAGACTCTTTTATATTCCAAAAATGCATAAAATAAATAAATAAATAAATAAATAAAAATTTACTTGCATTACAAAAATTCAAAGATATAAGATTATGTGCTAAGATGAAATATATATATATATATATATATATATATATGTGTGTGTGTGTGTATATATATATATATATATATATATATATATATATATATGTGTGTTTAATTAAACAAAAATAAAATATTTTGGTCATATCATCTCAAAAATGGTCTAAATATCTATAAGTATTATAATTAAAACAATGCATAGAATTATATAAGATGTTTAACACTTCTTGTAATGTATGAAATGATTTGTATTTTTATTAAGATTTTTTTTCAAAGTAATTTTCTATTGAAGGAATTGACTTGTAAAGACAAATTATGGTAAAATCTAGAGATAAAAAAAAATGCTTTAATGTTTGAAAACAACTTTTATTATAGGTCTATTTTTATTATTTTATTATTTTTTAAAACTACTTTCTATAATCACAAGTGTTTTAAATTTTATATTATATACAAAATTAATATAAATAATTTAAAAAAAAACTATATTCTATTGATATTGTAAAGGACATGAATCTAAATATAATCCAAAAGTAGTATAAAATATACACTTTTTTTTTATCTTGGTATAGAGTCTTGCATCTTTTAATTTTTGAAATACAAAGAAAATATGAAGTTTATATTCTTTTACATTTTTAGAATAGATTAAGATGTTGTTTAGGTAACAGACAATAAAATCATTAAAAAAATCTATGAAAGACATCATTTATTAGATGCTTGAAAGTTTTTGGTGCATTTGTAAGTCCAAAAAGTATGAAGTTATATTTGAAATATTCATACCTAGTTTAAAACGTAGTCTTGTATTCATCTCCTTTTTTCATATATACCAAATTATATATTCTTTATAGATCTATTTTTGCATAAATCTTAGCTTGATTCAATTAATTAAGAAGTCTAAATATCAAAGGTAGTGGATATTTGTTCTTGGTGGTGATTTTATTGAGTCTTCAATAATTAATATACATCTACAATGATATATCTTTTTTCTTCATAAATAAAATTTGAGATCTTGCTAAAAATTTGGATTAACGTATGAAGTTCTTGGCTAGACTTTCTTCAATAAACTCCTAGAATTTAGTCAACTCATTTTGTAATAAATTGTAGATTGGTCCAAATCGTAGTTGAGTTCTTTCTTAAAGATCAATTGAACAGTCATATGAATAATATTTTATAAGGGTATCTACATCCTTCTTCTCAAATACATCATAAAAATCTTGATATTGGCTTAGAATGCCACTTGAAGTCTTTTTACTATTAGAAATAGATGTGGCATAAATGTCACAAAGAAATTCTTTTTTTATAGCATACAAGAAAGCTTTTCCACCTACAAATATAAAATAAGTTTACTAAACTTATGACTTTTTATTTGATTAACTAAATTTTTAGTTATACATTTTAAAAAGTTAAAAATACTAAAATCTAATCTATTTTAGGATTGTTTTTTTCTAACCATGATAAATTTAAAATAATTAGATTAGAAAGAGTTTTAATGATATTAAATATTACAAAGCTACTATGACTATTAATTTTTACTTCTATAGGAAGGATTTCATAAATAACATCTTCTGAAGCCAATAAATGACCATCTATGACTTCTATATGAATATGTTTAGTTTTCATCACTGAAAGTATGTTATGTCTTTTAATAAATTCTTCATCTAAGAAACATGCTAAAGCTCTTGAATCTAATAAGGCAGAGGCTTTGTGATATTTAGGTCCTAAAATAATATTTATTGTAAAATAAGGAGAAGATTTTAAGGAAAGAATATGATCTTTACTAGTTATTGTACAAGGTTTCAACCATATGATCCCTATTTTAGTTGAATAAACTTGTTTTTTGACACATTATCTTCTTTGATGGCCATACTTCTCATTTTGTAATTGTGTTGCTTCTTTGGACAATGTTGAGTAGTGAGCTTAGGTTCTCCACAATATAAGTACAATCTTTTTTGACAATGACAAGTCTTTTCTTGCTTAATAAGAAGTTTGAAACATACCACATCAATTTTTATATTCTTTATTTTCAAATGTTTATATTGAAGAGATGTTGGTGTTGCCATTAAATTAAAGTAATGTTGAGGTATACTTATATAGCTCTTACATCAAAATTCAAAAAATCAATTATCACACTTCACAACAAAGTCAATTTCTTAACTCAATGTTTGAAGATTAGGTAAGTTGAGCATCAATTTTTTACCTCATATTATAATCTATAGAAAAAATGATTAATAAATGCAGCATCATCTTATTTGATATTAGTTATAAGTTGTTAAAATTGTAAAGCATATAATGTTATTCATCGATTGCCTTCTTACAAAATACGGATCTTATTTGTTACAATACAAATTGCATCAGGTTTTCCATACAAGGATCAAAACACTATTAAAAAAAGTCTCTAAATTATCTAATATTGAATTTTATTATTCAAAAAAAGTTGAAAACCATAATAATACTAAATCTAAAAGAAATATATCAATGAATTTAACTTAAAATTTTAGAGTTGGACATCTTTAGAATAAAAGTTCTATCACAAATTATCATAGATATACATACTTATTTTAATATTTATATATATGATTAAATAGAAGTAAGAAAAATAAATTTATTTCATTATATTTTCTAGAAAAGCTTCTTAGAAGCTTCATAGATGCTACTTTGACTTTACATATATTTGTAATTGATTGATAGGTTAGAAACTTAGTCAACAAGTTAACCATGTATTGATAATTTACAAAATAAGCTAATTATGTGGCACATGTATAAAAAACTTGCATTGCAAGTTAAGATATGTATTTTATAAAAACAACATGTTTTGGAGGTCTTATAAGACATCATCACATAGTTCCTACTGTTAGGGACATAGTCATTAGAACCTGCTAGATATAAGTTTCTAGAACCTTCTAGAGACAAACTTCTAGAACCTTCTAGATGTTAGGGACATAGTCCTTAGAACCTTCTAGAGACAAGTTTCTAGAACCTTCTAGAGACAAACTTCTAGAACCTTCTAGAAGCAAGTCACTAAAATCTTCTAGAAGCTTCTTAGTTGATAGAAGATGTTAGGAACATAGTCCTTGGAACCTTCTAGAGATAAGTTTCTAGAACCTTCTAGAAGCAAGTCTCCGGAACCTTCTAGAAGCTTCCTAGTTGGTAGAAGTTGCTTGAGAAGCTTCCTAAATAGGAGTATATATTGGAATCGAGGCTGAAGAGTTTTTTAGTCTCGACAACACATCTCTTGGAGCTCTAGCTCACCTCTCTGGTGTTGTTCTTGTATTCATCTGATTAATCTTGTTCTTGCTAGTTCTTCTTGAACTTCTTGTTAGATCTCAAGTCTGTATTTTTGTGTCCGTGACAGTTTGTCGAGACTTCACTCAACTCAGCTATCAGAGCTAGTTCTTCTTTGTTAGAGTGTGGATTATCCCTCTGCTTGGAAGTGTACTAGCATTTTAGAGGTTGCGGATTACCCTCCTCTAAATTGATACTTCTTTTGTTACAATATTGGAGTCTTATTCTTCTTAGAGAGAGTGGATTACCTCTTTTCTTGAAGCTCTTAAGGCATTTTAGAGGTTGCGGAGTACCCTCCTCTAAACCAATATTGTCTTCTTGTAGAGTCATTTTTGTCCTTCTCTCAGAATGGCCGGAGGCTAAGACATTAGTATGACGGAAAGTTCAGAGTCCAAGTTAGATGCTATTATGAATGCCTTTGCTACGTTATCGCAAAGAACTGCAGAGATTGAAGGAGTCGTGGCAAGGCTTCATAATGATGGAGCATCTGGGATGATACAATCTAGGTTGCACCAACCTCAAACTTCTGCACTTGAAGAAGCAACTTTACCTCAAGTTCGACAAGCATCGCTGGTTCTGCAACATAAGGAGCCCCGAGTTAGCCTTCCGGACAAGTTCGATGGTACGCGTTCCAAGTTTCGAGGATTCGTCAACCAAATCAGGTTGATAATAGTTTTATAACGCGAACGCTATCCAACGGAGGAGTCACGTGTTGGACTTGTTGGAACCTTACTTACATGACAAGCTCTATCATGGTTTGCTCCTTTGTTTGAGAAACGATCGCCCATACTAAACAACTTTGAAACCTTTTTGGAAGCGTTTGCGGAAGCATTTGGTGAATACGATAAGGTTCGATGGGCTACAACAAAGATCCGGTCACTACGACAAGGGATGCGTTCTACATCAATCTATGCATCGGACTTTAGGCAATTAGCATGCGACATCAATTGGGACAAAGAAGCGTTGATGAGTCAATTTTATTGGGATTTAAGAGACGATGTAAAGGATTTGCTGTTAACTATTTTTGATCCATAAACACTCAACGAAGCTATTAGTCAAGCTGTAAAGTGTGATAATCGCCTATTCCAACGTTGCCAAGACCAACGTTCAAGACAACATACGGTTCGTCACATCCCAACTATGTCGGCAAGCAGTGTGAATTCGCATTCAGAGGTAGAAGACATGCAAATTGATGCGGTACGTATCAAATCTCTTACTCTATAAGAAAAAAAATGGCGTATGGAGGAAGGTCTATGCTTGTATTGCGGTGAAGAAGGCCACAAAGTTGAAAACTGCCCCAAGAAGCAAAATCGAAGTATTATCAAGACTAGAGGCACATTTATTCAGGAAAACGAGGATGCCCAGCCACAATAGGAACCGTGCGGCTGGACAGTGAAATATTGCAACAACAACCAGGTTCCTTTCTTTCCGCTCAACCTTCCCTTTGTTTTACAATCCCTTTGCTTATTGGTCCTCAGAAACTGAGAACCTTAGCATTATTAGATTCAGGAGCATCTGCTTGTTTCTTAGACAATGAATCTACAAAGCATCATAAGATCCCTTTAGTACAAAAATCCAAACCTGTTCACGTTGAGGTCATAGATGGACGATCTTTATTGTCTGGTAATATCATCCATGAATCAGAACCTATAGAAGTGACATTTAAGGGCCATAGTAGTCATATTATTTTTAATATTATTATAATCCCATCAAATCCTGTTATTCTTGGTCTTTCTTGGCTGAAAAAGCATAATCCATCCATAGATTGGAAGTTGCGGAAGATGACCTTTCCCACAAAACTACCCAAGAGCAAGCCTAATAGAAAACCCCGAATAGAGAAATCCTTATTTATTGGAGCAAGAGCATTTATAAGATCGTCCAAGGAAGGCACATCGTTTATCATTTATGCGACTCCAACTACCGGGGAGAAGATCTCGGCAGCAAGTATACCGGAGCAATATAAGGATTTTAAAGACGTGTTTCAAAAGAAAAATGCCGACATGCTACCGGAACACAGACCATATGATTGTGCCATAAACTTACAGACAAGAGCACAACCGCCTTTTGGCCCAATCTACAATCTATTGCAGACGGAGTTGGCGGAATTGCGGAAGTACATCGACGAGAATGTAGCCAAGAACTTCATCCGTCATTCAAAATCGTCAGCTAGAGCACTTATCTTATTTGTGAAGAAGAAAGATGGCTCATTACGGATGTGCATGGACTATCGAGGCCTCAACAAGGTAACAAAGAAGAATCGTTATCCATTACCCTTGATTTCTGGCTTCTTAGAACAACTTGGACGTGCAAGGATCTTTACAAAAATTGATCTAAGATGAGCTTACAACCTCGTACAAATCAAGGAAGGAGATGAGTGGAAGACAATGTTTCGTACAAGGTATGGCTATTTTGAGTATAATGTCATGCTCTTTGGTCTGACCAATGCTCCATCGATCTTTCAACATATGATGAATGACATTTTTCGAGAGCACCTTGATGATTTTGTTGTCATTTATTTGGATGATATTTTGATATTCTCCAAAAATAAGGAAGAGCATGAAAAACACGTTCGTTTGGTCTTGGAGAAACTATGCGAACGAGGATTATATGCCAAGTTGGAGAAGTGTTTATTTCATTAAATAGAAATGGAGTTTTTGGGGTTTGTTGCGACTACGGAAGGCTTGAAGATGGACCTCAAGAAGGTAGAAGCAATCATGTCCTGGAAGGTTCCAAAGACGGTTAGAGACGTACAATGCTTTCTTGGTTTTGCTAACTTCTATCGGATCTTTATCAAGAATTACTCTCAAGTTGCTGCTGCTCTCACTCGATTACCATGCAAGGATAAGCTCGAATGGGGACCTCTAGTAGAGAAGGCGTTTCAAGACTTGAAGTTCGCATTTATTACGACTCAAATCTTGGTACATCCAGACTCTACAAAGGCCTTTTATTTAGAAACTGATGCTTCGGATTTTGCTTTAAGAGTTGTACTTTCACAAATAGGAGAAGACAAGAGGCTCCATCCAGTTGCATTCTATTCTCGAAAGTTCTCTGCTGCAGAAATCAATTATGACATCCACGATAAGGAACTTCTTGCTATAGTAGATTCTTTCAAAGAATGGCGTCACTATCTTGAAGGAGCTAGACATCTAATGAACGTATACACAGATCACAAGAATTTGGAGTATTTCATGTCGGCTCGAGTTCTAAATCGACGTCAAGCTCGGTGGAGTATGTTGCTATCTAGGTTCGATTTTGTTATCACTTATCGACTTGGAAAGCAACAAGGACTATCTGATGCCTTATTGAGGAGATCGTATCTTATACCAAAGACTGGAGAAGTAACGTTTGATCAACAATGTACGACATTGTTGAAGCCAGAGCAATTTCGGCTTTGCACTACTATTGTGCCAATTGATGCTGACTTCCTGAATCAGGTACGTGCCGTGACTATTGAAGATTCAGTAGCCAGTGATATTAAGCAACGTGCCAATGACGACAAGTTCAAGGTGGAGGGAGATCTTTTATACTTTGAAGAGCGGTTATATATTCCAAAAGGACCAGCACGACTCCAAGTTCTTCAATCTCGCCACGATTTTCCAGCTGCGGGATATTTTAAATTCAATAAGACCTTGGAGCTTATTTCTCGAGATTTTTGGTGCCTTAAATATGGAAGGATGTGAAAGATTTTGTCCTCTCTTGCGACATCTGTTCAAGATCTAAGAACCCTCGGCATCGTCTTTATGGACTCCAACAGCCATTGCCGATTCCACGTCGACCATAGTCTTACATTTCCATGGACTTCATCACGAACCTGCCATCATCGAACTCATTTGACATCATCTTTGTCGTGGTAGATCGGCTTACAAAAATGGCGCACTTTGCCCCTTGCAAGAAGACATCGTCTAGTGAAGTCACAACAAGGCTCTTTTTCGATAATATGTATCGTTATCATGGACTACCAGATGATATCATATCAAATCGAGGAACCTAGTTCGTATCAAAGTTTTGGAGATCTCTCTTTGAGATACTGAAGGTGGATATCAAGCTTTCTTTGGCTTTTCATCCTCAAACTGACGACCAAACGGAACGGGTGAACCAAGTCTTGGAACAATACTTACGATGCAGCATCAACTATCAACAAGACGATTGGACTACATATCTGTCACTAGCTGAGTTTGCATATAACAACACCCTTAATACATCGACTCAATACACACCATTCTTTTCCAACTATGGGTATCATGTCAAGCTTGAATTATTGAGTCCATCAACAAATAACAATCCAGCAACTGAAGGATTTGCAAAACAGCTATCAGAGCTTTAAAATACGTTGAAGCTTCAATTACAATCCGCTCAAGAATCCTACAAGGCATCTGCAGATAGATCTCGGAATCAAGCAACTACTTTCAAAATTGGAGATAAAGCATGGTGTGATTGTCGTTTTACTTACTCTAACTTATCTAATCAGAGTAAACCTATATAGGGGAATTCGAACACAGGGAAAGAATACCGCATGAGCTTACACGTTAGGGTCACACAATTAACTGTATTCCGCACTACTTAAAACATCCAGGAAACACTACAATGCTTTCCGTTTCCTAATAATACTCCACCATCACTGATAACAATAACATGTAATCCCACACTATCCTAAATGACAGGACATAATCATACTATAATCCAAATTCTGGAGTTCTTCACCATTAACTGCCTTCACATTACAGTGTTTCACACAAACACAGACTCATTCTCTCTGCTGAACTACATTCAGATTTCAGCATTCAATCTCTCTTCTTCTCATTCAATAACATATAATTCCATTCACACTTTCATTCCATGATTCACTTCACAATATTCAGAAACTCTCAATACTCTTATTTCAAAGAACATAACAACAAAAGAAAAGAGGTAGCACCAAGCTTACCCCGGCTCACACTATCACAGTAATGGCCCCTACTTCCTCTCTCCCATCCTCCTTATGCTACCACGAGATACCAACTGCTACATCTCTAATGAAAACTGCTTTTCCTAACTATTCATCCATTTTACCTACTGAACTACCTTTTCAACAGTCATCTATCCCTGTTTACACTATGAACTAAGTATCTACAATTCAACAAATAACTACTTATTCTACACATGGCTTCTTCGACGGAATATCAAGACCAAGCAACCATGTGATAAGTTGGACTATCGAAGATTGGGACCATTTATCATCCAGAAGCAAATCAATCCAGTGGCATACCGTCTGGAATTACCGGCTTCTATGAAGGTACATCTAGTCTTTCATGTTTCTCTGTTGGAGCCTTATCGAGAGTTGTCTTTTCTTGGAAGAGTGCAATGTCCGCCACCTAGTATTGAGATCGAGAACCACGAGGAATACGAGGTTGAAAAGGTACTGGATTCACGGCGAAGGTGGTGCGAGTTGGAGTATCTTGTTCATTGGTGCGGCTATGACATTAATGAGCGAACGTGGGAGCCAGCTGAAAATCTCCCCAATGCACCGCAAAAGGTACAGGAATTTCATCAACAACATCCTCATAAATCTAAGCCAGTTCGACGATAGCTTCCTTCTGAAGCTTGTTCATCCAAGAATATAAGAAAGGAGGAGAGCACTACCAAAATTCATAGTTGATGTAGTTATTTTCTCCAAGATAAAATAGAATTTTTTTCAGTAGCCATAGTTTGATCTTTTGATATGGATAGCCAAGAGATAGATACTATGTCAGTCAGATTATCTCAACCAACTAACTCACGAAGGCGACCCCGAGATGAAGAACCACCTACACCACAACGACGATGGAGGATACCAAGTAATTGATCATTGGTGATTGTATTTGAGTCCGAGCCTGCTTACGATGGTCAGCCAGAAGGCATATTTGCAGGACAATTTCACAATGAAGACATGGAAGTTCATGCTTGGTCAGAAGTTGAAGAAGTAGGCCACTACTGTTGGCTTCAAGGGTCGATGAACCACTTACCTTGTGAACAACAGTTGGAGTTCATAGCAGACATTATGCGACAGATCTTCATTTTCTTGCGTTGGTACTGATTGACAACAACATTGCTTCTCAGAGACCTCGAAGCTAAAGGAGGGGGTGATGTTAGGGACATAGTCTTTAGAACCTGCTAGATATAAGTTTCTAAAACCTTCTAGAGACAAACTTCTAGAACCTTCTAGATGTTAGGGACATAGTCCTTAGAACCTTCTAGAGACAAGTTTCGAGAACCTTCTAGAGACAAACTTCTAGAACCTTCTAGAAGCAAGTCTCTGGAATCTTCTAGAAGCTTCTTAGTTGATAGAAGATGTTAGGAACATAGTCCTTGGAACCTTCTAGAGATAAGTTTCTAGAACCTTCTAGAAGCAAGTCTCCGGAACCTTCTAGAAGCTTCCTAGTTGGTAGAAGTTGCTTGAGAAGCTTCCTAAATAGGAGTATATATTGGAATCGAGGCTGAAGAGTTTTTTAGTCTCGACAACACATCTCTTGGAGCTCTAGCTCACCTCTCTGGTGTTGTTCTTGTATTCATCTGATTAATCTAGTTCTTGCCAGTTCTTCTTGAACTTCTTGTTAGATCTCAAGTCTATATTTTTGTGTCCGTGACACCTACTTAAGAGTGTATATGGAGGCAAGAGTGAAGCTTTCTTCCCTCTTATCAATACCTTTTTAGTTCTTAGTCTTGTTTGAAGTCTTTCTAGTCTTCTTATTTTGACAATAGTCATTCTAGTTTAATACTATATCATCTTTGAGTGAATTTTTAGTTCTTTTGCATGATATAAGAGAGTATTAAAGATTTCTTTTTTCAAAATTCATATCTTGGACGCTTTTTCAAAAGTATTAATTTCTTATTCTTATCTTATTTTAGAAATAAGTAGATTATTTTAATTCTATTGTTATATTTTGAAGGTTGTAAATTATTCATCTTTAAATAAAATATTTAATTTTTTAATACTAATATTTTTTTAAAAAAAGAGCAAATTATCCTTCTTTGTAGAAATTTTTATTTAATATTAAAAGTTGTAGATTATTCTCCTCTATTTTAACTTCTAAATTTCTTAAATTAATTGAAATAGAAGAAAAAATCATGGATGCTATACTTGGCAAAAGTGAGAATAGATTTGCAACTATTACAAATATTCATGAACTTGTCAATACTCTTAGAGTGGAATATTCATGCATCATCAATGCCAATGATAGAAATACTAATCCTATGCTTATAAAAAAAGTTCAAAATCTATGTCAAGAAGTTGTATAGTTGGAAGAAGTAAGTAGATTGACCTTACAAAAAAATCTAAGAAGATTTGCTTCTATAAGTACGATGGAGATATAAATTAGTATGTCTAATAAGCTAGATGAAACGAGATCAAAATTTTGAAGATTTTTGCAACAAATCAAATTCTATCTAAGATTGCATCTCTTCTAATACCTTCATGGATTTACTCAAGTTGGATTCATAAGCACACTCTTATTTCAAAGTACTATCTCTTGCTTTGTACCTTTAATGGAAAAGATTAGTAATTCTTTTATGATTTGATTTCATTTTTAGAAGTATTTATAGCTACATTTGAAGAAAGTAATTGAAAAAGAATAGTAGAGACCAAGCTCTTATTTTTATAACATAGATTATAGTTAGCTATATTATATGTTGTTGAATTCCAAAATTTTGCTTGTGATGTAGACTAAAATGACAATACTTTTATTAATCAATTTCAATATGGATTGAAAGATAACATCAAAGATTTGTTATTGACAATATCAATGGTAAAATCTTTGGAATAATTTATTATTCAAGCTATTGTATATAATAATTGATTATTTAAAATATATGAAGAATAAAGATTTAGCTAAAGAAGAACAAGCCAAGTAATGATGGCAACTCTCAAGTTTTCAAAAACTTATTTATCAAGGCCAAAATCAATACAAATTCATATGCTTTGTTTTAAATTCCTCATTGAGTAAAAAAATTTAATGTTGTCAAGAAGGTTTTTGCTTATATTATAGAAAAGCTAAGCACACTCCTCAATATTATCCAAAGAAGTAACGCAAATACAAAATCAGAAGCACAATTGCCAAAAAAGACAATGTGTTGGAAAACAAGTTTTTTCAGCTATAATAGGAACCATACACCTTAATCATGTACAATACTTAGTAAATGTCCTATTCTCTCCTCAAATCCTTCACCTTATTTTACAATAGATGTATATTTAGAATCTAAAAATCACAAAGTCTTTACATTATTAGATTTAAGAATCTTAGCTTGTTCTATAGATGAAGACTTTGTCAAGAAATAATAAATACATTAAGTCAAGAAACCTAAACTTATACATGTAAAAGTCATAGATGGTCATTTTTTGTCTTCTAGAGATATTAGTCATGAGATTGTTCTTTTAAATGTAACAATTAAAGATTATAATAGTGTAGTTATATTTAATGTCATAAAATCTTCTTCCAATTCAATTATTTTAGGATTATTGTGGTTAAAAAATATAACCCTTAGATAGATTAGATTTCTTATAATCTTAATTTTTCTTATATTTTAATTTAAATTTTTAATAGTGAAATAGAAATAGATAAGCCTATTACATCCAAAATCTTATTGGTACATGCAAGAACTTTCATGCATGTAGCAAAAAAAAGGTCATCTTTTTTTATATATACCACATCTATTTCAAATGGTAAAAAGATGTCAAGTGGCAGTTTTAGCTAGTATCAAGATTTCCATGACGTTTTTGAAAAGAAGAATGCAAATATTCTTCCAAAGCATTGATCCTATGATTATTCAATTAATCTATAAGAGAGAGCTCAATTATCATTTGGACCAATCTACAACTTATTACAAAATGAGTTGGATGCATTAAAAGAGTACATTGGCAAGAACTTAGCTAAGAACTTCATAAGCCACTCATAATCTCATGTATGAGCTCCTATCTTATTTTTGAAGAAAAAAGATGGATCTTTATAGATGTGCATAGACTATCAAAGGCCTTAATAAGATCACTATTCAGAATAAGTGTCTTCTATCTCTGATTTCAAAACATCTTAAGTAATTCAATCAAGCAAAGATCTACACAATAATAAATCTATAAAGAACATATAACCTAGTCTACATCAAAAAAAAGATGAGATGAAGTTTGATTTTTAAATTAGGTATGGATATTTTGAATATAATGTCATGTTTATTAGACTTACAAATGCACCAGCTGCTTTTCAATATTTCATGGATGATGTCATTTGTGATTTTCTTGATCATTTTATTGTCTATTATTTAGATGACATTCTAATCTACTCTAAAAATATAGAAGAACATAAATTTCATATTTATTGTATATTATAAAAATTTAGAGATACAAGATTATATGTCAAAATGAAAAAGTATATATTTTATTTTACTCAAGTTAATTTATTAGGATATATTATATTTAACAAAAGATTAATAATAGATTCTAAGAAGATCCAAACTATCATAGATTTGAAAGTCCCAAAAATAATCAAAGATATGCAATATTTTTAGAGATTTATCAATTATTACAAGATCTTCATCAAGAAATTTTCTTAAATTATGGTTGCTCATACATGTTTAATATGCAAAGACAAACTTGAATAGAGCAAAGAGGCAAAAGCATCTTTTGAAGCCTAGAAGATAACATATATTTTACATCAATTTTTTTAAGACATTCTTCATGGAAATAGATGCATCGGACTTTGCTATGGATGTTGTTTTATAACAAATAGAAATAGATAATAAGCTCCACTAAGTTATTTTTTATTCCAAGAAATTTTTAGTAATTGAGATTAACTACAAGATCTACGATAAAGAACTTCTTGCAATTGTGGATTCATTTCAAAAATAGTATCATTATCTAGAAGGCACTTCTAATTTAGTTACTTTGTATGTAGATTACAAGAACCACAAATACTTCATATTGATTCTAAAGCAAAAAAAAAAAAAATTGATAAGAGTGAAGAAGGCTTTATTCTTGCTTCTATATATATTGTCAATCAAAGACTTATGCGGCGACGTTCTATAGAACTTCTAACATGTGTTGACTTTGCAAGTCACATATCATAACTTGCAATGCAAGTTTTTTATGTATGTACCACATAGTTAGCTTGTCCCACAAGCTATCTACACATATGATACATGGCTAATTTGTTGATCAAGTTTCTAACCTAAAATTCAACTGTAAATACATGTAAAGTCAAAACCATATCTATAAAGCTTTTAAGAAACTTTTTAGAAGATATTATATAATTAATCTATTTTTATTTAATTATATTTACTTCTATCAAATCATATAGATAATTACTAGAGTAAGTATATATATATCTGTGATAGTATGTCTGTGACTACTATTAAATTTATTATTATTAAAGCTATTATGATAATTAAAATACTAATGTATTTATATATAGATTTAATAGATATAAATTAAATATTTTTAAATAAAAAATTAGATAATAAAAAATCTTGATATATCAATATTAAATTTAGATGCTATGTTAATCAAAAGAAGATTTTATCAATGAAATCATCTAAATTACAAATACAAAAAATTAAAAAATATAAAATAAAAATAGGCACAAAGACTTATTGTCTATAGTTAAGATTCTAATATCTCTTCAATAAGCTTACTATCCAAACTTTGATATTTTTGATATAAATAAGTTTGTAGTCCAACAATTTGAAAGTTTAGCCAAGCTTTGCTATAAATTAGATAGACTTATTAACTACCTTCAATTATTGTTGAATTGTTATATTTCTTGTTAAATATCAATCAACAAAAGTTAAAATTAATAAATAATATTTGTACAAAAATTAACTTGTTGCAAGCAAAACATATATCAAGGTTTTTATATTGAGTATTATTTTAGTTGGATTATATATAATCTAACTTCAATGAAAAAAACAAAAAACTTAAGATAGGAAAAATAGTAATAGACATAAAATATTATATAAAAATATTTATAGACTTCTTGATGCAACATAACAATAATAATAATAAAATAAGGGTCTTAGCTAATACAACCTTATTGTATACTAATACTACTTTTAATTAATTATGGCAGCTCACCATCTATCTATATATGTCAATTTATTATCTGGCCTAAATTTGCTCTTAGTTAGAAATCTTTTTATAAATGGGTCGGATATTTGTGAGTTATATTGAATGTTATTAATCAAAGTCTTTCTACTATCCAAAGTTTAAAATGAGTTTATTTAGGCATCTTGTCTTTAATGGGTTGGCTATATCTTAATACCATTGGATCTTATTTGTCCCAATCTTTCTATTTTTTCAACCTCATTACTCCAAATCTATTGCTTAATTGGTTGTGTTAATTAAAATTACCCTTGTCATGGGAATTTACACATAAAAAGCAAAAAATACCATATATATATATATGTAGAAAAACTTATAAAATGACTACAAATAAAAACAAAATACTATATTCTATTGCTATTGTAAAGGACATGAATCTAGATATAATCCAAAAGTTAATATATTTATGTATTACTAAAGAAGAGACAATATAATGTAAAAAGAGATACTTATAAGAAAGAATAGAATTAGAATTCTACCTACTTCTAATTCTTCATGGTTGTCACTATAAAATACTAATCTTTATTCTTAATTTTTAATAAAGCTTCTAACAATGAAATTAAATTTATAACTACTTTTCTAAGATAAGAGATTTTAATTTATAATAATTCATTCTATATTCTTACACTTCTTACTACAACTCATAACCAACTTCCAACTACTATAATTTCTAATTCTTTTATTTTTACCAACTTTTTTAAAATTTAGACTCTAAGCTCTAACTATTTAGAATCACTTCATAATCCTAATTTCAAAATATAATATCCAACCTAATTAGATGTCATCCTTCTAATGCAAAAATCACTTACATCCTTACTTCAAACAATTTGATTATTAGTTTAATTATTTTAATTAGTCAAATTTATATTTATTATAAGCATACATATAAATATAAAATATATTATAATTAATAATATATTTTGAATTAAAAAATATTATTTTTAATGTTTACATAAATTATGATACCATATAACATTATCAATACTATTTTCAAAATAAATGGTGTATTCAATTATAATGAAGTTAGCTCTAGTTTTTATTGTAGAAGTTGTACACTATTATAATATACAAGATGCAATATATACATATCTAATATATTATATGTAATGTTTTTATAAATTTGAAAATAAATCCATAAACCAAGTAGATTTAAAATTTTAGATCTATAAACTTAATACAATATTTTATTTTTTTATGGAATGAAAGAAAAAAAATTATATAATATATTCTTTTAAAACTATGCTACTTATAGATATTAATCTAAATTAGTAGAAATAGATGCTAATTAAAAAAAATTATAAGGAAGTATTATATCTTTAAATAATGTTATTTGATTCTTCTCTTCTCCATATTTTAGAAAGTATATAGCTACTGTAAAATCATAAAAATTCTAAGATCCTAGAAACATTGCTTCTACACAATTTAAATAAGTACCAAATAGTATATAGAATTACTTATTTTACTTTAGTGCATGTTTAAAAGAAAAAGAAAAAGAAAAAGAAAAAAATTTAAACTAAAACAACATTTTTTTTTTTTTTACAATATCTACAACAAAAATAAGACAAATAAAGGTTTTTCATCTTTGTAGCTAGGATTCAATTTAATTCCAGATTGGTAATTTATCAATTGGGGATCTAAGAATAAGATTGTTTTAATGAATAGATTGGATAAAAATATTTTTAGTCTAATAATTTTTTCAAAATAAGAGTATATTGTCAAAATATTTGAAAATATAATTATATTTTAATTCTCTTTGAATTCTTTATCCAATTAATTCTAACTTCTTTCAATTCTAAATTGTAACTTCATGCCATTACAAATAATCTAAATAAAGCTCTAAATTTTTTTCAAGTTATCCTAATTACATCTCATTAACCATACAAATACATGGATACATCCAATCAATCCTTAGTTAGATTCCAAAAAATCTTTAAGAAAATCCTAATCAACCTCAGATAGAATTCTAAAATAACCTTAATTAATGCTAAATAAACCCTAATCAAATTCTATGAGATTAAAATTAAATCCTAATAAAATCATAAATAAGATATGAAAAAAACCTAATTAAATCCTAATAAATTCATAAATACGATATGAAGAAAACTTAATCAAATCCTAGAACAATCATTAAGAAATTCTAACAAAATTCTAATCAACTCTAAATCAATCCCATAGCAATTATAAAAATATAATTAATTTATAATCAATAGTTAATTTTACTTTAAAAAAATTCAAATTTTAACCTCTTAGTTGAGAATAAGCTCAATAATATAAAAATATTCACCTCAATCCACTTTGAAGATATCCAAAAATCTTTGAAATTCTTACTAATATTTAAACAACTAATTATAGATATCTTAACCTACTTAAATTTCAATAACTTTAGATTTTTCCAACCAACTGAGCACAAACTTATATTATAAAGTTAAGACAAGTATGTCCACAAACTTTTTAAAAATCATTTATAGATATATTACAAAATTCACAATATTATCCAAAAAGTAAACTTTATTTTATTTCTCAAGAAAAAAATCATTAAAACTGATTCTTATTTTTCTTAGGTCTCAAAAAGTTTGTATAAACTCAATATGCTTAAAAGTACCGCATGTAGAATCCTTTTAATATTTTGCTCTCTAATTCCACTTTAGATTAACAAAAAGACTCTGCATTTCATATAGGCATTTAGATTTATGCTTTAAAATGTAGTTTTGACCCTAGTTAACATATGTTCCTTGTTTAATATCATTTTGAGTTTTCTTGAATAATTTCTGCTATAAACTACCTCTAATTTTCACCTAGAGATGTCTTTAATAGTATTTTTTGTCTAATCTACATTGTCTTGTCTTGTTTATGGCCATAGAAAGTCATTGTAAAAAAACACATTATGGACATTAAATTTTCCACCTCATCTTATCTTTTATCTATGGTATGTAAAGAAATTTTCTACTAAATTCTCAATAAAGCCCTTCTAAAATATAGGTCTTCATTTGCTCTTTCATCTTTGTGTTGTGTTACAACACAATTGCATTTATTATGTCAAATTTTTCTACACTGCCTAGAACACTTCGAATTCTCCACTAACTAAAATGTACAAGGTTTGCATTTGGTGCTTGAGGAAGGAAGGAAGGCCATACTACCAGCGGGTCTTCTTCTTGTGCATGCAATTTGTAAATTTACTGTATTTTGGTTCTTTTCACAATATGAGAACAATATTATTATGTGTATGCATGGATACGTGGCATGAAGGGAAGGGGGGAGTTGTTGTCCACATAGTTAAAAGAAGATTTGTGCCTAATTGTTTCCAAAATCTATCATTGCACAATCTTACATACCAAAGAAAATATTTTTAAAATAGTAATTGTAATAAGGTTTGTATATTTATAAATTTTAATTGAGTAATATTTATTTTATAATTTTGATTTTCTAATCCCATAAGTATTTAATATAATTTCCAAATGCTTTATAAAATATTATCTTATGGTTTTGTTTTCTCTTTTTTGAACCTTATTTGAAAATTTAACAATGATAATCTTAAAAAATAATAAAAGACAATAAGTTTCTCACAAGTTATTATAATATTATTGTATTCAAAATAACATATCTTAAAAGCATTTAAAAATGAAATAGAATATTTATGAATCATAGTTTTTATTCCTAAAAATATTTTAAAGATTATTTTATATAAGATTAAATTTGTTTTACATCATACTTACTTAACAAATCCAATCATATTAATGCCACCATAGTTTTTGCTTCATTTCACATACTCCAATAATTTTTTTTCAAAGAATGTAAAAATTTCATATATTTGTTCTTTTTTCAAATTATATACAAAAATAATAATCTAATAGTAAAATAATTGAAGAAATAATAAGAGTAAATTCGGGTGGAAATAGCAAAGACAAAACAGAGAAGAGGTGCATGGATAACTGCAAAAAAAGGAAAACAAATGTGGTGAGATTGGCATTTATGCATACTAGTAATATAGGCAAAACATCATAAAATAACTACCGAACTTCAATAAAGTCGTTTAAGTGTGAGGAAGTAAAATTAAGTCACGTTTCACTAAAAAAAACTCCGTAAAGGCAGCTCTTTTCAAGTTCACAAATACGATAAAATTTGAATAATAATCTAAGACTATGTATTAAAGTATATGCATCAAAAAATTCCAACTTTGAAAATTTTAACTCCTTTCAGGGTTAAATCCTGAATTTTGTTCAGTAATCAAGACCAAATACCACCCCTGCACAACAACCCAGTGGGAATCAAATGTATGCGGGCTGCTGAAAAACGTCTAGTCGGTATTCCACCACCTGTTCCCACCCCCACGCCCTTCCCACATCACTTCCTCTCCTACCATGCTCCAATTGCTATCCCATCCCACATCAACCCCACCTCATACCCCCAACGCTTTCCCTTCTCTTTCCTGCCCTCTCCTCCCATCCACCTTCAACCTCCCCACATTTTCCCCCTTTCCCACTTCCACACTTCATTACTACCACATTTCCCCTCCTTCTCACCATCCCAATCCATACCTCCACACATCCACCACGACTCCCTACCATCTCTGCACGCTTCATTACATCCACACTACACATGCACTCTACACCACCGCATCCGCTGTTTTCAAACACTTTCAATCACAAAGCCCACACTGCATCTACCGGTCATCATGTTGGCAACCTCATGCTGCAATACTGTTCCACATCCTATCACACAACCACAAACTCATGGGCAAACATCACCGCCCGACTGGTACCCTTCACCACCCTTTCACGTCCTCAGAGCAACCCACAGATTTCACTCACCATCCCCATTACCAATCACGTCCACCCCCTCCGCTTCCCCCTTCACCAAACCATACCAAGCTCACTTGCACACAGCCGTGCTCCTGCTCTGCTCATGCCATCTTACCCACGCCATACAACTGCATTCATTTCAACCATTTCCACTTCCCCCTCCATGCCTTCCATTTCTATGCACATCTACCATTCCACACCATACCATTGCCCTGTCAGACACTCTCACCATCACCATACATTCTGTCCCACACGCTTTGTCATTCTGCATCCGTCCCGAAATCCGGGTCATATTCTCATTGCATTGCATTCACGCCTCCCATACATAACCATGTCATTCATGGCGTCCCTAAGTCGAAGCGTGTACCAGCACCTGCATACTAACACCTCATGTCTTTATTCCCTTTCCCTTCTCTACGATTCTACGCATGGCCCTGCATCCAACTCCTGCGCCTGCCATCCCATCCTACTCCGCTCAAGCCTTGTGGTAGTTCTGCCTTGAGATTGGGTTCATCACCACCGGTCCTGCTGCCTCACGTGGCCATGCATCCAACTTCTTCCCTGTTTCCTTCTCCCACTCGCTGTTTTGGGCTGTGATCGGCACCGTACCTGCACCATCCAATCCATAAACATTACTCATGTCACCACACACCCCACCTTCACCGTCCCACGCCATTGCGCCTCCACATCCACATCCTCACCCTCACCACCACACTGTGTCTGCTCCACACCCACAACCCGCTACATTCACCTGTCCAAACTTCCCTGCGCCACCACGCTTGTTTCTTCTCATGCCCACACTTCCCCAAAACACCCCCACCTCCTCACCACCGTCGCATGCAAACTATTCACATCCCAAATCCACCAAAACCACACACATCCCACTGCGTCGCCCACCACCACACTGCCACCCGCATTCTAAACACCACAGTTGGACCTCAATTCCGCCCCTCCCACGACTTCACTCATTCCTCCTCCCACAATTGTGCCAAGCTTCTGCCGTCAACGTCGTCACCGTGTCTCGACACCTTTCCTGCCCTGCTACCAACTACGAACGTGCACAAATTTCCACTACTTCACAACTTCTCACCCCCAACTGCCACCGTCCATCGAGTCAACACATCACACAACTCACCCCGTCTCGCTCCACGCACTTCCGTTCCCAAATCTCAACCCCACACTCCCACGCACAATTCACTCGCCACGTCACGTAACCTGTCACCGTAGCGCCACACCAGAACACTTCATCCACCACCAGGTCGTCCCATCTCTCCTTCCCACCACAGTCGTCGCATCCAATCGCCTCACACAACCCCTAAATCCCGATCTCATTCCGCCAACCCCCACTATGCCCAACCGATCGTCACACCTGCACTGCGACCAAAACCTAACTAACCCTCCTCCCTCCGACCCTCACACCCGACAATCGCCCTGCACAAACCCTCCCCTGCAACAAAACCAACCCCCAAACCCACACAACACCGACTTCCAACACCACAGACACGGAGAATGGGCAAGGAAACCCTAACCTCCAAACAGCTTGCGATTCCTGCTCAAGTCCCAGAACGCGTAGGACACAACACAGGTGCCCGCGAGGGCAGGCATGATGACCTTGGAAAACGACACCAACCCCATTTGCAGTGACGATATGGCCTCGCGTTTCGAATGCTGCTTGAATGGTTGTGGAGAACAAGGAGGGAAGGAAGGGACCCCGACGGAGAGCAACGAGAAGCAGCGAGTGAGAGCGAATGCCGAAATGCTGGCTTGCGCTGCCCAGTCACTCCGAAGAAGTGCACAGAGGCTGTCCCTCCCTCCGTCTCTTCCTGCCTGGCCCTTTCGCAGTGACTGGGAATCGCAGGCTGTGCCAAACCTGGCGTCGAAATTTACTAAAGCAGAGTGCATTGATGTGTTAATTGTTGGGAGTTGGTGGCGGTGGACAGTTTGAGTGGGACGGAGAAATCAAAAGTTGAGAATGCATGCGGTCAAAGTAAATGGCGTAGGATTCATGTCGCATACATGTTCTTATTGATTTATGAATACTTCAGATGATAATATGTAAGCTAAATCTATTCTATTGTGCATATATATTTTGAAGTAGGAAATCTTATAATTCATGTATTTTTTTATTTTTTTTATTTGAATGATAGAGCCACATTGTAGGTAAAGACAGTTTTTTTGTGCATAATACTGTTATTGTAAGTATTTAAATTATGACTTTATTATGGATTTTATTTTATAAGTATACTATGGTTATCTCAAAGACATTAATTTCAAAGAAAGGGAATCTCAATGCACTCTTGTGTCACTTAAAAAGTTTAGGAAATCACTAAAAAATGGTAATACATTGAATTAGAATGGATATTTGTAAAAACAAGAAGAATAGAAAGTCTTAAAACGAGACTAAGGATTAGAAAGGCATTAACAAGAGTAACAAAGGTTTTTTTTCTTGCTTCCATGTATATATAATATTTAATTAGGAGTTACATGACAATGTTCTACATGACTTTGAACCCGTGTTAATTTTGCAAGACACATGCCTTAAATTGCAAGGCAAGTTTTTCATATGTACACTATATAGTTAGCTTATTCCATAAGCTACCAACACATTGTTGTATGGTGTGATTTTCTATCTAGAAATATATTAAGTACCTAATTGTAGAGAATTTAACTTTAACCTATTGGCCAAGTTCCAATAAGTCATATATTCTTATTATAAAGGACAAATAGATACAACATTATCAAAAAATATTCTACTAATAAAAATCCTTATATATTTAAAAAGCTTTAACACAGTGTTGAATGTGACCACATCAACTGACCTTGAACTAGATGATGACTATTGACACACTACCAAAGAACAATCTAACACTTACTCTAATACAAATGAAATGTGGCTAGTCTATCTCAAGTATCCAAAATCTTTTTAATCCATAGCAACAACTCCTCATTACAAAGTAGGACCAAAAATGGAGTAGAACAAAACTGAATAGAACTTAAACAAAATAGGACACCAAAGACAAAACTAAGCAACCAGAATTAAAACAAAACAAAACAAATAAGAAGATACAAAATCAAATTTTATTAATAGAAAGGGTCTAAAGCCATACCTGACCAGATGCCTCAAAAGGCCATGGCCAATCCTATTTACACTTTGTTCTACAACCTTGGACTTTCAAGAATGTTCTTAGATTATGGACCCTACTTAGTTAACTATCTTAAGCTCCATTTAGAAGGTTTGACGATGGATTCCACTTAGATAATTGCCCTAAGCCATTTCTAGAAGGTTCCACAATGGACCCTACATAGTCCACTAACCTAGCCTCAATTCTAGAAACTTTTATAATTTCTCCAACGTGGTTCCAATTATCTATTATTATGTGTCAACAATACAATTATCTTATCTATATCCTATTACACATGGCTTGTCCAAACCAACTTCAAATCTTTTATCTTTAGTATGCAAAATGTAGCCTTTTAAATCAGCTTTCCAATTGCATAATTTGATCTTCAAAAGCCCTTTATACTCATGTGCTATACCCCAAAGAGTGACAATAGGTACAAAATCGACATCTTCACTTTGAGTGCCTATATCTCTTTCATAAAAATTCCAAATCACACAAAATTTTTATCAAAACCATATCCAAAATTCTTAACTTGATGATCATAACCTCTAATATTCAAGTCTTCTATAAAGAGTAATCTTAATTCCTAATAAGGCCTTAGGCAGCTTCTTTAAAGCCCATTGGGCATGACTTTTAGCCACTAAGAATGGAGATTTTCATCATCTATTTCTATTTATCCATATGGTTGACTTAACTATTTCATTGTATACAAAATCCTTCTTTAATCATTTTTCTAATAAATTTTACATAATATGTCCCCTAAATATTAAATAAAAGAAACAAAATAAGATTTTAAGAATTACTAATGTCTAATAAAGATGGCTCTTAATAAGTTGTATAGTAAATTCTATATATATATATATATATATATGCATTAACTTGATCAAGTTTCTAACCTACCAATCAACTATAAATGTAATCATGTAAAGTTAGAGTTATATTTATAAAGTTTTTAAGAAGTTTTTTTAAAAGATATTATAAAATTGTTCTACTTTTATCTACTTCTACTTAATTATATTGATAATTAGTAGAATAAATATTTATATTTGTGACAAGTTATAGAAGCATTCAAATAATATATAAATTGATATGGTGAAAGTTAGTGCAATTAGAATTATATTTACAATAATTAAATTAAATAGATTATAAAATATTTACTATTATATATTAAGATGGAATAGCAATTTGAAGTAACATGATATTTAAAAATAGAAAAAGATGCCAATCAAGAAGACAAATTAAGAAGACAAGTGTATCTTTTTAAATGTATTAAGGTAGAATGAATCCATTAAGATTAAAATAAAAAAAAGATAAATCAAGTCAGTTGAGTGTAAATAAAAAAAATTAATCAAATTTTAAATCTATATATATATATATATATATATATATAGTATTTGATTAAAATTATCTAAAAAATTAATAATTAAAAAATAAACCAATCAATCAATAAAATATAAAATCTATTAAATATATAGAATATGTATGATGAAAGAAATTTCTAATAGTAATTAAAAAAAAATTGTAATTATAATAAGACAAAAATAACATATAAAGTTCTATAAATGATAAACATATTTTATTTTTAAAAATAAAAAATAAAAGCTAAAAAATCCATTGTAGGTGTAAAAAACAAGGACTTGAAGAATATTAATAAATAAGTTAGATTTTTTTTAAAAAAAAGATGATAAAAAAAAAGAAGTAAATATATATATTCAATAAGAAACAAGAATGAATATTAGCAAAGTCTACGAAATTAGATACTTTTAAAAATAGATTACAAGCATTAAAAAAGTTGATAAGAATGTAAAAGGCATGACTCTTGCTTCCATATATACTATCTAACTAGAAGCTATATAGTGATATTTTATATAACCTCTAGTATATGTCCAACTTATGAGATATGTGTCTAATTTTCAAGAGAATTTTTTTATATATACATTATATGTCCAATTTGCACCATAAGAGGCCAGTATGTGCAACATGTGGTAAACTTGTTGGTCAAGTTTTCAATCTACCAATCACCTACAAACATGTATAAAGACAAAGCCATATCTATACAACTTCAAGAAGTTTTTTTTTACAAGTTATTATCAAATTCATATTCTTTTGTCTATATATATATATATATATATATAATTATTTATATATATATATTTATCTAAATATATATATTTATGTTATCTAGGTAATTATTGAAGTAAAAATATATATATTTAAAATATTATGCCATAAATAATTTATAAACATAAATAAAGATATAATTTAATAAAAAAATAATTTAGAATAAAAATAATTTTATTTTATAGAAGTCATGTTGTTTTAATATAGATATTTTTTAAAAAAACTTGTCATATTAAAAATCTCTTAAAAAAGCATATTAAAAAAATAATTGATTATTTCAACTATTTATTATAATTTTACCATTATTTTAGTAATATACTTCTATATTTAATTTTTAAGTTTATTTTTTGATTAATATTTTAAAATATTCAAGTTATTAAGTTTTTTATTACTAGATACAATGTTGATTTCATAAAAATAAATAATTAAATGTTGATTTTATATATTTAGTTTGTAAAAAATTAAATATTAATAGAATAACATATTTTTTATTCATTTAAATTTATGGAATAGATTACGTAGTTATAATATTTTTAATATATAGTATTTAATAAATATCTATTAAACTATTGAAATAATTTAGATATAATATTAATAATAAAATAAAATATGATAATTCTATATTTCTTTAGATCTAAAGAATTTAAAATCCATTCTTAAAAAGTCAACCAAAAAATAAGAAGGCATTATAATAGTGGAGTCTAGCAGAGAAATTACAGCATGGGAGATATGGCAGAGCAATCCTAAATAGAAGCTCAATTATAGCACCTCTTACACCAGATAGCTACTTTGCAAGAAAAAATAGAAACCTTGAGGATAAGGGAGTTGATATCTATTAGGCTGAAATTGAGTAAGCCTAGTACATACTCTGGAACTTCAAGACAAGAAGATGTATGTCAATGGCTCTTCAAAATGCAAAAATATTTCCAACTATTTGGGACAAATATTAGTAAAAGAATTATATATGCAGTCAACTATTTGAAAGATGTGGCAGCTATTTGGTGATGACATCAAGTTCAAAGCTATAGAGCTCAAGGTGGGTTTTGTAATTGAGAGGAGTTTAAAACCAAGTTTAGGAATCAATTTTGGCTCATCAATGGGAAAAGGATAGCATGCAATCAATTAACAAATCTTACACAATCTAAGTCAATACAAGATTATGTCTCCCAATTCAAGTCTCTATATTTTTAAATTGATAATATTTCAAAGGTAGAAATGATGGATTGATTTCTATGAGGTTTGAAGCTTGGGATCCAGTGAGAAGTAGAACTAAAGAATCTACAAACATTTGAAGAGGCAATTAGGATTGTAGAGAAGCTCAATGCTATAGATTTTAGAAATTGTAGAGTATAACATGTAGCACAAAGTCCTACGCCGCTATCTAATACTATGGCACAACAACCAATGCCAATAGAGTTTGATGCCCTACAAAGAATATTGACACTACAAAGATGACAAATATTGGTACAAAAAGGATTGTATTTTTATTGTCAAGAGCCACGCCATCAGATCGGAGGTTGTTCAAAATGTCAAAATTCAATCACTAACAAAACAAGGCAGATGTCAAGGACAAGAACTCGATGAAAGCTAAAGAGTAAGTGAGACTTTTCTCAAAAGAAATAGGACAAAATAGAAATATGTATATTAAGAAAGAAACTGGAATGGCTATTGCCAAAATACAAGAAAACTAGAGACCCTTGAAACTTAGACTAGAAGCAAGAAAGGAGTTGACAAGAGTGAAGAGGGCTTCACTCTTGCCTCTATATATACTATCTAACTAGAAGCCACGTGGCGATGTTCTATAAGACCTCCAATATATGTTGACTTTCTAGGCCACATGCCTTTGCTTGCAAGGCAAGTTTTCTATGGATGGACCACGTAGTTAGCTTGTTCTTTAAGCTTCCAACATGTGTGGCACATGGCTAACTTGTTGACCAAGTTTCTAACCTAAAAGTCAACTATAGACTCCTATAAAGTCAAAGCAGCGTCTATGAAGCTTCTAAGAAGCTTCTCTAGAAGATATTACACAATTAACCTACTTTTATCTACTTTTACATACTTTTATCTATTCATATAGGTAATTATATGTATGTCCGTGACATTACCCCCCCTTCTAGGGACGAGTTCCACGAGGAGCGGTGATTATATATTGAGAAAATCTAGTATGCGGCGAATTGTATTTGCTACATACTCTGATCTTTGTTCTCTTCGAAGATAGTTGATGGGTCCTCTTAGCCATCGATAGTGTCCCATTCCAGGGCGAGAAGACCACCCTGTTATTTGATCACTGTTGAGGCCTTCATAACTTCCTTCAAATAATACATTTGAAACACCATCAGGAGTCGTTTCTATCTCCAATAATATCACCAAACATCGAGAATCTCTTCCAAGGTCGTGATACCAAACGCGTTGTATCTCACCATCTATTCGAGGAAGAACATGTCGTTCTTGAGGATCTTCATCTCGGTTGCGTCGTCTTGAAGGTTGTGACAATCGTAATGTCTCATCCGGTAAGTCAACAAACGAAGGTTCTTGAGTTGAATCCGCTGGTTGTTGGCTCTCCATCTAATTAGCGTCACAAATGCAAAGAAGTTACAAACAAGGATAGGAATTTGAATGTTATCTTGCCTCAATCTTGTCTCTTTTATAAGAGAGGTTTTCATCTTGGTTTTGATGGATGTCGTTGATGAAAAACTTTGACTTTAGCTGATGCATTTGCTAGATTCCTGGATGGCTCCCATGTGCGCTCACTAATATCATATCCGCGCCAATGAACAAGATATTCTAGCTTATTTCGGCACCGCCTTGAGTCTAATATCTCTTCCACCTCAAATTCTTCATTATTATCTACTTCTATAGGAGGCGGTGGCATTTGTCTTCTTCCTTGTATATCCACTGTCTTATATGGTTCAAGAAGAGACACGTGGAATACAGGATGGATCTTCATTGACTCCGGTAGATGTAACCGATATGCAACTGGGTTGATCTGTTCAGAAACAGAAAAGGGGCCAAGCCTACGATAGTCCAATTTGTCACAAGGTCGAGTGGTCTTGATATTGCGACGAAGTAGCCATACCTTATCACCCACGTTGAGTTGTGGTTGCTCTTTACGATATACATCTGCATTTATCTTTTGTCGTTCTTGAGCTTTCTTCAACTGCGCCTTCATTATTGCATGTAACTCTGACAACCGATTTGCCATATCTTCTGCTGCAGGATTATCAACTTTTGAAAAATCAAAAGTATCAAGTCGTGGATGATAGCCATAATTGGCAAAGAAAGGTGTTTGTTGCGTGGAGGAATGTACCGTATTATTATAAGCAAACTCTGCCAATGGCAGAAGGTTTGTCCAATCATCTTGTTGGTAGTTGATGGTACACCTTAAATACTGTTCCAAGACTTGGTTTACGCGCTCTGTTTGTCCATCAGTTTGAGGATGGAAAGCTGAAGATAGCTTTATGTCCACTTTTAAAATCTTGAAAAGAGTCCTCCAGAATCTCGACACAAATTGAGTTCCCCTATCCGATATGATATCTTTAGGTAATCCATGATAGCGATAGATATTATCAATGAAAAGCTTAGCTGTTTCTTCACCTGTGATAGATTTTGTACATGGCATAAAATGTGCCATCTTGGTGAAACGATCTACTATCACAAATATAGAATCATAAGATCTTGAGTTTGGAAGATCTGTGATGAAATCCATAGAAACAGAAGACCATGGTTGTTCTGGTATAGGTAATGGCTGAAGAAGTCCGTAAGGTCGATGTCGAGGAATTTTTGATCTTGAACAAATATCACATGATTGTACAAAGTCTTTGACTGACTTCCACATTTGTGGCCACCAAAAATCTCTTGATATGAGTTCCAGAGTCTTATTATATCCAAAGTGCCCTGCTGCTGGAAAGTCATGACGTGCTTGAAGAACACGCAAACGTGCTTTTCCTTCTGGAACATATAGGCGTCCTTCAAAATATAATAGATTATTCTTGAACTCGAACTTAGAAGAATCATGAGACTTGGAAGAATTATTCTCGATATCATGAACAAGAGGGTCTGAGGACATACTGGACTGGATTTGCTTGAGAAAAGTTGAATCAACAGTCAATGTTGATTTCACTGCTCGGAGATGAAATTGCTCCGGTTTCAAGAGGACCGTTCTTTGTTGCTCAAAAGCTGCATCTCCTTCTTTTGGTGCAAAATAAGAACGTCTAGACAGGGCATCGGACAAACCTTGTTGTTTTCCTGGCCGATAAGTGATAATGAAGTCGAATCTTGACAAAGACATACTCCAACGAGCTTGACGACGATTCAACACGCGTGCTGACATGAAATACTCGAGGTTCTTGTGATCTGTATACACAGTGACTGGACTAGAAGCGCCTTCTAGATAATGACGCCATTCTTGAAAGGAATCCACGATCGCAAGAAGTTCTTTATCGTGGATCTCATAATTGATCTCGGCTGCTGAGAATTTTCTTGAATGAAAAGCTATCGGATGAAGTTTGTCATCTGTTCCCATTTGTGATAAAACTGCACCCAAGGCAAAATCCGATGCGTCTGTTTCCATAAAAAATACCTTGGAAAAGTCAACACGATATAAGACTGGTGCAGAGACAAACGATGTCTTCAAGGCTTCAAATGCTGCTTCCGCTTCTTGATTCCATTGAAATTTATCTTTACTAGTCAAGCGTGTAAGTGGAGCTGCAACTCGTGAGAAGTCTTTGATGAAGATCCGATAGTAATTGGCAAATCCCAAGAAACATTGGACATCTCTTACAGTCTTTGGAATCTTCCAATCCATGATTGTTTGGACTTTCTTAGAATCCATCATGAGACCATCATTTGAAATGATGTATCCTAAAAAGTCAACTTGAGTAGTGTGAAATACACACTTTTCCATCTTGGCGTACAATCCTGCATCTCTAAGTTTTTGTAATACTTGACGAACATGTATTTCATGTTCTTCAACGTTCTTGGAATAGATCAGGATATCGTCTAGATAGCAGACGACAAAATTGTCTAAGAATTCACGAAATACATCATTCATGAGATGTTGAAAAGCAGCTGGTGCATTCGTGAGTCCAAAAGGCATGACATTGTATTCAAAGTGTCCGTACCTGGTTCGAAACGCAGTCTTCCATTCATCTCCTTCTTTGATCCGTACTAGATTATATGCTCCTCTTAGATCTATTTTTGTATAGATCTTAGCTTGATTTAACTGGTCAAGGAGTCCTGATATCAAAGGTAATGGATACCTGTTCTTGATTGTGATCTTGTTGAGTCCTCGATAGTCAACACACATTCGTAAAGATCCATCTTTTTTCTTTACGAATAAAATTGGAGCTCCTGCTGGAGATTTTGAATGACGTATGAAATTCTTCGCTAAATTCTCGTCAATATATGTCTTGAGTTCAGCCAACTCATCTTGCGATAAACTGTAAATTGGTCCAAATGGTGGCTGAGTTCCTTCCTTGAGATCGATTGAACAATCGTATGGGCGATGCTCAGGAAGAATATCTGCATTCTTTTTCTCAAAAACGTCTTGATAATCCTGATATTGACTTGGAATGCCACTTGAAGTCTTTACGCTTTCAGAAATAGGTGCAGCATAAATAGCAAAAGTTGATCCTTCTTTTGCTGCGTGTATAAATGCTTTTGCACCTATAAGTGCGGGTTTTTCTATACTAGACTCATGGTTTTTTACTTGATTAATAGAACTGTTACTAATGCTCCGAGGAAAATCAAGTTTACGAGAAATCCAATCTATTCGAGGATTATACTTTTCTAACCATGATAAGCCTAAAATTACTGGATTAGAGGGAGATCTAATTATATTAAAAATTACGCAACTACTATGACCATTTATTACTACATCTACAGGAAGTGTTTCGTGAGTTACATCTCCAGAAGACAACGGACGACCATCTATAACTTCTACGTGTACAGGTTTAGTTTTTTGTATTAATGATATTCTATGACATCTAGCAAATTCTTCATCTAAAAAACAAGCTGAGGCTCCTGAATCTATCAAGGCAGAGGCTTTGTAATTATTAGGTCCTAAACGCACATCTATTATAAAACAAGGAGATGGTTCTGAGGAGAGGATAGGACCTTCATTAGAAGTTGTACAAGATTCCAGCCGCACGGTCCCTATTGTAGCTGGACGTACTCGTTTTCCGACATACTGTCTTCTTTCACAGTCGTACTCCTCATTTTGTAGTTACGTCGCTTCTTTGGACAATGTTGAGCAGTGTGCTTAGGTTCTCCACAATATAAGCACAATCCTCCTTGTCGACGACGAGACTTTTCTTGCTCAGTAAGAGGTTTGAAACGTACCGCATCAATTTGCATATCCTCTACTTCCGAAGGTATGTGTTGAGGAGACGTCGGTGTTGCCATTGAATTGTAGTAACGTTGAGGCCCACTTGTACGACTCTCGGATCGAAATTCAAAAAGTCGATTGTCGCACTTCACAGCAAAGTCAATTGCTTGACTCAATGTTTGAGGATCAGGTAAATTAAGCATCAATTTCTTTACCTCATATTGTAATCCGTAGAGAAATTGACTCACAAGTGCGGCATCATCCCACTTGATATCAGTTGCAAGTTGTCGAAATTGCGAAGCATATAATGTTACTGATCGATTGCCTTGTCGCAAAATACGGATCTTGTTGGTTGCAACACGAATTGCATCATGTTCTCCAAACATGGATCGAAACTCCGCCAAAAAAGCCTCCAGATTATCCAATATTGGATCTCGTCGTTCAAGAAAAGATGAAAACCATGACAATGCTGAACCTGAAAGGAGTGTACCAATGAATCTAACTTGTGACCCTGGAGTTGGATAGCTCTGGGGTTGAAGTTCAATTACTAGTTGGACCTGATTGATGAATCCTCGAAACTTGGATCTGGTACCATCAAACTTCTCGGGCAAGGCAACTCTCGGTTCTCTAACACTCGAAGGGTGTTCCATTCTGGGAGAAGGGACATGGTTTGGTGTAGATGTTGAAGCAGCCCCAATCATCTCTATATCTTCACTTCCTACCATTCTTGTTGCTCCTTGTGGTGGTAAATTGAGTTGATGCATCGCAAGCATTAACTCCCTCAATTGCTCTTGCATCTGTGCCATTGCACTCTTCATTTCAACAAGCTCTGCCATAGTAGCACTTAGAAAAGAGAAGATGTCTAATAACGCTCAAAACAAATAGAAGAGAGGAATTGATAACAAAGAAAATACTAAGAACAATATCAGTTTAAAAGAGGGTAATCCGCAACTTCTAATGCGCTTATGTCTTATCAAGAAAAAGGGGTAATCCACTCTTAATCAAGAAAAGACAAAGCTCTGATATTGTAAGTGTACTCTTGTCAATCTGTCAAGGACAAGAACTCGATGAAAGCTAAAGAGTAAGTGAGACTTTTCTCAAAAGAAATAGGACAAAATAGAAATATGTATATTAAGAAAGAAACTGGAATGGCTATTGCCAAAATACAAGAAAACTAGAGACCCTTGAAACTTAGACTAGAAGCAAGAAAGGAGTTGACAAGAGTGAAGAGGGCTTCACTCTTGCCTCTATATATACTATCTAACTAGAAGCCACGTGGCGATGTTCTATAAGACCTCCAATATATGTTGACTTTCTAGGCCACATGCCTTTGCTTGCAAGGCAAGTTTTCTATGGATGGACCACGTAGTTAGCTTGTTCTTTAAGCTTCCAACATGTGTGGCACATGGCTAACTTGTTAACCAAGTTTCTAACCTAAAAGTCAACTATAGACTCCTATAAAGTCAAAGCAGCGTCTATGAAGCTTCTAAGAAGCTTCTCTAGAAGATATTACACAATTAACCTACTTTTATCTACTTTTACATACTTTTATCTATTCATATAGGTAATTATATGTATGTCCGTGACAGCAGATTCATAGTCTTAAAATTCACCAAGTCAATAATAAGTTAGAGCAAGAAAAAGGGGCTCCCTAATAAAGGCGCTAAGGGCCAGTATTAGAGATAGCTACTATGTCTTAGAGACAAATGGCATGGCTTTGTACAACTATAAAAGAAAAGTTGATCAATGCATTTAATAGAACTACTAAGAGGACAATCATGTCAAGTACTTATAGATTATGGATCTACAAAAAATTACATCTTGGATGAAATTGTTAATCAATTTCGAATTAAAACTAAGATAATCAAAGAAGAGAGTATATACTTTATAAATGATTGAGAAAACACATTGAATGAAATATGTGAAGAAAAAACCTTGAGGTTGACTGATACCTACGTCTTAAGAGAGAGGTTTAAGATATCAAAGCTAAAATATGATATTATCCTTGGTATGCCATGGCTAGAAGTGAAAAAGAAGCAAATTGATTAGGTAGTAAGGACAATCTCCTTCAAAGATAGTGAATGCAAGGTGGCTTTTTATATCTTTGCATTGACTGAAGAAAAAAAAATATTATGTAACTAGAGACTTACTCATAAGAATGACCTCTTAAAGAAGCAAATACAATATAAGCAACTAATATATATGATGGTTTTAAATCTTGTATCAGTAGTGGGAGAGACAGCCAAAGGAGTGGAATAGACAAATCAATTCATACTGAAATATCAAGATGTCTTTTTAACCAATCTACCTACTAGCATGCTTTTTGATCAAGGTTCTTCCTTTTATACTATTGCTTGGAACCAAACTAATTAGTTACTTACTCTTAATTCTAATTTAGTAGCATCTATGAAATTAAATGCCTCATAATTTGATTTATAGCTTTACAATTTTAGTGTATATTTGTAGAAATGTTTATCCAAATAGTCCTCCAAATAGCCAATTTATGACCCATATCAAATTCTTCATGAAATTTACTCATTAATAAACCTCAATTTGGAAGCATTGTCTTCAAGCAGTCATGGTGAAATAAGATTAGTCTATGTAAAGTTTCTAAAATCCTTTTAATCTATAGCAACATAAAACCTCATCACAAAATAGGATCCAAAATGAAGTAGTATAAAATCGAACAAAACTTAAACAGAATGGGACATGAAAGACAAAACTGAGCAACTGGAATTAAAACTGAATAAAACTAAACAAGAAGATAAAAAACCAAATTTTATTAAGAAAAAGGGTTCAAAGCCATATTTGACTAGATGCCTCAAAAGGTCTTTGCCAGTCCTATTTATACTTTGTTCTACTTCCTTAGACTTTTAAGAATGTTTCTAGATAATGGATCTCATTTAACTAACCACCTTAGACTCTATTTAGAGGAATTGACAATAGGCCATACTTAGATAACTATTCTAAGTTATTTTTAGAAAGTTTTATAGTAGATTCTATTTAAATAATTATTTTAAGCTATTTTTAGAAGATTCTATAGTAGATCCTATGGAATCAACTAACTTAGCGCCAATTCTAAAAACTTTCATAACTTTTCAAATATCGTTCCAACTATCTATTTCTTTGTATTAACAATATAATTATCTTACTTATATCTTGTTATAGTTATTCTTCTTCCTCTAATGCAAAACATCTTTGTTTCACTCTTAATGGTATTTCTAAATTATCTCTTTGAAATGAGTGAGGTTTTGTGTAGGTTCTCAAGTTGCATCATGGATAGAATAATCTTTCCAAAGAACTTTGTACTGAAGTTGTGGACGTCCACTACCATATTGAAAGTAACAATGCTCCAAAATTTTGTCCACATCATATTCTTATCGGTCTTCAACTACAACCGATGGTGGTAGTAGTTGGTGTCGATCCAAAAAGAAATTTGGCTTAGTATGAAATTCTTTCTCTTGGAAAATATGAAAGACTAAATGGATCCAAATATGTGGCAAAAGCTTGAGGCAATATGCAACATCAAAAATTATTGCAAAAATATAGAAAGGTCTAAGCCACTAAGATACCAATTTATGGTTTTGGTTGATGTAGCAAGTGGCAAGTTGGCATTGGAGAATAATACTTGATTATCCTTTCAAAAGGTCTTGTGTTACCAATGATTATTTGTATACTATTTTTGTCAATTTTGTGCAGTTAAGAAGCGGTGCCATACTTTTTTTAAGGTTATTGTAAGCCATTGTATAAATTCCTCTTTTATTCAATTGTTAGTGTTGATAGGATGATAGAGAATTGTCAGTATAAGTAGATACTGACCGGTATTAAGGCAAAATGATAAATGATTGGTACTCGCATGAATACTATCATTGTAAGCAAACTTCAAAAGCGTCAAATATTCATCTCAATCATTATGATGAACTATCACAAATGCTCAAAAAATATCTTCCAAGGTCCAATTTGTATGCTATGAAGGGAAAGAGAGCTTGCCTTGAGAGCTTTTTCTCGACAGCAGTAGTAGTAAAATCCTTGTAATACCAAAATTCCTTCAATATCGAATTCCTGTGATGCATTGAATTTTAAAATTTGATAATTCTCAATTCAACCATTAGATTGAACTCAAATTATTTAAGAAGTAAGGCAGTACCTTTAACTCTATTATATCCAATTTTCAATTGTTGATTCTTTACAATCCTCTAGATAACACAATTTTAGTAGCACCGCCTTTACATGTTGACTTAGAAACACCTATGTATTGATTTTGTAATTTCTTACAAACCCAACACTCAAATGACATGAATTTTTTTTGTAGCTTTTCAATATTATAACTACATCTTTGGCAAGTTTGAGCCAAAATTTATTCAAAAATGCTCAAAAAAAAAATGTCTCAAAACATAACCATTAACAATTAGGTTACTTATTACCTTAATTTGCAAGCTCTAACTTCGACCAGCCATTTCTTCCTCACTTCAGATCTGATTTCATCAAATCTTATGTAAGAATTGAAGTCCTTCAAGTCAGCTTTCCAACTCCACCTTCCGATTGTTAAATGCCTTTTTACAACACTTTTTATGCTTAAAAGAGTGACAATAGGTACAAATTTTACATCTAGACTTTAAATAGCCATAACTCTTTCATTGCAGATTCAAAGTTAAAAACCCTTGTACAAAAATTATATTCGTTCAAACCAGATTTCCAGCGACATCTTTTGTTTTCCAAAAAACCTTCTACAACTTTTTGTATGCTTAAAAGAGTGATAGTCAGTAAACAATTGACACCCTAACTTCAAACAACCTTAACTTTTTCATACAAAACTCAAATAACAACCTTTATATACCAAAATTATAGCCCAAAATACAAGCTTTCTGAATCTCTCCTCTAAACCCTCGAATGCCCTAAAGAAGTGGCCTCCCCTTCGGTTTTCTCTCGGATATCCCCTTAAAACTCATTGGTCATGACCTATAGCCAATGAGATTGAAGATCCTCTTATCCTTGCCTTATCTATCCAAATAGATGGCCTAAGGCCTCAATACTATAATATCAATATCCATATCTTTCTACAACTTTCATATCATATAATCCTAATACTTCTACTTTTACTTATAAAACTTACACAAGTTATTTAAGATTTCTATAAACCATGAAATTCTATAGAATATAATTCATTATTTTCTAAGGTCATTATTAAATTACATCAATATAATAACCATTATTTTTACACTATGAATAAATTACAATACGATAATGCTCTGTTTATCTATATTTTTGGTAATTGAATACTATAAATATGGCAAGTTAAGTGCCTAATAGTTTAAACAAGGCTTGCTAAAAACTTCTTCTAAAGCATGGATCTCGATTTGAAACAATGATACAATGTAATCTATGGTGATAAAAGAGATTATCAAAGAAGACTCGTGCAAGCATTGGAGCATCAATATTTGAGTGCATCGTGGCCAAGTACGATTGCTTTAAGAGTCAATCCACAAAGATGGTAATTGCAGTGTAATTATGAGGTATTCACAACAAACACGTATTGAGATTTATAGTCACTTGCTTTTGATGTGCGTTAGGTAGTAGAATTAGCTACAATAGTCCAAGAGATGCTGCATTGTGTGCTTTAATACATTGACATGACTTGCAAGAGCACACAAAAGTTCAAACATCTTGATTTAAACTTGTCCAAAATCATATCCTTGAGATTTATTTTAGAGCCTTATTTCACCTTAGATATCTAGATATTGGAATGTCATGTCTCTCTTAAAGTATGTACATCTCGAGTATAGCATTGTAAAGTATATAAATTTATTTTTTGAAATAGAACAAGCCATCAACAAGAATATAATCTTGATGCTGTGTATTGTCCATCTTCTACTGATTGTTAACCATCTTGAAATAAGCATCCCTATGTATAGCTTCCTTTGATTGTGTTTCTTTGGCTAGGTTTAAAATGATACTAATAATGGTAGCAACTTCTGCCTTATATCTCGATTTGACCTTCAAGTCTATTTTTTACAATAAGTTGTCAGATATAGTATGTTGTCGCCATTAATTGTACTGAAGTTGGATATCAAAAAGTTGCAACTATTCTTCATAATGATGATGTTGTAATTTCATATTTTTCAAACACAAATCATATAGCAAGAGTTGATGGTCAATTCGAACAATCATTGGTTTTTTCAACATATGGTATTACTACATCTTTGTGTATAATTGATAATTATTCTTAATCACATATGGAGTAATTGCAATGTGTCCTTTCAAGCTTTTATGATTTATATGCTTTAATTTGAAGGCCCCTACCAAATTCTTGTTGAAAGACTACTCAATAGCAAAATTAAAAGCTTCAATGTCAAGTGAGCAAGAAAGATTGGGATCATACGATTGCAATATTAGAGCAGTAATGAATACTTCCTTCAACCTATTAAAAGTGCTTTGCTACTCTAATTTCCGTTCAAATGGAGCACCCTTTTCTAATAGGTTTGTCGATGAAACAATAATGTAGACAAATTGCTAAATAAAATGGTGATAATATCCACCAAATTTTAAAATGAACAAACTTCAGAAGCATCTTTGAGAGTTGGTCAATCTTCTATTGCTTTCACCTTATCATGCTCCATTCCCATGTCTTCAAAGAATATCACATATTTCAAAAAAATAACTTTCAACTTCTAAATTTTATATTTTGATTGCTTATAATAGAAGTAATTATTTAATAACTGGCATAGTACTTCTCATAGATGTTGCTCATATTCTTTAGAGATATTAATATATACGAGGATATCATCGATGAAGACAATTATATACTAATCCAAAAGATCTTGAAACAATTTGTTCATGTGATTCATGAAAGAGATTGGATGTCAAAGACATGAACTAAAAGATGATGTAAAAATTAATGAAATCTATGTTAAAGAGAGAGTGAAAAAATAGAAATAAAAAAGTGCATATATTAAAAAAAATAGAATGGCTTTTTGCTCAACGACAAGAAAATTTGAGACTCTTAAAATTACCCTAGAAGTAAGAAAGAAATTGACAAGAGTGAAGAGGGCTTCGCTCTTGTGTCTATAAATACTATCTAACTAGGGCTATGTTGTCATAATGTAATACAACTATATAGTGAAATTATAATCAAAATTAAATTTCTAATTAATATCTAATTATCTTAATTCAATTATAATCAAAATTAAATTTCTAATTAATATCTAATTATCTTAATTCAATTATAATTTGAGGTATCTAAACTTAGCTTTTATAAAAGTCTCTTAGGCTATTTTCTTATCTTAATAGTTAGTAGGTTGAAGGTTAGTTAGTAATTTTACCTTCTAGATTATAGAGACTCTTCTATTACCTTAGAAAGACCATAAATTGATAAAATCAGGTTAGAAGAGGTAAATAATTAGTATGCTTGGTACTAGGATTAAGTTAAAAGTAGGTTTGGGCTAAAAAATCCTTAAGATAGATTAGATTGATACTCGGGGGTCGATTGTTTGTGAGACAGAGTCGAAATCAAACCTCTAGCCACTAAAACAATGGCCTAGGACAAAATAGGGAGGCATTCAAAGATCGGAAGATAGAGTTTGAGAGCTAGCTTGAAGTTCTTTCTAGAAGCATAAGGATTGTTTTTGGAAGGTTTTTGAAGACTTAACAATTATTGTTCAAAGTCAAGGTTTGTATTCATGATTTGGATTTTATATAATCTAATTAGGGCTAGCAATTTTGGCTAATTTGTGCAATTGGTGTAACATCTATAGTTGAAAATTTGAAACTATTTGGATTATTAAATGTCCTAAGTATATACAAAATTTTGTGATAATCTAATGATGTGATTTAGAGATATCTAGTTTTTAGCAAAAGAAGGTTTCGGAAGTTGGCAGTTTGAGGTTGGATAGGATTTTTGTGATATCTAGAGATCTATCAATTGAATCAAGGTGAAAATTGGCATGGTGTTGAAAGAGTTTAAGATCATGTTGCGTACCAACTTTGAGTCAAAATTAACGGTTGGAAAGGGAGAAATCATTGTTGGGATTTTTGCTTCACTTTTCAAGTTGGCGGCCGAGTGACATTGGTGCAATTTTTGGAGGTGTTCTCACAATCTATAAGTTGGATTGGGCTAAAAATTCTTGAGAATTTAGAAGAATTGCATTAAAAATTTTATGAAAAATTCTACATCAAGTGGATAGTCGGATTGGATGTTACAACTTGTTAAAGCTCACTGATTAGGATTGGGATTTATAAGAAAAAAATCTAAATTGCTTAAATATAAAAGTAACAAGATAATTGGGATTTATGTATGGTTAAGGCTATTAAGAAGAGTATTTTTATTACTTTTGAATTAAAATTCAGATTATATTCTTCTCGTATAGATGAAACCTATTTGGATTTTTTGGATATTTATAAAACACAGCCTCATCTTCCACAGCTAGGTGCCTGATGCATTCCCGAGGAAGACAACACATAATATGACATAAGTAGTGATGTTTTATAGGACCTTTAATATGTGTTGATTTTATAGAACACATGCTTTAACTTATAAGGCAAGTTTTTCTACATGTGGACCACATAATTAACTTGGTCTTAAAGCTAAAAATATGTGTGGCACCTGGCCAACTTGTTGATTATTTTTTTAACCTAGAAAGTCAATTATAGACACCTATATAGTCAAAGCAATATCTATGAAGCTTTTAAGGAGCTTCTGTAGAAGATATCATAGAATTAACTTTACTTTTACTTACTTCTACTTACTTCTACTTATTTATAGAAGTAATTTTTGGCTTACATGTGTATGTCTATGACATTACTCTCTCTTCTAGAGACAAGTTCCATGAAGAGCGATCATCATATGTTGAAAAAATCCATGATACAACAAATTATATTTGCCACATATTCAGATCTTTGTTCTCTTTGAAGATGATTGATAGGGCCTCTCAACCATGAATAGTGTTCCATACCAAGGTTGAAAGACCACCCTGTTATTTGATTATTTTTGATGCCTTTGTAACTTCCTTTAAATAAAATATATAGAACACAGTCAGCAGTTGTTTCTACCTCTAATAAAATTACCAAATATTAAAAATCTCTTCCAAGGTCGTGATACAAAACAAGTTGTATCTCGCCATTTATTCGACAAAAAACATGTTATTTTTGAGGATCTTCATCTTCATTGCATCATCTTGAAGGTTTTGACAATTATAATGTCTCATCTAACAAGTCAGCAAACAAAGGTTCTTCAGTTGAGTCTATTGGTTGTTGGTTTTCTATTTCTTTAGTGTCACAAATAAAAAGAAGCTACAAACAAAGATTGAAAGTAGAATGTTTTCTTATCTAGTTTTTGTTTTTTTTATAAGAAAGGCCTTTATCTTGATTTTCATAGATGTCATCGATGAAAAGCCTCTATCGCCTTTGTTGTATTTGCAAGATTCTTTATTAGCTCTCATGTGCATTCACTAATATCATATCCATACCAATAGATAAAATATTCTAATTTATTTTGGCGTCGCCTTGAATCTAGGACTTCTTCCACTTTGAATTCTTTATTATTGTCTACTTCTATTAGAGGAGGTGGAGCTTATCTTTTTCTTGGTATGTCCATTTTCTTGTATAGTTTAAAAAAATATATATAGAATACTGGATGGATTTTCATTAATTTTGATGGGTGTAAATGATATGCAACTAGATTAATTTGTGCATAAATAGGAAATGGTTCAAATCTACAATAGTCCAACTTGTCACAAAGATGAGTGGTCTTGATATTGCGATACAGTAATCATACATTATCAGCCATGTAGAATGGTAGTTGTTTCTTTTTATAGATATTTGTATTACTCTTTTGTTGTTTTTGAGCTTCTTTTAATTGTGCCTTCAATGTTGCATGTAACTCTAATAAATGATTTGCCAAATCTTTTGCCATAAGATTATCAGCTTTTGAAAAGTCAAAAGTATCAAATTATGGATGATAACCATAATTGATAAAGAAAAGTGTTTATTTTATAGAAGAATGTATCTTGTTATTATAAACAAACTCCACCAATGGCAAAAGAATTTTTTAATCATCTTGTTGGTAGTTGATGGTACATCTTAAATACTGCTCCAAAACTTGATTGATATACTCAATTTATCTATCAGTTTGAAGATGGAATGCCGAAGTTAGTTTTATATCTACTTTTAAATCTTGAAAAGAATTTGCCAAAATCTTGATACAAACTAAGTTCTCCAATCCGATATAATATCCATAGATTATCAATAATAGCCATAGATATTGTCAAGAAAGAGCTTAGTTATTTCTTCACCTGTGATGGATTTTGTACATGTGTCAAGGACAAGAACTCGATGAAAAAACAATTCAGACAAGTAAGCCTTCACTCAAAGAAAAGTAACAAAATATGAATAATAAGTATGTATATTGAAAAGAGAAACTAGAATGGCTATTGCTAAAAGACAAGAAAACTAGAGACCCTTGAAACTAGACTAGAAGCAAGAAAGGAGTTGACAAGAGTGAAGAAGCCTTCACTCTTGTCTCTATATATACTATCTAACTAGAGGCTACGTGGCGACGTTCTATAGGACCTCCAATATGTGTTGACTTTGTAGGACACATGCCTTAACTTACAAGGTAAGTTTTTCTATGTGTGGGCCACATAGTTAGCTTGATCTTCAAGCTAACAACATGTGTGGCACATGGCCAACTTGTTGACCATGTTTCTAATCCAAAAAGTCAATTAAAGACACCTATGAAGTCAAAGCAGCATCTAGGAAGTTTCTAAGAAGCTTCTATATTAAATATTATAGAATTAATTTACTTTTGTCTACTTTTACTTACTTCTACCTATTTCCATATGTAATTATTAGCTTACATGATTATGGCCGTGACATTACCCCCCCTTCTAGAGACGAGTTCCACGAGGAGCGGTCATCATATGTTGCATGTAACTCTGACAACCAATTTCCCATATCTTCTGCTGCAGGATTATCAACTTTTGAAAAATCAAAAGTATCAAGTCGTGGATGATAGTCATAATTGGCAAAGAAAGGTGTTTGTTGCGTGGAAGAATGTACCGTATTATTATAAGCAAACTCTGCCAATGGCAGAAGGGTTGTCCAATCATCTTGTTGGTAGTTGATAGTACACCTTAAATATTGCTCTAAGACTTAGTTTACGTGCTCTGTTTGTCCATCAGTTTGAGGATGGAAAGCCAAAGATAGCTTGATGTCCACTTTTAAAATCTTGAAAAGGGTCCTCCAGAATCTTGACACAAATTGAGTTCCCCTATCAGATATGATATCTTTAGGTAATCCATGGTAGCGATAGATATTATCAATGAAAAGCTTAGCTGTTTCTTCACCTGTGATAGATTTTATACATGGCACAAAATGTGCCATCTTGGTGAAACGATCTACTATCACAAATATAGAATCATAAGATCTTGAGCTTGAAAGATCTGTGATGAAATCCATAGAAACAGAAGACCATGGTTGTTCTGGTATAGGTAATAGCTGAAGAAGTCCGTAAGGTCAATGACGAGGAATTTTTGATCTTGAACAAATATCACATGATTGTACAAAGTCTTTGACTGACTTTCACATTTGTGGCCACCAAAAATCTCTTGATATGAGTTCCAAAGTCTTATTATATCCAAAGTGCCCTACTGCTGGAAAGTCATGACGTGCTTAGAGAACACGTAAACGTGCTTTTCTTTTTGGAACATATAGACGTCCTTCAAAATATAATAGATTATTCTTGAACTCGAACTTAGAAGGATCATGAGACTTGGAAGAATTATTCTCGATATCATGAACAAGAGGGTCTGAGGACATACTGGACTGGATTTGCTTGAAAAAAGTTGAATCAATAGTCAATGTTGATTTCATTGCTCGGAGATGAAATTGCTCCAGTTTCCAAAAGACCGTTCTTTGTTGCTCAAAAGCTGTATTTCCTTCTTTTGGTGCAAAATAAGAACGTCTAGATAGGGCATCGGACAAACCTTGTTGTTTTTCTAGCCGATAAGTGATAATGAACTCGAATCTTGACAAAGACATACTCCAACGAGCTTGACGACGATTCAATATGCATGCTGACATGAAATACTCGAGGTTCTTGTGATCTGTATACACAATGACTGGACTAGAAGTGCCTTCTAGATAATGATGCCATTCTTGAAAAGAATCCATGATCGCAAGAAGTCTTTTATCGTGGATCTCATAATTGATCTCGGCTGCTGAGAATTTTCTTGAATGAAAAGCTATCGGATGAAGTTTGTCATCTGTTCCTATTTGTGATAAAACTGCACCCAAGGCAAAATCTGATGCATCTGTTTCCATAAAAAATGCCTTAGAAAAGTCAACATGATATAAGACTGGTGCAGAGACAAACGATGTCTTCAAGGCTTCAAATGCTACTTCCGCTTCTTGATTCCATTGAAATTTATCTTTACTAGTCAAGCATGTAAGTGGAGCTGCAACTTGTGAGAAATCTTTGATGAAGATCTGATAGTAATTGGCAAATCCCAAGAAACATTGGACATCTCTTACTATCCTTGGAATCTTCCAATCCATGATTGTTTGGACTTTCTTAGAATCCATCATGAGACCATCATTTGAAATGATGTATCCTAAAAAGTCAACTTGAGTAGTGTGAAATACACACTTTTCCATCTTGGCGTACAATCCTGCATCTCTAAGTTTTTGTAATACTTGACGAACATATATTTCATGTTCTTAGAGGTTCTTAGAATAGATCAGGATATCGTCTAGATAGCAGACGACAAAATTGTCTAAGAATTCATGAAATACATCATTCATGAGATGTTGAAAAGCAGCTAGTGCATTCGTAAGTCCAAAGGGCATGACATTATATTCGAAATGTCCATACCTGATTCGAAACGCATTCTTCTATTCATCTCCTTCTTTGATCTGTACTAGATTATATGCTCCTCTTAGATCTATTTTTGTATAGATCTTAGCTTGATTCAACTGGTCAAGGAGTCTTGATATCAAAGGTAATGGATACCTGTTCTTGATTGTGATCTTGTTGAGTGCTCGATAATCAACACACATTCGGAAAGATTCATCTTTTTTCTTTACGAATAGAATTGGAGCTCTTGCTGGAGATTTTGAATGGCGTATGAAATTCTTCGCTAAATTCTCGTCAATATATGTCTTGAGTTCAGCCATCTCATCTTGCGATAAACTATAAATTGGTCCAAATGGTGGCTGAGTTCCTTCCTTAAGGTCGATTGAACAATCATATGGACGATGCTCGGGAAGAATATCTGCATTCTTTTTCTCAAAAACGTCTTGATACTCCTGATATTGACTTGGAATGCCACTTGAAGTCTTTACGTTTTCAGAAATAGGTGCAGCATAAATAGCAAAAGTTGATCCTTCTTTTGCTGCGTGTATAAATGCTTTTGCTGCGTGTATAAATGCTTTTGTGCGGGTTTTACTATACTAGACTTATAATTTTTTACTTGGTTGGTAGAACTATTAATAACGCTCTGGAAAAATTCAAGTTTATGTAAATTCCAATCTATTCGAGGGTTATATTTTTCTAGCCAGGATAAACCTAAAATAACTGGATTGGACGGGGATTTAATTATGTTAAAAGCTATGTAGCTATCATGACCGTCTATTGTTACTTTTATAGGATGAGTTTCATGAGTGACATCTCTAGAAGACAAGGGACGACCATCTATGACTTCTACATGTACTGGTTTAGGTTTCTGTACAAAGGGTATTTTACGACTTTTAACAAATTGTTCATCTAAAAAACATGCTGAGGCTCCCGAATCTAATAAAGTAGAGGCTTTGTAATTCTTAGGTCCTAAATATAAGTCTATTATAAAATAAAGAGAGGGTTCTGAGGAGAGGATAGGACCTTCATTAGGAATTGTACAAGGTTCCAGCTGCACGGTCCCTATTGTAGCTGGACGAATCCGTTTTCCGACATGTTGTCTTCTTTGACCGTCGTACCCCTCATTTTATAGTTGCGTCATTTCTTTGGACAATGTTGAGCAGTGTGCTTAGGTTCTCCGCAATATAAACATAATCCTTCTTGACGACGACGAATCTTTTCTTGCTCAGTTAGGGTTTTAAAACGTACCGCGTCAATTTGCATGTCTTCTACTTTCGAATGTACGTTTGGCAAAGATGTTGATGTTGCCATTGAGTAATAACGTTGAGGTTCCCGTGAATGATTCTTGGATCGAAATTCAAAAAGTCGATTATCACATTTTACCGCAAAATCGATTGCTTGGCTCAAAGTTTGAGGATCAGATAAGTTGAGCATCAATTTCTTTACTTCGTATTGCAATCCATAAAGAAATTGACTGATGAGTGCAGCATCATCCCACTTGATGTCAATTGCAAGTTGTCGAAATTGTGAAGCATACACTGTTACTGAGCGATTTCCTTGTCGCAAAATTTGGATCTTATTTGTTGCAACACGAGTTGCATTGTGTTCACCATACATAGATCGAAACTCCGCCAAAAAGGCTTCCAAATTGTCCAATATTGGATTTTGTTGTTCAAGAAAAGACGAAAACCACGATAATGCAGAACCAGAAAGTAGAGTGCCAATAAACCTGACTTGTGATCCTGGAGTTGGATAGCTTTGCAGTTGAAGTTCAATTGCCAATTGTACTTGATTGATGAACCCTCGAAACTTTGATCTCGTACCATCAAATTTCTCGGGTAAGGCAATTCTTGGTTTTCTAGTGCTTACAGAGTATTGTATATTTGGAGAAGGAACATGATTTGTTACAGATGTTGAAGCAGCTCCGATCATCTCTATATCCCCACTTTCTGCTATTCTTGTTCTTTCCTGTGTTGGTGAATTGAGTTGATGCATCGCAAGCATTAACTCCCTCATTTGCTCTTGCATTTGTGCCATTGCACTCTTCATTTCAACAAGCTTTGCCATAATGACACTAAGAAGAAAAATTTGTTTGATACTGCTCAAGACAAAAGAAAAGAAAGACTTGATAACAAAGAAGATACTAAGAACAATATTAGTTTAGAAGTGGATAATCCGCAACTTCTAATACGCTTATGTCTTGTCAAGAGAAAGGGATAATCCACTCTTACTCAAGAAAAACAAAGCTCTGATATTGTAAGTACACTCTTGTCAATCTGTCAAGGACAAGAACTCGATGAAAAAACAGTTCAGACAAGTAAGCCTTCACTCAAAGAAAAGTAACAAAATATGAATAATAAGTATGTATATTGAAAAGAGAAACTAGAATGGCTATTGCCAAAAGACAAGAAAACTAGAGACCCTTGAAACTAGACTAGAAGCAAGAAAGGAGTTGACAAGAGTGAAGAAGCCTTCACTCTTGTCTCTATATATACTATCTAACTAGAGGCTACGTGGCGACGTTCTATAGGACCTCCAATATGTGTTGACTTTGTAGGACACATGCCTTGACTTACAAGGCAAGTTTTTCTATGTGTGGGCCACATAGTTAGCTTGATCTTCAAGCTAACAACATGTGTGGCACATGGCCAACTTGTTGACCACGTTTCTAATCCAAAAAGTCAATTAAAGATACCTATGAAGTCAAAGCAGCGTCTAGGAAGTTTCTAGGAAGCTTCTATATTAAATATTATAGAATTAGCTTACTTTTGTCTACTTTTACTTACTTCTACCTATTTCCATATGTAATTATTAGCTTACATGATTATGGCCGTGACAACATGGTACAAAATATGCCATCTTGGTAAAATAATCTATTATCACGAATATAGAGTCATAAGAACCTGAGATTGAAAGATTCGTGATGAAATCCATAGAAACAGAAGACCATGGTTGTTTTAGAATAGGTAATGGTTGAAGAAGTCTATAAGGTCAATGACTAAGAGTTTTTGATCTTAAACAAATGTCCCATGACTGAACAAAGTCTTTCACACCTTTTTACATTTGTGGCCACTAAAAATCTCTCGATATAAGCTCCAAAGTCTTATTGTATCCAAAATATTCTACTCTTGAAAAGTTGTGACATGCTTGAAAAACACATAATCATGCTTCTCCTTTTAGAACATATAATTGATCTTCAAAATAGATTAAGTTATTTTTAAACTCAAACTTAGAAGTATCTTAGGACTTAGAAGAAGGATTCTTGATATTAAGAACAAGAAGATCAAAAGACATACTTCATTGGATTTGTTTTACAAGGATTGAATCAACAGTCAATGTTGATTTCATTACTTAAAGATAAAAATGCTTTGGCTCCAAGAGAATCATTCTTTGTTGATCAAAATATGTATTTTTTTCTTTTTACATAAGATAAGAACGTTTAGAAAGGATGTCTGACAAACCTTGTTGTTTTTCAGGTCAATATGTAATCTTGAAATCAAATCTTCATAAAGACATGCTCCAATGTGCTTGGTCACGATTTAAAACATGTGTTGACATAAAGTACTCAAGATTCTTGTGATCCATATATATGGTGATAAGATTAGAAGCGCCTTCTAGATGATGATGCCATTCTTGAAATGAATCCATAATTACAAGAAGCTTTTTGTCATAGATTTTACAGTTAATCTCGACTGCTAAAAATTTTTATTGAATGAAGTTTATCACTAGTTTCTATTTGTGATAATATGGCACCCAAAGCAAAGTCTGATGCATCTATTTCTATAAAAAAATGCCTTAGAAAAGTCAACGTGATACAAGATTGGTGCAAAAGTAAAGGCTGACTTCAATACTTCATCTTCTTTGTTCCACTCAAATTTATTTTTTTAAGTCAAATGTATAAGTGGAGCTCCAATTGAAGAGAAGTCTTTGATGAAGATTTGATAATAGTTAGCAAAGTCCAAAAAGCATTGAATATCTCTTATTATTTTTGAAATTTTTCAATCCATAATAGTCTGAACTTTTTTAGGATCCATCACAAGTCCATCATTTAAAATGTTGTATCCTAAGAAGTTGACTTGAGTAGTGTAGAATACTCACTTTTTATCTTGGCATAGAATCTTGCATCTCTTAATTTTTGTAACACACGACAAACATGAAGTTTATATTCATTTGTGTTCTTAGAATAGATCAAGATATTGTCTCTATAACAAATAATAAAATCGTCCAAAAACTCTTCAAAAATATCATTTATTAGATGTTGAAAAGCTATTGGTGCATTTATAAGTCGAAAAGGCATGATGTTGTATTCAAAATGTCTATACATAGTTTGAAATGCAATCTTCTATTCATCTCTTTTTTTAATATGTAGTAGATTATATACTCTTTGTAGATCTATTTTTGTATAGATTTTAGCTTGATTCAGTTGATTACGAAGTTTGGATATCAAAAGTAGAGGGTACCTATTTTTGATAGTGATCTTGTTGAGTCTTTGATAATCAACACACATCCACAATGATCTATCTTTCTTCTTCACAAATAAGATTGAAGCTCCTCCTAGTGATTTGGAATGGCATCTAAAAGTCTTGGCCAAATTTTCTTTAATATATTCCTTAAATTCAGCCAAATCATTTTGTAATAAACTATAGATTGATCCAAATGGCAGTTGTGTTCTTTTTTGAAGGTCAATTGAATAGTCAAAGGGACGATATTCTAGAAGAATATCAACATTCTTCTTCTCAAATACATCTTAAAAGTCTTCATATTGGCTTGAAATGCCACTTGAAGTCTTTGCATCATTAAAAATAGGTGTGGTATAAATGAAACAACGTGATCCTTCTTTTGTAGTATGCAAAAAAGCTCTCATATCTACAAATACAAGTTTTATTATGCTAGACTTATAACTTTCTATTGAATTAATTTCACGCTTAGTTATATTTTTAGAAAAATTAAGACTACAAAAAATCCAATCTATGTAAGAATAATATTTTTATAATCATGATAAATCTAAAATAACTAGATTAGAAATAGATCTAATTATATTAAAGATTATGTAATTAGTATGACCATTTATTGCAACATCTATAGGAATTATTTCATGAGTAATATCTCTTAAAGACAATGGATGACTATCTATGACTTCTACATGAACAAATTTAGTTTTTTCTAGTAACGATAATTTATGACTTTTAACAAATTCTACATCTAAGAAAGAAGTTGAGGATCCTAAATCTATAAAGGTGGAGGCTTTATAATTATTAGGTCCTAAATTTATATCTATTATGAAACAAAGATAAGGATCTGAGGAGAAGATAGGACCTTTATTAGAAATTATATAAGATTTCAACCGCACGGTCTTTATTGTAGCTGGACAAATTTGTTTTCTAATACATTATCTTCTTTGAAAGATGTGGTCCTTATTGTGTGGTTTTGTCGCTTCTTTGGACAATATTGAGCAATGTATTTATATTTTCTATAATATAAGCACAATCCTTCTTGACGACATCAAGTCTTTTCTTACTCGATAAGAGGTTTAAAACATATCGCATCAATTTGCATATCCTCTACTTCTAAATGTATGTATTGAGGAGATGTAGGTATTGCCATTGAATTATAGTAATATTGTCAAGTGTTGGAAAGCTGACTTGAAGGACTTCAATTCTTACATAAGATTTGATGAAATCAGATCTGAAGTGAGGAAGAAATGGCTGGTCGAAGTTAGAGCTTGCAAATTAAGGTAATAAGTAACCTAATTGTTAATGGTTATGTTTTGAGACATTTTTTTTTTGAGCATTTTTGAATAAATTTTGGCTCAAACTTGCCAAAGATGTAGTTATAATATTGAAAATCTACAAAAAAAATTCATGTCATTTGAGTGTTGGGTTTGTAAGAAATTACAAAATCAATACATAGGTGTTTCTAAGTCAACATGTAAAGGCGGTGCTACTAAAATTGTGTTATCTAGAGGATTGTAAAGAATCAACAATTGAAAATTGGATATAATAGAGTTAAAGGTACTGCCTTACTTCTTAAATAATTTGAGTTCAATCTAATGGTTGAATTGAGAATTATCAAATTTTAAAATTCAATGCATCACAGGAATTCGATATTGAAGGAATTTTGGTATTACAAGGATTTTACTACTACTGCTGTCGAGAAAAAGCTCTCAAGGCAAGCTCTCTTTCCCTTCATAGCATACAAATTGGACCTTGGAAGATATTTTTTGAGCATTTGTGATAGTTCATCATAATGATTGAGATGAATATTTGACGCTTTTGAAGTTTGCTTACAATGATAGTATTCATGCGAGTACCAATCATTTATCATTTTGCCTTAATACCGGTCAGTATCTACTTATACTGACAATTCTCTATCATCCTATCAACACTAACAATTGAATAAAAGAGGAATTTATACAATGGCTTACAATAACCTTAAAAAAAGTATGGCACCGCTTCTTAACTGCACAAAATTGACAAAAATAGTATACAAATAATCATTGGTAACACAAGACCTTTTGAAAGGATAATCAAGTATTATTCTCCAATGCCAACTTGCCACTTGCTACATCAACCAAAACCATAAATTGGTATCTTAGTGGCTTAGACCTTTCTATATTTTTGCAATAATTTTTGATGTTGCATATTGCCTCAAGCTTTTGCCACATATTTGGATCCATTTAGTCTTTCATATTTTCCAAGAGAAAGAATTTCATACTAAGCCAAATTTCTTTTTGGATCGACACCAACTACTACCACCATCGGTTGTAGTTGAAGACCGATAAGAATATGATGTGGACAAAATTTTGGAGCATTGTTACTTTCAATATGGTAGTGGACGTCCACAACTTCAGTACAAAGTTCTTTGGAAAGATTATTCTATCCATGATGCAACTTGAGAACCTACACAAAACCTCACTCATTTCAAAGAGATAATTTAGAAATACCATTAAGAGTGAAACAAAGATGTTTTGCATTAGAGGAAGAAGAATAACTATAACAAGATATAAGTAAGATAATTATATTGTTAATACAAAGAAATAGATAGTTGGAACGATATTTGAAAAGTTATGAAAGTTTTTAGAATTGGCGCTAAGTTAGTTGATTCCATAGGATCTACTATAGAATCTTCTAAAAATAGCTTAAAATAATTATTTAAATAGAATCTACTATAAAACTTTCTAAAAATAACTTAGAATAGTTATCTAAGTATGGCCTATTGTCAATTCCTCTAAATAGAGTCTAAGGTGGTTAGTTAAATGAGATCCATTATCTAGAAACATTCTTAAAAGTCTAAGGAAGTAGAACAAAGTATAAATAGGACTGGCAAAGACCTTTTGAGGCATCTAGTCAAATATGGCTTTGAACCCTTTTTCTTAATAAAATTTGGTTTTTTATCTTCTTGTTTAGTTTTATTCAGTTTTAATTCCAGTTGCTCAGTTTTGTCTTTCATGTCCCATTCTGTTTAAGTTTTGTTCGATTTTATACTACTTCATTTTGGATCCTATTTTGTGATGAGGTTTTATGTTGCTATAGATTAAAAGGATTTTAGAAACTTTACATAGACTAATCTTATTTCACCATGACTGCTTGAAGACAATGCTTCCAAATTGAGGTTTATTAATGAGTAAATTTCATGAAGAATTTGATATGGGTCATAAATTGGCTATTTGGAGGACTATTTGGATAAACATTTCTACAAATATACACTAAAATTGTAAAGCTATAAATCAAATTATGAGGCATTTAATTTCATAGATGCTACTAAATTAGAATTAAGAGTAAGTAACTAATTAGTTTGGTTCCAAGCAATAGTATAAAAGGAAGAACCTTGATCAAAAAGCATGCTAGTAGGTAGATTGGTTAAAAAGACATCTTGATATTTCAGTATGAATTGATTTGTCTATTCCACTCCTTTGGCTGTCTCTCCCACTACTGATACAAGATTTAAAACCATCATATATATTAGTTGCTTATATTGTATTTGCTTCTTTAAGAGGTCATTCTTATGAGTAAGTCTCTAGTTACATAATATTTTTTTTTCTTCAGTCAATGCAAAGATATAAAAAGCCACCTTGCATTCACTATCTTTGAAGGAGATTGTCCTTACTACCTAATCAATTTGCTTCTTTTTCACTTCTAGCCATGGCATACCAAGGATAATATCATATTTTAGCTTTGATATCTTAAACCTCTCTCTTAAGACGTAGGTATCAGTCAACCTCAAGGTTTTTTCTTCACATATTTCATTCAATGTGTTTTCTCAATCATTTATAAAGTATATACTCTCTTCTTTGATTATCTTAGTTTTAATTCGAAATTGATTAACAATTTCATCCAAGATGTAATTTTTTGTAGATCCATAATCTATAAGTACTTGACATGATTGTCCTCTTAGTAGTTCTATTAAATGCATTGATCAACTTTTCTTTTATAGTTGTACAAAGCCATGCCATTTGTCTCTAAGACATAGTAGCTATCTCTAATACTGGCCCTTAGCGCCTTTATTAGGGAGCCCCTTTTTCTTGCTCTAACTTATTATTGACTTGGTGAATTTTAAGACTATGAATCTGCCTTGTTTTGTTAGTGATTGAATTTTGACATTTTGAACAACCTCCGATCTGATGGCGTGGCTCTTGACAATAAAAATACAATCCTTTTTGTACCAATATTTGTCATCTTTGTAGTGTCAATATTCTTTGTAGGGCATCAAACTCTATTGGCATTGGTTGTTGTGCCATAGTATTAGATAGCGGCGTAGGACTTTGTGCTACATGTTATACTCTACAATTTCTAAAATCTATAGCATTGAGCTTCTCTACAATCCTAATTGCCTCTTCAAATGTTTGTAGATTCTTTAGTTCTACTTCTCACTGGATCCCAAGCTTCAAACCTCATAGAAATCAATCCATCATTTCTACCTTTGAAATATTATCAATTTAAAAATATAGAGACTTGAATTGGGAGACATAATCTTGTATTGACTTAGATTGTGTAAGATTTGTTAATTGATTGCATGCTATCCTTTTCCCATTGATGAGCCAAAATTGATTCCTAAACTTGGTTTTAAACTCCTCTCAATTACAAAACCCACCTTGAGCTCTATAGCTTTGAACTTGATGTCATCACCAAATAGCTGCCACATCTTTCAAATAGTTGACTGCATATATAATTCTTTTACTAATATTTGTCCCAAATAGTTGGAAATATTTTTGCATTTTGAAGAGCCATTGACATACATCTTCTTGTCTTGAAGTTCCAGAGTATGTACTAGGCTTACTCAATTTCAGCCTAATAGATATCAACTCCCTTATCCTCAAGGTTTCTATTTTTTCTTGCAAAGTAGCTATCTGGTGTAAGAGGTGCTATAATTGAGCTTCTATTTAGGATTGCTCTGCCATATCTCCCATGCTGTAATTTCTCTGCTAGACTCCACTATTATAATGCCTTCTTATTTTTTGGTTGACTTTTTAAGAATGGATTTTAAATTCTTTAGATCTAAAGAAATATAGAATTATCATATTTTATTTTATTATTAATATTATATCTAAATTATTTCAATAGTTTAATAGATATTTATTAAATACTATATATTAAAAATATTATAACTACGTAATCTATTCCATAAATTTAAATGAATAAAAAATATGTTATTCTATTAATATTTAATTTTTTACAAACTAAATATATAAAATCAACATTTAATTATTTATTTTTATGAAATCAACATTGTATCTAGTAATAAAAAACTTAATAACTTGAATATTTTAAAATATTAATCAAAAAATAAACTTAAAAATTAAATATAGAAGTATATTACTAAAATAATGGTAAAATTATAATAAATAGTTGAAATAATCAATTATTTTTTTAATATGCTTTTTTAAGAGATTTTTAATATGACAAGTTTTTTTAAAAAATATCTATATTAAAACAACATGACTTCTATAAAATAAAATTATTTTTATTCTAAATTATTTTTTTATTAAATTATATCTTTATTTATGTTTATAAATTATTTATGGCATAATATTTTAAATATATATATTTTTACTTCAATAATTACCTAGATAACATAAATATATATATTTAGATAAATATATATATATAAATAATTATATATATATATATATATATATAGACAAAAGAATATGAATTTGATAATAACTTGTAAAAAAAAACTTCTTGAAGTTGTATAGATATGGCTTTGTCTTTATACATGTTTGTAGGTGATTGGTAGATTGAAAACTTGACCAACAAGTTTACCACATGTTGCACATACTGGCCTCTTATGGTGCAAATTGGACATATAATGTATATATAAAAAAATTCTCTTGAAAATTAGACACATATCTCATAAGTTGGACATATACTAGAGGTTATATAAAATATCACTATATAGCTTCTAGTTAGATAGTATATATGGAAGCAAGAGTCATGCCTTTTACATTCTTATCAACTTTTTTAATGCTTGTAATCTATTTTTAAAAGTATCTAATTTCGTAGACTTTGCTAATATTCATTCTTGTTTCTTATTGAATATATATATTTACTTCTTTTTTTTTATCATCTTTTTTTTAAAAAAAATCTAACTTATTTATTAATATTCTTCAAGTCCTTGTTTTTTACACCTACAATGGATTTTTTAGCTTTTATTTTTTATTTTTAAAAATAAAATATGTTTATCATTTATAGAACTTTATATGTTATTTTTGTCTTATTATAATTACAATTTTTTTTTAATTACTATTAGAAATTTCTTTCATCATACATATTCTATATATTTAATAGATTTTATATTTTATTGATTGATTGGTTTATTTTTTAATTATTAATTTTTTAGATAATTTTAATCAAATACTATATATATATATATATATATATATATAGATTTAAAATTTGATTAATTTTTTTTATTTACACTCAACTGACTTGATTTATCTTTTTTTTATTTTAATCTTAATGGATTCATTCTACCTTAATACATTTAAAAAGATACACTTGTCTTCTTAATTTGTCTTCTTGATTGGCATCTTTTTCTATTTTTAAATATCATGTTACTTCAAATTGCTATTCCATCTTAATATATAATAGTAAATATTTTATAATCTATTTAATTTAATTATTGTAAATATAATTCTAATTGCACTAACTTTCACCATATCAATTTATATATTATTTGAATGCTTCTATAACTTGTCACAAATATAAATATTTATTCTACTAATTATCAATATAATTAAGTAGAAGTAGATAAAAGTAGAACAATTTTATAATATCTTTTAAAAAAACTTCTTAAAAACTTTATAAATATAACTCTAACTTTACATGATTACATTTATAGTTGATTGGTAGGTTAGAAACTTGATCAAGTTAATGCATATATATATATATATATATATAGAATTTACTATACAACTTATTAAGAGCCATCTTTATTAGACATTAGTAATTCTTAAAATCTTATTTTGTTTCTTTTATTTAATATTTAGGGGACATATTATGTAAAATTTATTAGAAAAATGATTAAAGAAGGATTTTGTATACAATGAAATAGTTAAGTCAACCATATGGATAAATAGAAATAGATGATGAAAATCTCCATTCTTAGTGGCTAAAAGTCATGCCCAATGGGCTTTAAAGAAGCTGCCTAAGGCCTTATTAGGAATTAAGATTACTCTTTATAGAAGACTTGAATATTAGAGGTTATGATCATCAAGTTAAGAATTTTGGATATGGTTTTGATAAAAATTTTGTGTGATTTGGAATTTTTATGAAAGAGATATAGGCACTCAAAGTGAAGATGTCGATTTTGTACCTATTGTCACTCTTTGGGGTATAGCACATGAGTATAAAGGGCTTTTGAAGATCAAATTATGCAATTGGAAAGCTGATTTAAAAGGCTACATTTTGCATACTAAAGATAAAAGATTTGAAGTTGGTTTGGACAAGCCATGTGTAATAGGATATAGATAAGATAATTGTATTGTTGACACATAATAATAGATAATTGGAACCACGTTGGAGAAATTATAAAAGTTTCTAGAATTGAGGCTAGGTTAGTGGACTATGTAGGGTCCATTGTGGAACCTTCTAGAAATGGCTTAGGGCAATTATCTAAGTGGAATCCATCGTCAAACCTTCTAAATGGAGCTTAAGATAGTTAACTAAGTAGGGTCCATAATCTAAGAACATTCTTGAAAGTCCAAGGTTGTAGAACAAAGTGTAAATAGGATTGGCCATGGCCTTTTGAGGCATCTGGTCAGGTATGGCTTTAGACCCTTTCTATTAATAAAATTTGATTTTGTATCTTCTTATTTGTTTTGTTTTGTTTTAATTCTGGTTGCTTAGTTTTGTCTTTGGTGTCCTATTTTGTTTAAGTTCTATTCAGTTTTGTTCTACTCCATTTTTGGTCCTACTTTGTAATGAGGAGTTGTTGCTATGGATTAAAAAGATTTTGGATACTTGAGATAGACTAGCCACATTTCATTTGTATTAGAGTAAGTGTTAGATTGTTCTTTGGTAGTGTGTCAATAGTCATCATCTAGTTCAAGGTCAGTTGATGTGGTCACATTCAACACTGTGTTAAAGCTTTTTAAATATATAAGGATTTTTATTAGTAGAATATTTTTTGATAATGTTGTATCTATTTGTCCTTTATAATAAGAATATATGACTTATTGGAACTTGGCCAATAGGTTAAAGTTAAATTCTCTACAATTAGGTACTTAATATATTTCTAGATAGAAAATCACACCATACAACAATGTGTTGGTAGCTTATGGAATAAGCTAACTATATAGTGTACATATGAAAAACTTGCCTTGCAATTTAAGGCATGTGTCTTGCAAAATTAACACGGGTTCAAAGTCATGTAGAACATTGTCATGTAACTCCTAATTAAATATTATATATACATGGAAGCAAGAAAAAAAACCTTTGTTACTCTTGTTAATGCCTTTCTAATCCTTAGTCTCGTTTTAAGACTTTCTATTCTTCTTGTTTTTACAAATATCCATTCTAATTCAATGTATTACCATTTTTTAGTGATTTCCTAAACTTTTTAAGTGACACAAGAGTGCATTGAGATTCCCTTTCTTTGAAATTAATGTCTTTGAGATAACCATAGTATACTTATAAAATAAAATCCATAATAAAGTCATAATTTAAATACTTACAATAACAGTATTATGCACAAAAAAACTGTCTTTACCTACAATGTGGCTCTATCATTCAAATAAAAAAAATAAAAAAATACATGAATTATAAGATTTCCTACTTCAAAATATATATGCACAATAGAATAGATTTAGCTTACATATTATCATCTGAAGTATTCATAAATCAATAAGAACATGTATGCGACATGAATCCTACGCCATTTACTTTGACCGCATGCATTCTCAACTTTTGATTTCTCCGTCCCACTCAAACTGTCCACCGCCACCAACTCCCAACAATTAACACATCAATGCACTCTGCTTTAGTAAATTTCGACGCCAGGTTTGGCACAGCCTGCGATTCCCAGTCACTGCGAAAGGGCCAGGCAGGAAGAGACGGAGGGAGGGACAGCCTCTGTGCACTTCTTCGGAGTGACTGGGCAGCGCAAGCCAGCATTTCGGCATTCGCTCTCACTCGCTGCTTCTCGTTGCTCTCCGTCGGGGTCCCTTCCTTCCCTCCTTGTTCTCCACAACCATTCAAGCAGCATTCGAAACGCGAGGCCATATCGTCACTGCAAATGGGGTTGGTGTCGTTTTCCAAGGTCATCATGCCTGCCCTCGCGGGCACCTGTGTTGTGTCCTACGCGTTCTGGGACTTGAGCAGGAATCGCAAGCTGTTTGGAGGTTAGGGTTTCCTTGCCCATTCTCCGTGTCTGTGGTGTTGGAAGTCGGTGTTGTGTGGGTTTGGGGGTTGGTTTTGTTGCAGGGGAGGGTTTGTGCAGGGCGATTGTCGGGTGTGAGGGTCGGAGGGAGGAGGGTTAGTTAGGTTTTGGTCGCAGTGCAGGTGTGACGATCGGTTGGGCATAGTGGGGGTTGGCGGAATGAGATCGGGATTTAGGGGTTGTGTGAGGCGATTGGATGCGACGACTGTGGTGGGAAGGAGAGATGGGACGACCTGGTGGTGGATGAAGTGTTCTGGTGTGGCGCTACGGTGACAGGTTACGTGACGTGGCGAGTGAATTGTGCGTGGGAGTGTGGGGTTGAGATTTGGGAACGGAAGTGCGTGGAGCGAGACGGGGTGAGTTGTGTGATGTGTTGACTCGATGGACGGTGGCAGTTGGGGGTGAGAAGTTGTGAAGTAGTGGAAATTTGTGCACGTTCGTAGTTGGTAGCAGGGCAGGAAAGGTGTCGAGACACGGTGACGACGTTGACGGCAGAAGCTTGGCACAATTGTGGGAGGAGGAATGAGTGAAGTCGTGGGAGGGGCGGAATTGAGGTCCAACTGTGGTGTTTAGAATGCGGGTGGCAGTGTGGTGGTGGGCGACGCAGTGGGATGTGTGTGGTTTTGGTGGATTTGGGATGTGAATAGTTTGCATGCGACGGTGGTGAGGAGGTGGGGGTGTTTTGGGGAAGTGTGGGCATGAGAAGAAACAAGCGTGGTGGCGCAGGGAAGTTTGGACAGGTGAATGTAGCGGGTTGTGGGTGTGGAGCAGACACAGTGTGGTGGTGAGGGTGAGGATGTGGATGTGGAGGCGCAATGGCGTGGGACGGTGAAGGTGGGGTGTGTGGTGACATGAGTAATGTTTATGGATTGGATGGTGCAGGTACGGTGCCGATCACAGCCCAAAACAGCGAGTGGGAGAAGGAAACAGGGAAGAAGTTGGATGCATGGCCACGTGAGGCAGCAGGACCGGTGGTGATGAACCCAATCTCAAGGCAGAACTACCACAAGGCTTGAGCGGAGTAGGATGGGATGGCAGGCGCAGGAGTTGGATGCAGGGCCATGCGTAGAATCGTAGAGAAGGGAAAGGGAATAAAGACATGAGGTGTTAGTATGCAGGTGCTGGTACACGCTTCGACTTAGGGACGCCATGAATGACATGGTTATGTATGGGAGGCGTGAATGCAATGCAATGAGAATATGACCCGGATTTCGGGACGGATGCAGAATGACAAAGCGTGTGGGACAGAATGTATGGTGATGGTGAGAGTGTCTGACAGGGCAATGGTATGGTGTGGAATGGTAGATGTGCATAGAAATGGAAGGCATGGAGGGGGAAGTGGAAATGGTTGAAATGAATGCAGTTGTATGGCGTGGGTAAGATGGCATGAGCAGAGCAGGAGCACGGCTGTGTGCAAGTGAGCTTGGTATGGTTTGGTGAAGGGGGAAGCGGAGGGGGTGGACGTGATTGGTAATGGGGATGGTGAGTGAAATCTGTGGGTTGCTCTGAGGACGTGAAAGGGTGGTGAAGGGTACCAGTCGGGCGGTGATGTTTGCCCATGAGTTTGTGGTTGTGTGATAGGATGTGGAACAGTATTGCAGCATGAGGTTGCCAACATGATGACCGGTAGATGCAGTGTGGGCTTTGTGATTGAAAGTGTTTGAAAACAGCGGATGCGGTGGTGTAGAGTGCATGTGTAGTGTGGATGTAATGAAGCGTGCAGAGATGGTAGGGAGTCGTGGTGGATGTGTGGAGGTATGGATTGGGATGGTGAGAAGGAGGGGAAATGTGGTAGTAATGAAGTGTGGAAGTGGGAAAGGGGGAAAATGTGGGGAGGTTGAAGGTGGATGGGAGGAGAGGGCAGGAAAGAGAAGGGAAAGCGTTGGGGGTATGAGGTGGGGTTGATGTGGGATGGGATAGCAATTGGAGCATGGTAGGAGAGGAAGTGATGTGGGAAGGGCGTGGGGGTGGGAACAGGTGGTGGAATACCGACTAGACGTTTTTCAGCAGCCCGCATACATTTGATTCCCACTGGGTTGTTGTGCAGGGGTGGTATTTGGTCTTGATTACTGAACAAAATTCAGGATTTAACCCTGAAAGGAGTTAAAATTTTCAAAGTTGGAATTTTTTGATGCATATACTTTAATACATAGTCTTAGATTATTATTCAAATTTTATCGTATTTGTGAACTTGAAAAGAGCTGCCTTTACGGAGTTTTTTTTAGTGAAACGTGACTTAATTTTACTTCCTCACACTTAAACGACTTTATTGAAGTTCGGTAGTTATTTTATGATGTTTTGCCTATATTACTAGTATGCATAAATGCCAATCTCACCACATTTGTTTTCCTTTTTTTGCAGTTATCCATGCACCTCTTCTCTGTTTTGTCTTTGCTATTTCCACCCGAATTTACTCTTATTATTTCTTCAATTATTTTACTATTAGATTATTATTTTTGTATATAATTTGAAAAAAGAACAAATATATGAAATTTTTACATTCTTTGAAAAAAAATTATTGGAGTATGTGAAATGAAGCAAAAACTATGGTGGCATTAATATGATTGGATTTGTTAAGTAAGTATGATGTAAAACAAATTTAATCTTATATAAAATAATCTTTAAAATATTTTTAGGAATAAAAACTATGATTCATAAATATTCTATTTCATTTTTAAATGCTTTTAAGATATGTTATTTTGAATACAATAATATTATAATAACTTGTGAGAAACTTATTGTCTTTTATTATTTTTTAAGATTATCATTGTTAAATTTTCAAATAAGGTTCAAAAAAGAGAAAACAAAACCATAAGATAATATTTTATAAAGCATTTGGAAATTATATTAAATACTTATGGGATTAGAAAATCAAAATTATAAAATAAATATTACTCAATTAAAATTTATAAATATACAAACCTTATTACAATTACTATTTTAAAAATATTTTCTTTGGTATGTAAGATTGTGCAATGATAGATTTTGGAAACAATTAGGCACAAATCTTCTTTTAACTATGTGGACAACAACTCCCCCCTTCCCTTCATGCCACGTATCCATGCATACACATAATAATATTGTTCTCATATTGTGAAAAGAACCAAAATACAGTAAATTTACAAATTGCATGCACAAGAAGAAGACCCGCTGGTAGTATGGCCTTCCTTCCTTCCTCAAGCACCAAATGCAAACCTTGTACATTTTAGTTAGTGGAGAATTCGAAGTGTTCTAGGCAGTGTAGAAAAATTTGACATAATAAATGCAATTGTGTTGTAACACAACACAAAGATGAAAGAGCAAATGAAGACCTATATTTTAGAAGGGCTTTATTGAGAATTTAGTAGAAAATTTCTTTACATACCATAGATAAAAGATAAGATGAGGTGGAAAATTTAATGTCCATAATGTGTTTTTTTACAATGACTTTCTATGGCCATAAACAAGACAAGACAATGTAGATTAGACAAAAAATACTATTAAAGACATCTCTAGGTGAAAATTAGAGGTAGTTTATAGCAGAAATTATTCAAGAAAACTCAAAATGATATTAAACAAGGAACATATGTTAACTAGGGTCAAAACTACATTTTAAAGCATAAATCTAAATGCCTATATGAAATGCAGAGTCTTTTTGTTAATCTAAAGTGGAATTAGAGAGCAAAATATTAAAAGGATTCTACATGCGGTACTTTTAAGCATATTGAGTTTATACAAACTTTTTGAGACCTAAGAAAAATAAGAATCAGTTTTAATGATTTTTTTCTTGAGAAATAAAATAAAGTTTACTTTTTGGATAATATTGTGAATTTTGTAATATATCTATAAATGATTTTTAAAAAGTTTGTGGACATACTTGTCTTAACTTTATAATATAAGTTTGTGCTCAGTTGGTTGGAAAAATCTAAAGTTATTGAAATTTAAGTAGGTTAAGATATCTATAATTAGTTGTTTAAATATTAGTAAGAATTTCAAAGATTTTTGGATATCTTCAAAGTGGATTGAGGTGAATATTTTTATATTATTGAGCTTATTCTCAACTAAGAGGTTAAAATTTGAATTTTTTTAAAGTAAAATTAACTATTGATTATAAATTAATTATATTTTTATAATTGCTATGGGATTGATTTAGAGTTGATTAGAATTTTGTTAGAATTTCTTAATGATTGTTCTAGGATTTGATTAAGTTTTCTTCATATCGTATTTATGAATTTATTAGGATTTAATTAGGTTTTTTTCATATCTTATTTATGATTTTATTAGGATTTAATTTTAATCTCATAGAATTTGATTAGGGTTTATTTAGCATTAATTAAGGTTATTTTAGAATTCTATCTGAGGTTGATTAGGATTTTCTTAAAGATTTTTTGGAATCTAACTAAGGATTGATTGGATGTATCCATGTATTTGTATGGTTAATGAGATGTAATTAGGATAACTTGAAAAAAATTTAGAGCTTTATTTAGATTATTTGTAATGGCATGAAGTTACAATTTAGAATTGAAAGAAGTTAGAATTAATTGGATAAAGAATTCAAAGAGAATTAAAATATAATTATATTTTCAAATATTTTGACAATATACTCTTATTTTGAAAAAATTATTAGACTAAAAATATTTTTATCCAATCTATTCATTAAAACAATCTTATTCTTAGATCCCCAATTGATAAATTACCAATCTGGAATTAAATTGAATCCTAGCTACAAAGATGAAAAACCTTTATTTGTCTTATTTTTGTTGTAGATATTGTAAAAAAAAAAAAAAATGTTGTTTTAGTTTAAATTTTTTTCTTTTTCTTTTTCTTTTTCTTTTAAACATGCACTAAAGTAAAATAAGTAATTCTATATACTATTTGGTACTTATTTAAATTGTGTAGAAGCAATGTTTCTAGGATCTTAGAATTTTTATGATTTTACAGTAGCTATATACTTTCTAAAATATGGAGAAGAGAAGAATCAAATAACATTATTTAAAGATATAATACTTCCTTATAATTTTTTTTAATTAGCATCTATTTCTACTAATTTAGATTAATATCTATAAGTAGCATAGTTTTAAAAGAATATATTATATAATTTTTTTTCTTTCATTCCATAAAAAAATAAAATATTGTATTAAGTTTATAGATCTAAAATTTTAAATCTACTTGGTTTATGGATTTATTTTCAAATTTATAAAAACATTACATATAATATATTAGATATGTATATATTGCATCTTGTATATTATAATAGTGTACAACTTCTACAATAAAAACTAGAGCTAACTTCATTATAATTGAATACACCATTTATTTTGAAAATAGTATTGATAATGTTATATGGTATCATAATTTATGTAAACATTAAAAATAATATTTTTTAATTCAAAATATATTATTAATTATAATATATTTTATATTTATATGTATGCTTATAATAAATATAAATTTGACTAATTAAAATAATTAAACTAATAATCAAATTGTTTGAAGTAAGGATGTAAGTGATTTTTGCATTAGAAGGATGACATCTAATTAGGTTGGATATTATATTTTGAAATTAGGATTATGAAGTGATTCTAAATAGTTAGAGCTTAGAGTCTAAATTTTAAAAAAGTTGGTAAAAATAAAAGAATTAGAAATTATAGTAGTTGGAAGTTGGTTATGAGTTGTAGTAAGAAGTGTAAGAATATAGAATGAATTATTATAAATTAAAATCTCTTATCTTAGAAAAGTAGTTATAAATTTAATTTCATTGTTAGAAGCTTTATTAAAAATTAAGAATAAAGATTAGTATTTTATAGTGACAACCATGAAGAATTAGAAGTAGGTAGAATTCTAATTCTATTCTTTCTTATAAGTATCTCTTTTTACATTATATTGTCTCTTCTTTAGTAATACATAAATATATTAACTTTTGGATTATATCTAGATTCATGTCCTTTACAATAGCAATAGAATATAGTATTTTGTTTTTATTTGTAGTCATTTTATAAGTTTTTCTACATATATATATATATGGTATTTTTTGCTTTTTATGTGTAAATTCCCATGACAAGGGTAATTTTAATTAACACAACCAATTAAGCAATAGATTTGGAATAATGAGGTTGAAAAAATAGAAAGATTGGGACAAATAAGATCCAATGGTATTAAGATATAGCCAACCCATTAAAGACAAGATGCCTAAATAAACTCATTTTAAACTTTGGATAGTAGAAAGACTTTGATTAATAACATTCAATATAACTCACAAATATCCGACCCATTTATAAAAAGATTTCTAACTAAGAGCAAATTTAGGCCAGATAATAAATTGACATATATAGATAGATGGTGAGCTGCCATAATTAATTAAAAGTAGTATTAGTATACAATAAGGTTGTATTAGCTAAGACCCTTATTTTATTATTATTATTGTTATGTTGCATCAAGAAGTCTATAAATATTTTTATATAATATTTTATGTCTATTACTATTTTTCCTATCTTAAGTTTTTTGTTTTTTTCATTGAAGTTAGATTATATATAATCCAACTAAAATAATACTCAATATAAAAACCTTGATATATGTTTTGCTTGTAACAAGTTAATTTTTGTACAAATATTATTTATTAATTTTAACTTTTGTTGATTGATATTTAACAAGAAATATAACAATTCAACAATAATTGAAGGTAGTTAATAAGTCTATCTAATTTATAGCAAAGCTTGGCTAAACTTTCAAATTGTTGGACTACAAACTTATTTATATCAAAAATATCAAAGTTTGGATAGTAAGCTTATTGAAGAGATATTAGAATCTTAACTATAGACAATAAGTCTTTGTGCCTATTTTTATTTTATATTTTTTAATTTTTTGTATTTGTAATTTAGATGATTTCATTGATAAAATCTTCTTTTGATTAACATAGCATCTAAATTTAATATTGATATATCAAGATTTTTTATTATCTAATTTTTTATTTAAAAATATTTAATTTATATCTATTAAATCTATATATAAATACATTAGTATTTTAATTATCATAATAGCTTTAATAATAATAAATTTAATAGTAGTCACAGACATACTATCACAGATATATATATACTTACTCTAGTAATTATCTATATGATTTGATAGAAGTAAATATAATTAAATAAAAATAGATTAATTATATAATATCTTCTAAAAAGTTTCTTAAAAGCTTTATAGATATGGTTTTGACTTTACATGTATTTACAGTTGAATTTTAGGTTAGAAACTTGATCAACAAATTAGCCATGTATCATATGTGTAGATAGCTTGTGGGACAAGCTAACTATGTGGTACATACATAAAAAACTTGCATTGCAAGTTATGATATGTGACTTGCAAAGTCAACACATGTTAGAAGTTCTATAGAACGTCGCCGCATAAGTCTTTGATTGACAATATATATAGAAGCAAGAATAAAGCCTTCTTCACTCTTATCAATTTTTTTTTTTTTTGCTTTAGAATCAATATGAAGTATTTGTGGTTCTTGTAATCTACATACAAAGTAACTAAATTAGAAGTGCCTTCTAGATAATGATACTATTTTTGAAATGAATCCACAATTGTAAGAAGTTCTTTATCGTAGATCTTGTAGTTAATCTCAATTACTAAAAATTTCTTGGAATAAAAAATAACTTAGTGGAGCTTATTATCTATTTCTATTTGTTATAAAACAACATCCATAGCAAAGTCCGATGCATCTATTTCCATGAAGAATGTCTTAAAAAAATTGATGTAAAATATATGTTATCTTCTAGGCTTCAAAAGATGCTTTTGCCTCTTTGCTCTATTCAAGTTTGTCTTTGCATATTAAACATGTATGAGCAACCATAATTTAAGAAAATTTCTTGATGAAGATCTTGTAATAATTGATAAATCTCTAAAAATATTGCATATCTTTGATTATTTTTGGGACTTTCAAATCTATGATAGTTTGGATCTTCTTAGAATCTATTATTAATCTTTTGTTAAATATAATATATCCTAATAAATTAACTTGAGTAAAATAAAATATATACTTTTTCATTTTGACATATAATCTTGTATCTCTAAATTTTTATAATATACAATAAATATGAAATTTATGTTCTTCTATATTTTTAGAGTAGATTAGAATGTCATCTAAATAATAGACAATAAAATGATCAAGAAAATCACAAATGACATCATCCATGAAATATTGAAAAGCAGCTGGTGCATTTGTAAGTCTAATAAACATGACATTATATTCAAAATATCCATACCTAATTTAAAAATCAAACTTCATCTCATCTTTTTTTTGATGTAGACTAGGTTATATGTTCTTTATAGATTTATTATTGTGTAGATCTTTGCTTGATTGAATTACTTAAGATGTTTTGAAATCAGAGATAGAAGACACTTATTCTGAATAGTGATCTTATTAAGGCCTTTGATAGTCTATGCACATCTATAAAGATCCATCTTTTTTCTTCAAAAATAAGATAGGAGCTCATACATGAGATTATGAGTGGCTTATGAAGTTCTTAGCTAAGTTCTTGCCAATGTACTCTTTTAATGCATCCAACTCATTTTGTAATAAGTTGTAGATTGGTCCAAATGATAATTGAGCTCTCTCTTATAGATTAATTGAATAATCATAGGATCAATGCTTTGGAAGAATATTTGCATTCTTCTTTTCAAAAACGTCATGGAAATCTTGATACTAGCTAAAACTGCCACTTGACATCTTTTTACCATTTGAAATAGATGTGGTATATATAAAAAAAGATGACCTTTTTTTTGCTACATGCATGAAAGTTCTTGCATGTACCAATAAGATTTTGGATGTAATAGGCTTATCTATTTCTATTTCACTATTAAAAATTTAAATTAAAATATAAGAAAAATTAAGATTATAAGAAATCTAATCTATCTAAGGGTTATATTTTTTAACCACAATAATCCTAAAATAATTGAATTGGAAGAAGATTTTATGACATTAAATATAACTACACTATTATAATCTTTAATTGTTACATTTAAAAGAACAATCTCATGACTAATATCTCTAGAAGACAAAAAATGACCATCTATGACTTTTACATGTATAAGTTTAGGTTTCTTGACTTAATGTATTTATTATTTCTTGACAAAGTCTTCATCTATAGAACAAGCTAAGATTCTTAAATCTAATAATGTAAAGACTTTGTGATTTTTAGATTCTAAATATACATCTATTGTAAAATAAGGTGAAGGATTTGAGGAGAGAATAGGACATTTACTAAGTATTGTACATGATTAAGGTGTATGGTTCCTATTATAGCTGAAAAAACTTGTTTTCCAACACATTGTCTTTTTTGGCAATTGTGCTTCTGATTTTGTATTTGCGTTACTTCTTTGGATAATATTGAGGAGTGTGCTTAGCTTTTCTATAATATAAGCAAAAACCTTCTTGACAACATTAAATTTTTTTACTCAATGAGGAATTTAAAACAAAGCATATGAATTTGTATTGATTTTGGCCTTGATAAATAAGTTTTTGAAAACTTGAGAGTTGCCATCATTACTTGGCTTGTTCTTCTTTAGCTAAATCTTTATTCTTCATATATTTTAAATAATCAATTATTATATACAATAGCTTGAATAATAAATTATTCCAAAGATTTTACCATTGATATTGTCAATAACAAATCTTTGATGTTATCTTTCAATCCATATTGAAATTGATTAATAAAAGTATTGTCATTTTAGTCTACATCACAAGCAAAATTTTGGAATTCAACAACATATAATATAGCTAACTATAATCTATGTTATAAAAATAAGAGCTTGGTCTCTACTATTCTTTTTCAATTACTTTCTTCAAATGTAGCTATAAATACTTCTAAAAATGAAATCAAATCATAAAAGAATTACTAATCTTTTCCATTAAAGGTACAAAGCAAGAGATAGTACTTTGAAATAAGAGTGTGCTTATGAATCCAACTTGAGTAAATCCATGAAGGTATTAGAAGAGATGCAATCTTAGATAGAATTTGATTTGTTGCAAAAATCTTCAAAATTTTGATCTCGTTTCATCTAGCTTATTAGACATACTAATTTATATCTCCATCGTACTTATAGAAGCAAATCTTCTTAGATTTTTTTGTAAGGTCAATCTACTTACTTCTTCCAACTATACAACTTCTTGACATAGATTTTGAACTTTTTTTATAAGCATAGGATTAGTATTTCTATCATTGGCATTGATGATGCATGAATATTCCACTCTAAGAGTATTGACAAGTTCATGAATATTTGTAATAGTTGCAAATCTATTCTCACTTTTGCCAAGTATAGCATCCATGATTTTTTCTTCTATTTCAATTAATTTAAGAAATTTAGAAGTTAAAATAGAGGAGAATAATCTACAACTTTTAATATTAAATAAAAATTTCTACAAAGAAGGATAATTTGCTCTTTTTTTAAAAAAATATTAGTATTAAAAAATTAAATATTTTATTTAAAGATGAATAATTTACAACCTTCAAAATATAACAATAGAATTAAAATAATCTACTTATTTCTAAAATAAGATAAGAATAAGAAATTAATACTTTTGAAAAAGCGTCCAAGATATGAATTTTGAAAAAAGAAATCTTTAATACTCTCTTATATCATGCAAAAGAACTAAAAATTCACTCAAAGATGATATAGTATTAAACTAGAATGACTATTGTCAAAATAAGAAGACTAGAAAGACTTCAAACAAGACTAAGAACTAAAAAGGTATTGATAAGAGGGAAGAAAGCTTCACTCTTGCCTCCATATACACTCTTAAGTAGGTGTCACGGACACAAAAATATAGACTTGAGATCTAACAAGAAGTTCAAGAAGAACTGGCAAGAACTAGATTAATCAGATGAATACAAGAACAACACCAGAGAGGTGAGCTAGAGCTCCAAGAGATGTGTTGTCGAGACTGAAAAACTCTTCAGCCTCGATTCCAATATATACTCCTATTTAGGAAGCTTCTCAAGCAACTTCTACCAACTAGGAAGCTTCTAGAAGGTTCCGGAGACTTGCTTCTAGAAGGTTCTAGAAACTTATCTCTAGAAGGTTCCAAGGACTATGTTCCTAACATCTTCTATCAACTAAGAAGCTTCTAGAAGATTCCAGAGACTTGCTTCTAGAAGGTTCTAGAAGTTTGTCTCTAGAAGGTTCTCGAAACTTGTCTCTAGAAGGTTCTAAGGACTATGTCCCTAACATCTAGAAGGTTCTAGAAGTTTGTCTCTAGAAGGTTCTAGAAACTTATCTCTAGCAGGTTCTAAAGACTATGTCCCTAACATCACCCCCTCCTTTAGCTTCGAGGTCTCTGAGAAGCAATGTTGTTGTCAATCAGTACCAACGCAAGAAAATGAAGATCTGTCGCATAATGTCTGCTATGAACTCCAACTGTTGTTCACAAGGTAAGTGGTTCATCGACCCTTGAAGCCAACAGTAGTGGCCTACTTCTTCAACTTCTGACCAAGCATGAACTTCCATGTCTTCATTGTGAAATTGTCCTGCAAATATGCCTTCTGGCTGACCATCGTAAGCAGACTCGGACTCAAATACAATCACCAATGATCGATTACTTGGTATCCTCCGTCGTCGTCGTGGTGTAGGTGGTTCTTCATCTCGGGGTCGCCTTCGTGAGTTAGTTGGTTGAGATAATCTGATTGACATTGTATCTATCTCTTGGCTATCCATATCAAAAGATCAAACTATGGCTACTGAAAAAAATTCTATTTTATCTTGGAGAAAATAACTACATCAACTATGAATTTTGGTAGTGCTCTCCTCCTTTCTTATATTCTTGGATGAACAAGCTTCAGAAGGAAGCTATCGTCGAACTGGCTAAGGTTTATGAGGATGTTGTTGATGAAATTCCTGTACCTTTTGTGGTGCATTGGGGAGATTTTCAGCTGGCTCCCACGTTCGCTCATTAATGTCGTAGCCGCACCAATGAACAAGATACTCCAACTCTTCCCACCTTCGCCGTGAATCCAGTACCTTTTCAACCTCGTATTCCTCGTGGTTCTCGATCTCAATACTAGGTGGCGGACATTGCACTCTTCCAGGAAAAGACAACTCTCGATAAGGCTCCAACAGAGAAACATGAAAGACTGGATGTACCTTCATAGAAGCCGGTAATTCCAGACGGTATGCCACTGGATTGATTTGCTTCTGGATGATAAATGGTCCCAATCTTTGATAGTCCAACTTATCACATGGTTGCTTGGTTTTAATATTCCGTCGAAGAAGCCATGCTTTATCTCCAATTTTGCAAATAGGTGCTTGATTCCGAGATCTATCTGCAGATGCCTTGTCTACGTTTTAAACTAGGTATGGATATTTCAAATATAACTTCATACTTTTTGGACTTACAAATGTACCAAAAACTTTCAAGCATCTAATAAAGGATGTCTTTCATAGATTTTTTTAAAGATTTTATTGTCTGTTATCTAAACAACATCTTAATCTATTCTAAAAATGTAAAAGAATATAAACTTCATATTTTCTTTGTATTTCAAAAATTAAAAGATGGAAGACTCTATACTAAGATAAAAGAAAGTGTATATTTTAAACTACTTAAGTTGATTATTTAGGATACATCATTTCAAATGATGGATTTATAATGGGTTTTAAAGAAATTCAAATTATTATAGATTGAAAGATCATTAAAATGGTAAAAAATATCCAATATGTTTTGAAATTTTCCAATTATTAGTAGATCTTTATCAAAGATTTTTTTCTAATTGTAGCTCTACTTACTATATTGTATTATGTGAAGTCTTGCTTGAGAGTGCATAATGCACTTGGTTGTAGAAGGTAAAATAGAAATTATAAAAAAAAAAAATTAATTCTAATATAATACTAAATATTCTCTAATTAAACCTTAATAATATTAAACAAGATTTAATCAAATTCAAAAGAAATCTTAAAGAAATTACAAAAGAAATATTAAGAAATCTTAAAAGAGCTAAAATATAATCGGCAATAAACTTTAAAAGAATCCTTAAGAAGCCCTAAAAAATATTAAAATAATCAAAAATATATCTTAAATAAATCTCAAATAAGTTCTAAATGAATCCTAATTAAAATCCTAATAGATTTTAATCAAATCCTAGAAAAATCTTAAATCCTAAACCAAATTCTAGATCATATCTTAGATTCTAAAGTAAACCTTAAATCAAACCTTAAACAAATCTTAAATCCTAAAACAAATCCTAAATTAAATCCTAGATAAATCCTTAATCTTAAATCAAATTCTAAATCCTAAACCAAATCCTAAATAAAATCCTAGATCCTAAATCAAACCCTAATCCTACTCAATCTAACCATAGTATAGTTTAGATCCTCAATATCTATCAATTAAACAATTGATCTTGCTTAAAAATTCATATTATTTTTAATAACTAAGTTGGCAACAAGTAAAAAAAATTTGAAGATAATCACACTTATCAAATAAAAAAAAATCCTAAATTTTGCTTAGGTATTGATTGGCCTCCTACTCCAATTTGAATGTTAAACTTTTAGTGCCAATATTTCCTTATTAAACTCTTTAATTTTTTTTCAAATTTCACATGTGTATAGAAAATTAAGTCTATTATGCTTAAATATAAATATTATCTCAATCCAACAAATAGATTTTTGAAGATCTTAGAAATCCTATCAGCCTTTCAAAGTCCAAATTTTGAGACCTCAACCTACTTAAAATTCAATAGTCTTTAATTCAACCATTCAATGAACTTCAAACTTATAAAATACACTTTAGAAAAATATTTTCATAAGTCATCAAAAAATAAATCATAGATCTACTACTAAAGTCATGAAACTCTCTAAAATGTAATATCTCTTTTATTTCACAAATTCTAGAATCACCCAAAACAACTATGACTTTACAAAGCTCTTGTAAAGTCATTGCATACTAAATTCTCTCAAAATTAACACTTAAAGTAATCTTATCAATTCTGCTCTCAAATCCCATTCTCCAATCTACAAAAGAACCTCCAAGTTGCCGTCAGTGCCTAGTTTTGTGCCTCAAGGTCTAATTTCAACTTAGGTTGATAACAGATTTTTTGTGGGTATCATTTTTTTTTTAATTAATTTTTATTTAAAACAACTCCTAACTACTTCTTACATATGCTTGTATTCTTTATTTTTCTAATCTATCTTGATTTGTATTATTTGTGGCCTTACAAAATAAGTAGAAGCCTACTTTATAAAAAGATAGCATTTAAATCTTAAGTTCTATTTTCTTTTGGACTATTGTCTATTTTTTAAGATAATTTGCTATAATATTTGAAGTAAGATCTTCTATAATATGATAGATTCTTCATCCCTTTCACATATTAGTTGTATTATATTACAACAACATGTTTGACTTATAAAAATAAACTTCAATAGAATTAAGAAGCACAAGCAACATTTAAAGCTTTGAAGACAACCTTCATTTTTGTACTAATCTTATATTGTATCAACTTTTTTAGCCATTTTTTATTAAAAAAAAAAATGCATTAGACTTTGCTTTAAATGCCATATTATTACAAATGAGAACAAATAATAAACTTCACCTAGAAGCTTGTCATTCAAAAAAATATTCAATGGTTAAGATTAATCATTAGATTCACAACAAAAAACTTCTTGCAATTGTGAATTTATTTTTAAGAATAGCACCATTATCCAACAATCAGATATTTTGAATACAGCAAGACTTTAGAGCTTATATCTAGAGATTTTTAATGGTTGCAAATGTGGAAGGCAGTGAAAGCCTTTGTCTAGTCATATGATATTTTTTCAAGGTCAAAACCTCCTTCTCATTGATTCTATAAACTTTTTCAACCATTGCCTATATTCAAACAACTATGGTCTTCAATTTCTATTTTATCACATATCTTTTAATCTTCGGTTTGTATTATTTTATATTTATAATAGTAGATTATTTTATTAAAATGGCTTATTTTAAACTTTGTACAAAATCTATCAAAAGTAAAAAAAACAACTGATTTTTTTCTTAAAAACATCAATTGCTATCATGGATTACTCAAGGATATTATATCAAATAGGGAGACTTAATTTGTATCAAGATTTTGGAAAATTCTTTTCAAGTTTTTTATGAAGTTTTGGAGTAGTATTTGAGGTGTACCATCAACTACTACCAAGATGGTTTGACGACACTTTTGACATTGGTAGAGTTTGTCTATAATAATACAATACACTCTTTTATTTACTAAATATATTTTTTTTTATTAATTATGGTTATCATCCATGATTTCATACTTTTGAATTTTCAAGAGTTAATAATCTTATAACAGAAGATTTAGCAAATCATTTGTTAGAGATACATGCAACAATGAAGGTGTAATTAAAAGAAGTTTAAGAACAATAAAAAATAAATGCAGATATCTATTACAAAGAATAAGCACAATTCAACATTGTTATGATATAACATTGCTAATAGGTGAAAGAATATAAAAACTATTATATTATAGAAGATCTAAGTTCAAAATATTATAGCAAATTATCTTTAAAATATAGATAATAGTCAAAAGGGTAATAAAGCTAAAAAATATTAACATTATATTTTACAAAATAGAATTCTATTTATTTTGTAGAGGCATAAATAAGAAAAAATAAAATATATTAGAAAATTAAATAATATAAGCATGTGTAAAAGAAAGTTAAGAGTAGATTTTAATAAAATTTACCTCAAAAAGCCAAGAATTGTTACTCGGAGAGGACTAGTTGTCAACTTGGATCAAAATCAGATCCCAAGGCACAAAACTACATATCTATGGTGATTCCATGATTTTTTTACAGATCAAAGTGTGAATTTTGAGAGTAAACATAATAAGGTTTCTATGCACATTGATTTTGTCTAATTTGGATTTGTAATTTAGATTTAGAATTTGGATTTACAAAGTTAGGATTGTTTTGGATGACTTGGATTTTTGTAAAATAAATTAGAATTGATGTTTTGGACAACTATAGAAGTTTTGTGGCAGATCTATAAGTGAAATTTTGTGGATTTATGGTTATAATTGTGTTTAATTTGTGTAGTGAATTTTAAATTGATCTAATAATTGAATTGAGAGTTATTGAGGTTTAAGTGAGTCAAGGTCTTAAAAAGTAGAATTTTAGGTCTAGTATGGATTTTTAAGATTTCTTACAATCTACTAATTGAATTGGTGTCACGGACACAAAATACAGACTTAAAATCTAACAAGAAGTTCAAGAAGAAGTGGCAGAACTAGATTAAATAGATGAGTACAAGAACAACACTAGAAAGGTGAGCTAGAACTCCAAGAGATGTGTTGTCGAGACTGAAGAACTCTTTAGCCTCGATCCCTATATATACTCCTACTTAGGAAGCTTCTCGAGCTACTTCTATTAATTAGGAAGGTTCTAGAAGGTTTCAGAGGCTTCCTTTCTAGAAGGTTCTAGAAACTTCTCGAGCTACTTCTATTAACTAGAAAGCTTCTAGAAAGTTCCAAGGGCTTCCTTTCTAGAAGCTTCTAGAAACTTCTCTTCTATAAGGTTCTAGAGACTTCCTTTCTAGAAGCTTCTAGAAACTTCTCTTTAAAAGGTTCCAGAGGCTTCTCTTCTAGAAAGTTCTAAGGAATATGTCCCTAACATCACCCCCTCCTTTAGCTTCGAGGTCTCTGAGAAGCAATGTTGTTGATCAGTACCAACGCAAGAAAATGAAGATCTGTCGCATAACTTCTGCTATGAACTCCAACTGTTGTTCATGAGGCAAGTGGTTCATCGACCCTTGAAGCCAACGGTAGTAGCCCACGCCTTCGACTTCTGACCAAGCATGAACTTCCGTGTCCTCATTGTGAAATTGTCCTACAAACACGCCTTCTGGCTGACCATCGTAAGCAGGCTCGATTTCAAATACGATCACCAGTGATCGGTTACTCGGTATCTTCCGTCGTCGTGGTGGTACATGTAGTTCTTCATCTCGGGGTCGCCTTTGTGAGCTACTCGATTGCGATACTCTGACTGGTATAGTATCTATCTCTTGGCTATCCATATCAAAAGACCAAACTACGATCTATCTTGGAGAAAATAACTACATCAACTACGAATTTTGTTGGTGCTCTCTTCTTTTCTTATATTGTTGGGAGAACAAGCTTCAGAAAGAAGCTATCGTCGAATTGATTTAGGTTTATCAGAATATCGTTGATGAAACTCCTGTACCTTTTGTGGCGCATTCGCAAGATTTTCAGCTGGCTCCCACGTTCGCTCATTAATGTCATAGCCGCACCAATGAACAAGATATTCTAACTTTCCCTACCTTCCCCGTGAATCCAATACCTTTTCAACTTCGTATTCTTCATGGTTCTTGATTTCAATATTAGGTGGCGGACATTGCACTCTTCCAGAAAAAGATGACTCTCGATAAGGTTCCAATAGAAAAACATGAAAGACTGGATGTACCTTCATAGAAGCCGGTAACTCCAGCCGGTATGCCACTGGATTAATTTGCTTCTGGATGATAAATGGTCCTAATCTTCGATAGTCCAACTTATCACATGGTCGCTTGGTCTTGATATTTCATCGAAGAAGCGAGGCTTTGTCTCCAACTTTGAAAGTAGGTGCTTGATTCCGAAATCTATCTGCAGACGTCTTATAGGATTCTTGAGCGGATTGTAATTGAAGCTTCAACATAGTTTAAAGCTCTAATAGTTGCTTCACAAATCCTTCAGCTGTTGGATTGTTATTTGTTGACGGACTCAATAGATCAAGCTTCGGATGATATCCATAGTTGGAAAAGAATGGTGTTTGTTGAGTCGATGCATGGAAGGTGTTGTTATATGCAAACTCGGCTAGCGGTAGATATGCAGTCCAATCGTCTTGCTGATAGTTGATGCTGCATCATAAGTACTGCTCCAAGACTTGGTTCACCCGTTCCGTTTGGCCATCAGTTTGAGGATGGAAAGCTGAAGAAAGCTTGATATCCACCTTCAATATTCCAAAGAGAGATCTCCAAAACTTTGACCCGAACTGGGTACCTCGATTTGATATGATATCATCTGGTAGTCCATGATATCGATACACATTATTGAGAAAGAGTCTTGCTGTGACTTCACTAGACGATGTCTTCTTACAAGGAACAAAGTGTGCCATCTTCGTAAGCCGATCTACTACAACAAAGATGCTGTCAAATGAGTTTGATGATGGCAAGTCCGTGATGAAGTCCATAGAAATTGAAGACCATGGTCGACGTGGAATTGGCAATGGCTGTAGAAGTCCGTAAGGGCGATGCCGAGGATTCTTGGATCTTGAACAGATATCACAGGAGAGGACAAAATCTTTCACATCCTTCCACATTTGGGGCCACCAAAAATCTCGGGAAATAAGCTCCAAGGTCTTGTTGAATCCAAAATGTCCCACAGCTGGAAAATCATGGCGAGATTGATGAACTCGAAGTCGTGCTGGTCCTTTTGGAATGTACAATCGCTCTTCAAAGTATAAAAGATCTCCCTCCATTTTGAACTTGTCGTCATTGGTACGTTTCTTGATATCAATGGCTACTGAATCTTTAATGGTCATAGCACGTACCTGGTTTAGGAAGTCAGCATGAAATGATACAATAGTAGCACAAAGTTGAAATCTCTCTGGCTTCAATAACGTTGTACATTGTTGATCAAACGCTGCTTCTCCAGCCTTTGGTGTAAGATACGATCTCCTTGATAAAGCATCGGATAGTCCTTGCTGCTTTCCAGGTCGATAAGTGATAATAAAATTGAATCTAGATAGCGACATATTCCACCGAGCTTGACGTCGATTTAAAACTCGAGCCGACATGAAATACTCCAAATTCTTATGATCTGTATATATGGTCACTGGATGTACAGCTCCTTCAAGAAAGTGATGCCATTCTTCGAAAGAATCCACTATAGCAAGAAGTTCCTTATCATGGATCTCATAATTGATTTCAACAGCAGAGAACTTCCAAGAATAGAATGCAACTGGATGGAGCTTCTTGTCTTCACTCATTTGTGAAAGCACAGCTCCCAAAGCAAAATTTGAAGCATCAATCTCTAAATAGAAGGCCTTTGTAAAGTCTGGATGTACCAAAATTAGAGCTGTAGTAAATGTTGTCTTCAAGTCTTGAAATGCCTTTTCCGCTAAAGGTCCCCATTCCAACTTATCCTTGCATGTTAATCGAGTGAGAGGAGCAACAACTTGAGAATAATTCTTGATGAAGATCTGATAGAAGTTAGCAAAACCAAAAAAGCATTGTACGTCTTTAACCATCTTTGGAACCTCCCAAGACATGATTGCTTCTACTTTCTTAGGGTCCATCTTCAAACCTTCTGTAGTCGCAATGAACCCCAAAAACTCCATCTCTGTCTGGTGAAATAAACACTTTTCTAATTTGGCATATAGTCCTCGCTTGCGTAGTTTCTCCAAGACCAAACGAACATGCTTCTCATGCTCTTCTTCATTTTTAGAGAATATTAGAATATCGTCCAAGTAGATGACAACAAAATCGTCAAGGTGTTCTCGAAAGATGTCATTCATCATATGTTGGAAAACTGTTGGAGCATTGGTAAGACCAAAAGGCATGACATTATACTCGAAATGACCATACCTTGTACGGAATGTTGTCTTCCACTCATCTCCTTCCTTGATTCGTACGAGATTATAAGCTCCCTTAAGATCAATTTTTGTAAAGATCTTCACACGTCCAAGTTGTTCTAAGAAACTAGAAATCAAGGATAATGGATAACGATTTTTCTTTGTTACCTTGTTGAGGCCTCGATAGTCCACACACATCCATAATGATCCATCTTTCTTCTTCACAAATAAGATGGGTGCTCCAGCTGATGATTTTGAATGACGAATGAAGTTCTTGACTAGATTCTCGTCGATGTACTTTCGCAACTCTGCCAACTCTGTTTGCGATAGATTGTAGATTGGGCCAAAAGGTGGTTGTGCTCCTTCTTGCAAGTCTATGGCACAATCATATGGTCGGTGTTCCGGTAGTATGTCGGTGTTCTTCTTTTGAAATATGTCTTCAAAATCCTTATATTGCTCTGGTATACTTGCTGTTGAGATCTTCTCCTCGGTAGTTGGAGCTGCATAAATGACAAATGGAGTGCCTTCTTTAGATGATCTTATAAATGCTCTTGCTCCAATGAATAAAGATTTCTTTTTTCGAGGTTTTTTACTAGGTTTTTTTTTGGATGATTTTGTGGGAAAAGTCATCTTCCGCAACCTCCAATCTATCAATGGATTATGTTTTTCTAACCAAGAAAGACCAAGAATAATAGGATTTGATGGAGTTCTAATAATATTAAAAATAATATGACTACTATGGTCTTTAAACGTTACTTCTATAGATTTTGATTCATGGGTGATGCTACCAGACAATAAAGGTCGTCCATCTATGACCTCAACATGAACAGGTTTTGATTTTTGTACTAAAGGGATCTTATGACGCTTTACAAATTCTTCGTCTAAAAAATAAGCAGATGCTCTTGAGTCTAATAGTGCTAAGGTTCTCAATTTTTGAGGGTCGATAAACAGAGGGATTGTAAAACAAAGTGCAGGTTGGGTAGAAAGAAAGGAACCTGATTGTTGTTGGGATATTTCATTGTCCAACCGCACGGTTCCTACTATGGCTGGGCATCCTCGTTTTCCTGAACGAATACTCCCCTAGTCTTGACTATGCCTCGATTTTGCTTTTTGGGGTAGTTTCCGACTTTGTGGCCTTCTCCACCGCAATACAAGCATAAATTTTCCTCCATACGTGGCTTTTTTTCTTTTATAGTAAGAGATTTGACACGTACCGCATCAATTTGCATGTCTTCCACCTTTGAATGCGAATTCACACTGCTTGCCGACATAGTTGGAGCATGGCGAATTGTATGTTGTCTTGAGCGTTGGTCTTGGCGACGTTGGAATAGGCGATTATCGCACTTCACAGCTTGGCTAATGGCTTCATTGAGTGTTCGTGGATCAGGAAGAGTTAACAGCAAATCCTTCACATCATCTCTTAAACTTCAATAGAATTGACTCATCAACGCTTCTTCATCCCAATTGATGTCGCATATTAATTGCCTGAAATCCGAAGCATAGACTGATGTAGAACGCATCCCTTGTCGTAGCGACGGGATCTTTGTTGTAGCCCATCGAACCTTATCGTATTCACCAAATGCTTCCGCAAATGCTTCCAAAAAGGTTTCGAAGTTGTTTAATATGGATGATTGTTTCTCAAACAAAGGAGCAAACCATGATAGGGCTTGTCCCGTAAGTAAGGTTCCAACAAGCACAATACGTGACTCCTCCGTTGGATATCGTTTGGGCTGTAAAACTGTTATCAACCTGATTTGATTGACGAATCCTTGAAACTTGGAACGTGTTCCATCAAACTTATCTGGAAGGCTAACTCGAGGCTCTTTATATTGTAGAACTAGTGGTTCTTGTCGAACCTGAGGTAAAGTTGTTTCTCCAAGTGCAGAAGTTTGAGGCTGGTACAGTTTAGATTGTGCTATCCCAGATACTCCATCATTATGAAGCCTTGCCACCACTCCTTCAATCTCTGCAGTTCTTTGTGATAACGTAGCGAGGGCATTGATAATAGCATCTAACTTAGACTCCAAACTTTCTGTCATACTAATGTCTTGACCTCCGGCCATTCTAAAAGAAAGACAAAAATGACTCTACAAGAAGTAATATTGGTTTATAGGAGGATAATCCACAACCTATAAAACGCCTTAAGAATTTCAAGAAGAGGGGTAATCCACTCTCTCCAAAAAGAATAAGATTCTAATATTGTATCAGAAGAAGTATCAGTTTAGAGGAGGGTAATCCACAACCTCTAAAATGCTAGTATACCTTCAAGTAAAGGGGTAATCCACACTCTACTAAGAAAGAACTAGCTCTCATATCTCAAGTTAAAGCAGTCTCGAAAAACTGTCACGGACACAAAATACAGACTTAAAATCTAACAAGAAATTCAAGAAGAAGTGGCAGAACTAGATTAAACAGATGAGTACAAGAACAACACTAGAATGGTGAGCTAGAACTCTAAGAGATGTGTTGTCGAGACTGAAGAACTCTTCAGCCTCGATCCCTATATATACTCCTACTTAGGAAGCTTCTCGAGCTACTTCTATTAACTAGAAAAGTTTCTAGAACCTTCTAAAAAGTTTTAAAGAATATGTCCCTAACAATTGGAATAAAAATTATATGTGTAGATAGTAGATTTTTTTATATATATGAAAATTTTGAAATCAATTGAATGGTACAAAAGGGAGATGTTAGCACTAGAAGATCAACATCAAGGTTGGAGAAGGAGACTAGCCAAAATCCGAGCAGTTTTTAGGACTTTTCTTCCATTTGGTAAGTGTGATTGTCTTCAAAACTATTATATTTGTTTGTTACTAAGAGATTGAGAGGTGTGTGAAATTTTAAATAAAATCAATAGTTTAATCAAAAGATATCAAGGTTCTAAACTATCTTAGGATTTGATTTAGGATTTAGGATTTGGTTAACATATCAAAGACATGAATCTCAAAGAAAGAAAATCCTCAACACACTCTTGTATCATTGAAAGGAACTAAAAAGTCATTCAAAGATGCTATAATATTGAACTAGAATGGCTATTGCCAAATACTAGAAGAGAAGAAAGTCTTCAAAGAAGCTGAAGGACTAGAAAGGCATTGACAAGAGTGAAGAAGGCTTCATTCTTGCCTCCATATATACTCTTAACTAAGAGCTATATGACAATGCCTTATAGGACCTTCAAAAGGTGTTGACTTTGAAAGATACATATCTTAACTTGTAAGACAAGTTTTTTACATGTGAGCCACATAATTAGCTTGTTCCTCAATCTATCAACATATGATTAACTTGTTGACAAAGTTTCTAACCTTTCAATCAATTAGAAATACATGTAAAGTCAAGAAATGTCTATGAAGCTTCTAGAAAGCTTCTCTAAAAGATCTTATGGAATTAACCTACTTTTATCTATTTTTACCTATTTCTACCTAATCATATTACTATTTATTAAAATTCATATGTATGTCCATGGTATTAAATTAGATTTAGGATTTAGAATTTATTTAGGATTTGGTCTAAGATTTAGGATTTAGTTAGGATTTGGTTTAGGATTTAGGATTTGATTATGAGTTGGGTGAGGATTTAGGATTTTTTTAGGATTTAGTTAGGATTTGATTTAAGATTTAGTTTAAGATTTAGAATTTGATTATGATTTCATTTAAGATTTAGAATTTAATTAGGATTTGATTTATGATTTAGGATTTAAAGTTTGGCTAGGATTTTATGAGAGTTGGTTTTAGGATTTAGAATTTGTCTAAGATTTGATTTAGAATTTAAGATTTGTCTAAGATTTGATTTAAATTTAAGGTTTGTCTTGGGTTTGATTTAGGATTTAGGATTTATCTAGGATTTGATTTAGGATTTAAGGTTTGTCTAAGATTTGGTTTAGGATTTAGGATTTGTCTAAGTTTTGATTGAAGTCTATTAGGATTTTAATTAGAATTAAATTAGAATTTGATTGAGATTTTTTTAAAATACATTGTGATTATTTTAATATTTTTTAGGACTTCTTAAAGATTCTTTTAAGGTTTATTGTGGATTATCTTTTAACTCCTTTAATATTTTTTTTATTATTTCTTTTATAATTTCTTTAAGGATTTTTTTGAATTTAGATTAAAACTTGCTTAGCATTATTAAAGTTTAATTAGAATTTATTTAGTATTTTATTAGAATTAAGATTTTGTTATTATAACTTCCATTCTAGCTTTTACAACCAAGTGTCCGGTGCATTCTCAAGCAATACTTCACATAATAAGATAATATAGGTGACAGAGTATGGTTACTTCATCATAATATCAAGACTATTTGTTCTTGTGACAAGTTGGACTATTGTAAGTTTGGACCTTTTTCTATTTGTAAATAAATAAATCTAGTTGCTTATTCACTACACCTATCGAGGTCAATGAAGATCCATCTTATATTATACATGTCTTTTCTTGAATCATAGATGACAATGAACATACTAAGAAAAAAGTAAGCACCACTTCTTTCTATAGAAGTAGATAATAATGAAGAATTTGAGATGGAAGAAGTCTTAGATTTAAAGTAATAATAAAATAGATTAGAATAACTCGTTCATAGCCATGGAGAACCAACAATGAGCGGATTTAACTCAAAAAATATCATTTGTTGACTTGTTAGATGAGACATTGCTATTGTCTCAATCTTCATGATGACATAATCAAGATGAAGATCTTCAAAAATAACATGTTTGGTATCATGACTTTAGAAGAGACTTCTAATTTTTGGTGATTTTATTAAAGGTAGAAACAACTCTTAATAGTGTTTCAAATATCTTATTTGAAAAAAGTAATAAAAGCCTCAACAAGAATCAACTAATAGGGTGGTCTTTCTACCTTAGTATGAGACATTATCAATGGCTGAAAGGATCTATCAACCATCTTTGAAGACAAGAAAGATCAAAGTATGTAGCAAATATAATTTGTTGTATCTTAGATTTTTTTCAATATATGATAATCATGCTTTGTGGAACTTGTCTCAAAAAGCGATGGAAACGTCATAGACATACATACTTACTCTAATAATTATTCATATAATTAGATAGAAGTAGATAAAATTAAATAAAAATAGATTAATTATATAATATCTTCTAGCAAAGTTATTTAGAAGCTTCATAGATTCAATTTTGACATAACATGTATTTTTAATTAACTTTTAGATTAAAAACTTGGTCAACAAGTTAACCATGTGTTATATGTGTAAATAAATTATGGAACAAAATAACTATGTGGCACACATATAAAAAACTTGCCTTACAAGTTGAGACATGTGGCTTGTAAAGTCAACACATGTTGGAGGTCCTATAAAATATTTCTATGTAGCTCTTAGGTAGGTAGTATATATAGAGGCAAGAGTGAAGCTTTCTTCACTCTTGTCAATTCTTTTCTTGCTCTAGTCAAGATTCAAGAGTCTTTAGTATTTTTATCTTTTAGCAATAGCCATTCTAGTTTCTTTTTAATATACATGTTTCTTTATTTCTATTTTGCCATATTTCTTTGAGAAAAGTCTCACTTAATTATTTGCTTTCATCAGATTATTGTCTTTAACAACAGTAAACATAAATAATTCATTGAAATCAATGCTTATTAATTTGAAGTATATTTTGACTATTAATATTATCTTATGTATATATATATATATATATATATATATATATATATTGATACTAAAATCCTATTAAAAACTTATATGATTTAAAGGTAATTAAATTAGTTATTATGTCAACCACCTATAAAAGATTTTTTTTCTTATTTTTATTCTTATTTTATTTATTGAATTGATTTTTTAAAATAAATTAGAAAAAAATTGGATTTTTTTATTCTTCTTGTAGTTTAAAAATAATGTGATTTTTAAATTATCTTCTAGCTTATTTTTTCTCTCTTTAGAATATGATATTATTTTTGAAGATTGGTAAAATTGATGCATTTCTTTTATGTGTTTTGGTACTATCATCTATATAAAGTATATATATATATATAGATATATTTATCTTCAAAGGCATTAAGATATTAGTTTTAAAACAACATGCTTATTGCCTTATTTGTTTGCATTGAAAACCTCATATTTAGCTTAATCAAAATAATTAAAGGCTACATTTGTAATAACATAATTATTCTTATTTAGACACATCTTTAAATAGTCACAAGCATTTTAAAGCTTTGAATACTTAATATTCTAAATTTTAATAATCTACTAATTTTTTAATATATGTAAGTATGATAATATTGATTTTATTATAATATGTAAGGAATAAATCTTGGTATTGTTAATGTTAAGTTTGGAATCTATACAAACTATCTTTTCATATACAAAATATAAATTTTTCGTATTCTATATTTCTTTAGTTTTTATTCATGCAATATCTCTTATAAGATAGTTATTATAAGCATACATCACATTCACCTTTAAAAAAAACAAAAACAATAAACAAAAAACAAACCCTAGATATTAAGCATGAAATACACTCCAAATCATTTTTTGTAGTATGTTATTATGCTTTTTAATTTAATTATATTATAAGATAAATAGTATCAAATATTTTTATCTTTAAATTTAAATATATATCAATATATATATATATATATATATATATATATATATAGAGAGAGAGAGAGAGAGAGAGAGAGATATTCATTCATTTATATTTTGCATATTAAACTTCAATCTTCTAATCTAACTTCTTATCTATAAGATCTTTGAAATCTTTAAACTTAATAAAATACTCATTTTTTTAACTTAAATAGATAAATCCAAAATCTCTTTAAATAGTTATAGATATAGGAAAGAATGCACTAACTTCTTCTTACAAGTGTAATGATTAAATATCTAAAAAAATCAAGATATAAAATCTAAAATAATTTTGTGGTATTTGTTTTTTCACTATTTAGAAGTAAATACTTTATTATTCTTTTTCTACTCTCTAGAGTTAGATACTTTGTTATTATCCTATAAATAAAAATTATATCTAGATCAAATAAAAATATTAATTTAAAATATCTTTTATGATTTTGATATAAAAATGTTATATGTGACAACGTTAAAATAAATATTTATTTTATTCAAATAGAAAATAAAAACATATGGCTATTCTATTTTTTATATCTTCTTTAAAATAATACTCTGAAAGTTGTTATTTTTTGTATTCATGAACATTAATTTTTACTTTAAAGTTTTACAAAATATCTATTTAAATCATAATAAATAAATAAAAATCTAGTATAAGTTTATTTATTTATTTATTTATTTTCATTAAGAATAAGTTTGGCTTTATCTTGATTATATATAAAACAATCCTAAATTTGATAATATGTTGGAAGTTCTTTGGCAGTAAATTGAATCAGTTTGTGTATATATATATATATATATATATATAGTTTTATAGAATTTACTTAGGTTTAACATGCTTTTATAACAAAACCCCAATACCTTCAAAATTTGGTTTACAAACTTTTTACTCTTTAAAAAGTTTTTGTGTGATCTTTTTGTTAATTAGTATATATATAGGTATAATATTAGAGATATCATTAATCTTATCAATATTTTTCTTATATCATAGTGTAAATTTAAGATTTTATAATTTCTTTATATTGAATAATAATTATTATTTTCTTTATTATTTTAGAATTTTATATATATATATATATATATATGTTTTTATTTACATAAATTTTACCAAATTAAAAAAATATTTTTATATTCATGTTTTTAAAATAAATTATATTATAATATTTTATTTGTATACATGATAGTTTTACAAAGTTTAATATATATTTTTAATTATTTTTATGATACAATATTATATTTTTTTTAATAACATAAGTATATAATATTTTATTATTTATATATATTAAAAATATTATTATCTTATAAAGTTTATTTTTATATTACTATAGTTTTAATATCAAGATTATTTAAAATAAAAAATAAGACTTGTTATTGATAATATATCTTATATACTACATATATGTGTGTTAAATCAAATGATTTATATTTGTGGTATTAAAATTTTTACCTAGTGCTTAATAGGAGATAAATTCTTCAATTCTCTATTGCAATATTGTTGTTTCTATTAGTTACAATACAAGTAGATCTTATTAAAGTTTTTTATTTTTATTAATTTAATTAGTTTTTATTCCAATCCTTAAGACTTTGTCAAAACTATGAAAAACTCTTTACAATTTTATGTTTGCTATGATGATTATCATTTTCTTATCCATTATTGATGCATAAAATCTAACATTAAGTTAAGAAAACAACTTGATTGTTAATTGATATACACACAAGGTCATTAGATTTTCCTAAGTCCTTCAAACCACCTTGATATTTTCCAAGCTATCACCAAAATCTGCAAAATTGTATGACATGTTGGTTATTGGTTTGCAATGGGTGATTTAAGTTGGGTCTTTGGCATGGCTCGGTAATAATTCTTTTAGCACAGAAGGATAATAAATTGCATCATGATTAACACCACACATTATTTTTATTGAATGAACAGCCTTAACTAGTATCATATTTGTTAAAACTTTCAATCATGTAAGATCTGAGTTTTGTTTGAGTAAACTTGACGTGGAACAGAGAATGGAACTCTCGTCAGCTAGTGAAACGCAACAGTTAACAGCTCTCTACCACAACATCTAAACTCAGTCTTTGCAGGAAAAGACAAAGTCACCAAAGAAACAAAAAATGAGCTGCCCGTGTGCCTCTTTGGGAAAAAGCTTCCTCAGCTCAAACCACGGACACGCTTGTTTTTATCAAAGTGCAAGAGACTTCTGACCAAGTGTTTCAAAGAGATGCACCAAAGGAGACAGCGAGCCCACAAACCTCAACACCCTAAAAGACAAAAGCTACTGCCATTTATGACAAGTAGGTGCAGAGATGGGTTCGTTGCAATCAAATGGGATATTTGCAGCAGGGCCAGAAAATCATTGTTTCGGCATTGAAGGGAACCACAAAAACAGCAGCACCATAACCCTCCCTCCCCCCCCAAACCCTAAAAATGAGCCCCCTCTTTTCCCCCTCGTGGGAGAGTTCCACATCTTGAAATCCGCCTCAAACCACGAGCATGGCCCTATAAACGACCAAGTCTGATTCAGTCTCCGCCTATACAAAAATAACGGTCTGGGCTTAAAGTTAGCTCACCCCCATTCGCTGCCATCCCGTCACGGGCCCTGTAAGTGCTACCGCGCCTCTGGCGTTTAGTGCGGAGAACGTGGGAACCCGCCTCTCGCCACAGTGTTCCCCTCAAAGTCCCCTAAGAGTTCCCGATACTACCTCCTCGTCGTCCTCGCGACCGTCTAGACAGCCATTTGTGGACATTCTACAATCTTGAGGTGCTTTAGCAAGTTTCTGGGAGTGTTTTCGATCGTGAATTGTTGATTCTGTTTCGTGTTATGCCATGGCGATGGCGGGACGTTTATTGCGACATGGAATGTTCGCGGTGGTGTTGGTGTAGGGGGGGGGGGGGAGGGCGGGGAGTGCATGTGCTGCCGTGGTCGTGGCGCAGCATCGTAAATCATGAGATTGCGTGAAGACGATAGATCTGGTAGCGCAAGCGGGGAAGTGGTGAAGCTTGCTCGAAAGGTGCCTGGCAATGATCTGGGATTGGGATTGTCGTAGAGCGTCGCGTTTTGTGGACACGTGAAGCGTTGCGGGAATGCTGTTGAGGATCACAGTGGTGTTGGTGAAGCTTGTTGAGCTTTTGATAAAATCAGTCAAAGTTGCGCTGAGAAGAAGATAGACTTTCTGAGGATTTGCGCACTTATCCAACGTTTGAAATGAGATAGTAGAACGCGTGGGGTATCGTCAGTGAAACACTCGACTGGACATTCTTTCTGTATCACGTTTCGAGCATTTACTGCAACATGAAGCTTTTCTTTTCTCCAGGATTATGCAATGTTTGAACGAGCTTATGGTTTTACAAGATCATTCATAAGCTTGAATTCTTTGTAGCGAGACGCTTGAAAAATTCCTTCTGTTCTGTTAAGTGGTCCTGTGTAGTAGTTAAACGGATCCCCTCAGAAGTATATCAGGATCCTTTCCAAGGCCTTGCCAAGCACAATGGCTGTCAAAATGTTGGTTTGCATGAGTTCGAAGACTCTGGAAGAGACCGTTGAAGCCAAATATGAGCAACAGAAGACGTCGTCGAAACCGGAGTCCAAATCAGACTTGCGCAAAATGAAGTCGTTCACTTGCCAGACCCTGATTCATCCGTCTTGGTCTTTTAAAAGCCAAGGAAACCAATGCATGCCTACACCGCAAGCAAGTTCACCCCAAGCAGGTCCAACTGATGCAAGTCCGCCCAAAGCTAAGCCACTTGATGGAAGTTCTTTGGCTGAGAGACAGGAAGATGTCGCGTCCGGGAGACCTATTGGAAAAGGCTGGAAAAGTTTTTTTGCAGCGCTACAATGCTCAATGGCACCATTACGATCCTCTGATGTAGGTTTTCTCTGCTCAAAAAATGCGGTTACACTGTCTATTGTAATGCGGTTACATTGTGTGACGGGACTTTCTGTAGATTCAACATAGAAGAATTTTAAAAGGTTGCGTCATTGTTCTGCTGAGACACTTCTGTATGGGTTTGGCAGCCTTTGTGCGAATCTGCGATAGGTGATTGTTTAGCCAGATTCCGTGATCTTTCCTGTAACTTCAATTTTGTGTACTGCGATGTGGAGATAGCTTACTAGTATATTAACTTGGAAAAAACGTTAGTTTCGATGAGATATCTTCCGAATATGCTGATAACATGACAGTAAGTCAGAACTTTAAGAACTCGGGAGTTAGCCAGCTGCAACCTTTTCCCAAGAATAGCCAGAACAAAACGTTCCTCGATCTATCTCAAATCTGAATCTGAATGTCAGTTTTCGAGCGAATGGGTCTGGTGTTTTGTTATTCATTTTTCATTTTTCATGTTCTTTTTTTATGATTATTTCCTGTATTGGCACTGATCTGTGTTGCAGTTTAAGGGAATGGCGGCTAAGTTGACAGCAGGAGCTTGTACACCATCATGCAAGCCTTGTTCAACTTCTGTTTCTGATCAAGACGCTGCGCATGCTGTCCACCCAGAGTCTTTGGTGGGAAATTATAGTGCTGTCGATTCATTGCTACCAGTGGCTCAACCTCGAAGTCCTAATGCGTTGAAAGATGACCATGAAAACCTCAAGAGTAAACCCGGAAGTAATAATGGAGATGATCCAGAGTCCGCGCGGTCATCTCAAGTGGTCTCCCCGGAACACAAAATCAATGTACGAATCCATTTTCTTTCAGAAGTACCTTTGGAAACACTTTGTGTATGATTTTTCCAGGCCAAGCTGGTGTTCAATCAGTGGAATGTGACGTTCGATGATTAGGTTTTTGCAATTTTCATTAAACTTGCTATCATTCTAGCGTCAGTTGCTTTCAATCAAGTGCGATACTTGGTGATGCCTTGGCGACGTCTCATGTGATACCATTGTTTGCAGAGCATCCCTTCCAGCGTAGCAAATGAAAGCCCGAACTGTCCAACATTCCGTATTGTGAATGGTACTGCTGAGAAGATTCCTGAGGAGCCTCGAATTTCGAATCGTCTAGTTCCGACGGGGCCGGGTGTTCCTGGCACAGAATGGTTTTCACAAGTAGAGCTTGGAGTATTCATTACATTCGTGACTCTGTCCAACGGTTGCAACGCACTGAAACGAATTCGATTTTGGTACCAAAAATACTCTATTTGTGTGGAAGTTTGGCTGTAAATATGATTATTAACCATGTAATTGAGTTATCCTTTCTCGTTGCGAATGTGTGAATGGTTACGAATGAAGACAGGCTAGACTAAGTTTGATGACCGTTTTGAATATGTTGTGATGATTAATTAACATACTAGTTATCTGATTTTCTTCTTTGCAGTCGAGATATTTTTAGTAAGAAAGAAGCTGAATCGTGGTGGGCGGAGAATGGAAATCGTGTCCGCGCAACCTACAACGTGCCTGCTTTCGAAAGAACGACAGCAAATGTTCATCAAGTCACTTCAAATTCAGAAGAAGAGGTACTGTTCCTTAATCGTTGGAACAAGTTAGATTGTAAGGAATCTCTTCTACCAGGTTCAACAGAAGTAATGCAGAAGTCAGTAGGCAATGGTTGCATCTGATTGGGATAAGCTGGGTTTGAAGCTGGGAAACTTATTCATGTGCATTTTTAGAACGAAGGCTCGTCTAAGCTAGACAACCCAGACAGTGTCTGTGTGCATGGTTTAAAATGTACAAATATGTATATTCTTCAGCAGGTATCAGGGGTTTCAGGGTATGCAACCCCGGCCTATAGTCCACAGGGGTCACGGGGAGCTTCAATGTGGAATTCTCCGGCTGGCTATGGTTCTGGGATATCCCGTGGAGCATCTTTGAGGGACACATCAAGCAGGGAAGCCTCAATCAGGGAGGCTGCAATGAGGGAAGCCTCGATTCGAGAAGCAATGAAAGAGTCTATGAGGGATGCGGTTAGCGAGCACTCTGAATCTGTAACTTGTACCGAAAGAGCAACCGAAACAGACACCGTTGCTGGGAGTGAGGCAGGCAGTGACAGAACTTTCGACGGAGAAGAAACTACTTGGGTTGAAGAAGACGTTCCTGGTGTATATTTAACATTGAAGAATTTGGCCGGCGGTGGGAGAGAGTTGAAGCGTGTCAGGTTCAGGTAATGGGATATATTGAAGTCTATTTTATAGGAAGTCCATGATAGAAAATTCAAGAAAAATAAAATTGGAATTTTGTTGCAAATATCCGAGTAACCTAAGTAATATTACTTTCAAGTAAATCTAGTATGAGGTTCGAGCTTTTTACGTGGATTTTCTGTCTAATTATTGCAGCACTGCTAGAAATATTCTCTTTGGGTTGTCCATGATAACCGTATATTGTACTAAATATGTAGCTTTTCAAATCTGAAATTGTCAATAGTTAATGTACTGACCGTAATGTCTGTCATATTCACATCACCTATGAATAGTTTTTAGTTTTTTGGAAGGTTTATGTTGTGATTTTCCACGGTGGATTGGATGGTGCAGCCGTGAAAAATTTACAGAGAAGCAAGCAAAACTCTGGTGGGATGAGAACCGGGGGAGAATTCATAAACAATATCTATAACTTCAAAGAGCCTGACCGTGAGCTATCGCCTGGATTCGGATTTGACGCCCAGCCAGTTCCATGCTTGCGGGTGGAGTCGAGGTTGACTTGCCTCGGAAACTGCACGCTCACTGCGGATCAAGCAAGGATACATACTGAAATCTAATCTGGTTTTTCCAAATGATTATGTTTGTATTCTGTTTCTATTTTTTATTTTTATTTAAAAAATTCTAGACTCTAACACTGGACTTAGTTTGCTGAAAAGGTTGCTGCAACACAAGGTGCTACTCTTCGACATCATACACGTAGATTAAAGTTCTAGTGCATTTGTGTCCACGTAACGTTCAGTCCATAGCCAGTGTGAAGAAATTACCATACTTTCAAGATAAGTCGTAGTTTAGGTGGTTGTGTTAGAAGTCTATTCACTGTCACTGAATCTATTTGAAAGTAAAATTGTACTTTCACAAAATTGTACTTTGAAGGACGTGACAATTCAAAACCCGTGATAGAAAGAGGGAAATAGACGAATTTTGCCTGGGGCTGAAGAATAGGTGTTACAATGTGTTTCATACAGAAGCACGGTCGGTAAATACAAATGCACTATTGAGTCGAGCTCCCAAGAGATATTGAAAGCCTAATAGTGACAAAAGGTTTCGCCCTCTTGCCATGTGAATCGTTTTTTGTTCAGAGATTCATTTGATATTAAGAACGCAAGAGAGAAGCAACTTCGAAGTTCGGCGTCAGCGTTGCATGACTATTAGCGGCGCTTTTGAAGATCTTCACTGTCATGAACTTTTGGACTGGTATATTACAGACAGTGTTACTCTGGTGCAAGCTCTCGAATGTTGTCTTGGTTGAGCGTATCAGGTTAATGTACGTACGCTACTTCTACTCTTTACCTGGACAGTAAACTCTGAGAGCTCTTACCTGAATATGGATAATAGTGGGGATGCGTTATAAAATTTGTCCTATTTCCATCACGTATCCTGCAGATGAGTTGCTGCGTCTTCATGACGAGTTCCTTAGAGCGTTGGTTTAAATTCTTGACTATTTGCAATTATTTGCATGAGTTCCAGGCTGTTTGTCCTGTCTTTCAAATAGATTCAGTGACAGTGAATAGACCTCCCCTTATTCAGCCGTCACATGTGCTCCAACTTTATTAGACCATACGTCATGCATATTTTTCCTCGGTCCTCATTCGCTTGGCTGTACCTTTCGAATGTTGAGTAGCTGTACTTGACAGGTCGCCAATCCTCGACTGACCGGCATGTTCGTGAAGTGCATGCATGCATGCATGAAGGGATAAATAATGCTGCAGCTTGAGCATGACAGTCAGCAATTCTATCCTGTATAAATGTTTCAGTTTAGGGTTAAGTGTGTAGATTGCTGCGAGGTGTTTTATGCATAACATCTTTGCTAGAGAAATAATAATATGTTTTCAAAGTGAAACAGAAAAAAGAATGAAAGCATTTTTTTCATTCTAACTCACAACTATGGTTCGTTTTTATCTGTACCCTTTTGGAATTACATTGCTTTAGGCAAATTTGAGGTTGTCTAGATCTTTTCAAACCTTCTTTAGAATCTATGTTTTTGTTTAGCTTCTAAATTCTTGCATATTTTAGCACATTTACTTAGTGTTTGTTAAATTTTATCATTTGATATTGATATATATATATATATATATATATAATATCGTGTAAAGATATTTTTTTCAAAAAAATCTATTGCATTAAAAAGACAAGTAGAATTTTGTCATGGTGCATAAAACTTGTGACATATTGGCATAGAAAAGTATAGAAAATTGCAGCATATACCTATTTAAATCTAAACTTCTAAGATTTAATAAATTAATTAGTTGTATTATTGGGAATTTTTAGTATTACAAACACATATAGTACTAGAACAAATAAAAAAATTAAAGAGAAATAAGTTAGATTCATAATGTTTTTTTTGTGAAACATTGTAAAAGTTGTGTAAACATAAGTTGATTTTTTTAGTATTTTAAGATGTATCATGTATCTACAAAAACTTCTCTTATATATATATATATATATATTCTTTTGATCAAAGAGCTTCAAATGAAGCACCTTACAACTTGAACACGTAGTCCTTAAGAAATGTAGTCTTTAAGAAATTTTTATATAGCTTTTCATTAAAATAATATACGTATTGTAAGATTAAGGTCATCTTTAGTCTTGTGAAAGCATGTCTTATAATTTAGTCTTCATTTAAGTCTCTTCACTTTTTTTTACTTAGTATATGTATTGAGTATCTTTTATATAATGTTTAAAATTTTAATTTTTAATATTTTATAAATATAGATAAAATTTATAAATATTTCAAAATAGATAATATAATTTAGTAGTAAAATCTTTTTTATAAAATAAATATTTTCATTATTATATAATTTAATATAATTATTAATTATATTTATTATAAATAAATTTATAAATTGATATAAACAAATATCATGCTCTATTCTTATAAAACTCTAATATTATTTGAAGTTTATAAAAAATCTAAAATTTATTTTCTCAAATAAATGAATAAGTAAATAATATAATAAATTTAATTTAAAAAAATATAAGATGTAATAAGTATATCAATTAAAACAACAAACCACTAATAACAACCAAATTGTATACTTAAGATGGGCAAAATATACATCAATGCCTACAATTTAACTATTAAATGATTCAAGCCATCAAAACACCCTCCTTCTCTTTGCTACTTCTATTGATGGTCCAAATAGCAGTATTGAAGTCAAAAATTAGAATTAGTCGTAGCTTAGTTCTTTGACACATACTTGGTTAGATGGTGTATATCTTAACAACATTGTTTGGCATCCATGTACACTTTCTATTGTCCTCATTGTGCAAATTTTGTACCTCTCCACCACAATTTTTTTTTGCTTGATTGCTTTTATATTTTGAGCTAGAGTAACCTCTCAAGTAGGTAATTTCTTTGTATACTTTTGTTTCTTTTTCAGCATTTCAATATACTTAGAGAATGGCCTTCTCTGTGGCTTGTAGCTTCTATTGTCGAATCTACACTATTTACTCTACCGTGCTTCATATATTAGTTTTTTATTTTTTTTATTTTTTTATTTTTTTCGCTTTACTTGCTTTTATTTTTAACTCTTTTTTTTCTCTTTTCTTTGATAATCTTTTTTTGCTTGTAGAGCCTTGTATTAGAAGTGTCACTAAATTTGCTACTTTTTCATATTTATGTGAGGTGAATATGATAGTTTTTATAAAATCTATTATTGAATCACATTATTGCTAATTCAATTGAGTAATACAAGGAAAATTCAAGAATTATATTGTCGACTCCTAATTCTCATCCTGAGTTTTTTTTTTTTTTTTTTTTTTTTTTTTCTTTTCTTTTATCTTATGCTTCATGTCCCTTATTATTCACTTTTGGATTACTTACTTGAGAATTTTGTACAAAAAAATAACTATTTATAGTATTTAACTATTATCCAAAGCCTTACTTGAGCTGCTTCTCATCCAATACAATTGATGAGTGTATGGCATCACTTCCTTCCACTTGCTCTAAAATACCATCACCTTGAAGAAAAGCATTTGTGGAGGCATTTGTATAGATTTTAAATGATTCTATGTACTTTTTTATGACCTTCCTATCTAATAAATAAATGCTTGTAGTAAGAAAGCTATTTTAAATATTTAATGTAATTAGTACCTTTTGCAATGCAAGAAAGACCTATTATATCAATATGTCCTTTATTATAGATCTATTTAAATTTCACAACATCTAATAGTTTTTATATTGATAGAAGAATTCCTTGAATGATTTAAAAACCAATATATCTTAAGGGTGTAACTAATGGGAGGTATAGGATGGAAAATTCACAACATTGAAGCCAATATTGCTAGTAAATTAGGCAAGTTGGAACATAATGTGGTTGTTGTGCCTATCAAGCACCCATGAGTGGCATTTTTTCATAGAAATCTCATCTCTTTGGTAAATACATTCTACAAAATGAATGATCCATGTTAAAAACAAATATGAAATCATCCAAGTCTAGAATTGCATAAATATAGTTACCTTAGGTTTTTACTTCTCTATATAATTTATATAAAATCACTTTCTATAAAAAATATAAAAAGAATGTATGGCCTTATCAAAGGCATTCACTACAATAAGACAAGACAACCACTTCTATTTGTCAGACACTATAGATTATATGTAATACAAGCCAAATTTTGCAATGACCATCTTGCCACTACTCTTTTTTAAATATCCTACCTTCTTGTGTACATGCATATTTAGTCTTGTTGTTTCTAAAAATTAAAATTTATTTTTTATAAGAATTGATTCTATTATTATTATTATTTTAATTAAAAGAGGTTAAATCAAATTAGTGATAAGTTATATTTTGTAAGTTTGTTTGAAACTTGATGGGAGCAACATGACTTTATATTCTAGACCAAAAGTTAACTTATGAACTTGAGATTAGATCTTGTAACAAGCAACCAATAATATGCCCTCATATACATACATATCTAGTGCATAGGCCCTGTTGTATAGTCAACCAAAATAAATTAAACTTATTGTAGTACTAAAATAAGAAAGTAGAAATTAAAAGATAAAAAAAAATTAAAAAAATATATTGAGAAAAAAAAATAAAAGATATATTAAAATTTAACAAAAAAAATTTAATGTAAATAAATTAAAAATAAATATTTATGAACTTGAAGGATAAGCAAAATAAAGTGAGAGGTGGTAAATTACCTACTTATGCACTGATCTCATTGTAATTTCAAATATAATGGGGTAGATAGTGGTGCAAGTTGAACAAAGTCTCTAAATTATTATATAATGTCACTACATTTTTTTACAAAGGCATTAATTTTGGCAGCTTTAAAAATATTAGATGTGCTCACAATCAACTTTGGATGGCAAATGCCAACTATTGCATCTACCTGCCACTTGAAATTTTTTTATGAAATGAGATCCATCAAAATTTAGTAATCTCATAAATATTTAATTTTAGAACAAAAGATGAAAAACCATATATTACATTGTTATATAATATGAATTCTTGATTAAAAATATACTAAGTACCTAATTATAGAAGATAAATAAAAAATATAACAATAAGTTCCTATCAAATCTAATAAAATCTTGAATAAATTCTAATTAATCGTTAATAAATCTAATCAAATTTTAATCAATTTAAAATAATTTTTTTTAAAAATAGTATAGAAATATAAAAAATTCATAAATTAATCTCAAAAAAAGATAATACAAAAATCCTAAATGAATATTAAAATAAAAATCTTAGAAAAATAATAAGAATCTTTAAAAAATATTAAAAGAAAAATCTTAAATTTTAATATAATCCAACTTATAAATTATGAAAAAAATACAAAAGAACCATATTGATGTTCCTTGGCTACTAGGCTAAAGATTGATGATGAATTTTGAGCAACAATTTCTTTGTCTCTAACTGTTAACTTCAATTCCAAATTGGTGTATAGCTTGATATATTAGTCTACTAAAATTATGACAAATTTTTCCTCGTTCTAAAAAGTAAATCTTTAGATATTGCAAATATCCTACTTGATCATAAACTACCAAATTTTAGTACTTCCTTGCATCAATAATTGAATATATTTCAATGGCACTATTAAAATAATAAAAAATTTCATCTACAATTAGCACATTTATTCAACTATATATTAATGAAATTTAAATTATAGATATCATACATATTTCACAAACTAGTCAATAGTGCTAGCTCTAATTTTATTGCAAAAATTCAAAGTCACCAATATAAATCCTAACTTTATACAATGATTGCAAAGTCATCTCAAAACCTATGAAAGTAAGCTTTATAATTTTGAAAGAAGCTTAAAGCTAACTCTGCAATTCAACTCTTCAATATCTAAAATTCATCCTATTTTATCCTAAGCAATTGTTTTAGTAGCTAAAGGTCTAATTTTCATCCTGACCTACAAAAGATCATTGTTTGGATATCAATTCAACCTTTCTTAAGGATTTTTAGCATAATTATATTCTTAATTTCATCTTAGAATTGATTATATTAAATATTTATCTAATCTACTTCATTTTTATCAATTTATGGCCTTTTTAAGGTACTAGAAGAATTTTTTACAATCTAAAAGGTAAATTTATTAACTAACCTTTAATTTATTAGCTATTAAAATAAAATAAAATAAAAAAACTTGGAGGCTTTTATAAAAGCCTTGTTTAAATATCTAGAATTATTATTGAACCTAGACGATAGAATAAAAATCATGATATCATTTTTGTTCACATTTTCATCATATAGTCGTGTTACAATATTATAGCATATTATTGTATTTCTCATAAATACAACCTTTACAAAAAAAATAATTATTTGTTAATAAGGATAATCTAGAAACAAAATGAGGGTGTGCCATATGTTGTCATGATGTAACATGGCTAATAGATAAAAGAGTGTAGAAAATATTATATTATAGAAGATCTTAGTTCAGAATATTATAGCAAATTATCTTAGAAATATAGATAATAGTCAAAAGGGTAGTAAAACTAAAAAGTATTAATATTACATTTTACAAAATGGGCTTCTATTTACTTTGTAGGGCCATAAATAAGAAATAACAAAGTATATTAGAAAATTAAATAATATACATATGTGAAAGACGAAGTTAAGAGTAGATTTTAGTAAAATTTACATTTAGAAGCCAAAAATTGATATCCAAAGAAGACCAGTTGTCAACTTGGATCGAAATTAGACCTTGAAGCACAAAACTATATACCTATGGCTATTCTAGGGTTCTTTTAGAGATTGAAGAACAAGATTTGATAGCAAACTTGATAAGATTTTTATAAGCATTAGTTTTATGTGATTTGGATTTGTAATGACTTTGTAAGAGCTTTACAAAGTCAAGTTTTTTTTAGATGACTCGGATTTTTGTGAAATAAAATAGGATTGATGTTTTGGACAATTTCAAGAGTTTTGTAATAGATCTACAAATGATTTTTTTTTGGATTAATGGTTATAATTGTGCTTAATATGTATTGTAAATTATAGCTTGATCTAATGATTGAATTGAAGATTATTGAGGTTTAAATAGGTCAAAGTCTTGAAAAATAGAATTTTAGGTCTAATAAGACTTTCTAAGATTTCTTACAATCTATTAATTAAATTGGAGTAAAGTTATGTTTGTAGGTGATAGACTTGTTTTCTTATATATTTTAAAATCAATTGAATGGTACAAAAGAAAGATATTAGTATTGGAAGATCAACATCAAGGTTGAAGAAAGAGGCTAGTCAACATCCAAGAAGATTTTAGGATTTTTCTTCTATTTAGTAAGTACAATTTTCTTCAAATTTCTTATATTTATTTATAACTAAGAGATTGAAAGATATGTAAAATTTTAAAAAAGATCAATGGTTTATTTAAAAGATATTAAGGTTCTAAACTACTTTATAATTTGGTTAGGATTTTGTCAAGGTTTAATTTAAGATTTAAGATTTGATTAGGATTTGATTAGGATTTGATTTTAGATTTAGAGTTTGATTAGAATTGATTTAACATTTGATTAGGATTTGATTTAGACTTTATGATTTGATTAGGTTTTGATTTAGAGTTTAGGATTTAATTAAGATTTGGATTAGAATTTAGGATTTGTTTTGGATTTGATTTAAAGTTTAAGATTTATCTAAGATTTCATTTAGGATTTAGGATTTTTTTAAGATTTGATTGAAGTCCATTATATTTTGAAATAGTATTAAATTAGAACTTGGTTGAGATTTATTTAAGATATATTGTAATTATTTTAATATTTTTAGGACTTCTTAAGGATTCTTTTAAGATTTATTGTGGATTATCTTTCAACGCCTTTAAGATTTTTTATTGTTTCTTTTATAATTTCCTAAATATTTCTTTTGAATTTGATTATAACTTATTTAGCATTGTTAAGGTTTAATTAGAATTTATTTATTATTCTATTAGAATTTAGATTTTATTATTAGAATTTCTATTCTACCTTCCATAGCCAAGTACATAGTGTACTCTCAAGCAACACTTCACATAATATATCAACATTGCATACTAGGATGATTAAACTGTCCTAATCAATGATATTACATAATTAAAATATTGCTTGAATGTAAAATATGTGAATTTGAAATGGACTGATTGATGTTTGAGGTCAAACTCTACTCAATATCAGCTAAGCAAGGCTCACAATTTATACAAAGAAAGTAGATATGTGATTGCTTTGAGATAGTTATCATATAGCAATGGTTATTATTATGTATGTGAGGTAAAGAAGATGATGGTAAAACTACTTCACCAAAAGAATACAAATTATTTTATTTAGAGATTAAAAAATGATGTGTCTTATTAGTCCAAGGTGATTTGGTACTTATAACATATGTATTGCTGATGAACTTAATTTTTGTGTGTCTAATCTTATTGAATTTAGACATTGATAGAAGATTCTTCTCAAATCTTGGAACAAATAAGATATCTAAAATCTATATATATTGACCAAATTTGAGTTGCAAAATGACAAATCTAATGCCTTTAATAATATGAAAATTGTTATTTCCTAATAAAACAAGTTTTGATGTAATGAGTAGAATATAATTATTAAAAAGATCTTTCAAAAGAAATATATAATTTTTGATTAAGAATATTTATAGATATTACTATAAATAGATATAATGATACCTCAATAGTATAAAATCTTATAAATTTTGATTTTTTCATTTGATTTCTTTTTTTGTGACATTTTTGGAATTTATATTATTATTATATATAGTAATGATAGATAATATTTTTATTTGGTAGATTGAAATATGAAGCTATGAACTAAAATAAACCTCTACTAGTTCAAAGTTTATTCTAGTTTACTACAAATGAATTAATTATGTAAATTTGTAGAAGTTATAGTTATTAATTAAATTCTAATCAATTCTTTCTTTAATATTTTTAAAATCTTAAGTTATTAAGTAAAATCTCTATCATTAATTCATAATTTTAATAGCATTCTATCTATAATATGCATGTCTAAGAATTCTTCCTATTAATTATTTATTTAATTATTTAATTATTTTATTCTTTTTTCTTTACATTAATTTTCATCTATATAAAAAAGATCATTATATATAATTTTTCATCTATAAATAATTTAATATATTTTTTAAATTCATCTATTATTAATTTATTTATTTTTAAAATTTTCATCTAATATAAAAAATATTCATTTTAATCTAAGTTCTCTCTAACTTAATTCATCTGCATTTACTACAATCAACCTAATATAACTTCATTTGTCCAAAAATTTCATTAGATCAAAAGATATCAATTTCCTAGTTACAACTTGATGAATGAAGTTACCACTCCCGACCACAAGCCCACTCTTTTGAATAGAAGTTGCAACATGATAAGCCTTATCCAATCTTATGAAGGTGGTTGTGCTACTTAACACTTCCTCTATAAGTTGCGGATTTTATGCAATACATGCTAAAACAACATGTCAATATTTTTTAGTGTGGTTGCTTATTTAATTTTTAGTATTTGAAGCCTTCCATTCTTTGGTCTTCTTATTGTACAATTTAAAAAGCCAATCTAACATAAGGTTCTTTAATTACCAATTGTATTCAAGTTTATTTTTTTTTAAAAACTATTACAATATAGTTCTTTGCATTCTACTAACTTGTAACTACCAATCCTAAATCAACTCTCATGACTACAATTTTACAACTTCACCAACAAGTCTCAACTTACATTCTACTTTTATAAATATCACTATCCTATTTTTAAAATTTTCTTTACTAGAAGAAAAAACTTATTTCATATTTAGCCAATTTTTAATCACTATCAAAAGTCACCATTTCTACTCACAAGAATATAGAGTCAATCGCCTTGCAGCATGTTGTCATCACCTATACACCATTTATTATAGAATCTTCAAACATGTCTAGTGGACTTGTCCAATAGTAATAATAATGAATTGAAGTAAGCTTGCATTGCCAATTTCGAAAGACTTTTGTTCTTGGATTCTATATACAACTTTGATATGAAATTAAGACCTCTAATATGCGTCCAACAGGTAGAACACATGTCAAATTTATAAGGCAAGTTTCCTAGGTGTGCCCCATATGTCCAACTTTTACTACACGTAGTCAATATGATGATACATGGCTTCTTTGTTGGCCAAGTTTTCAACGTATCAATCACCTATAAACATGTATAAAGGCAAAGCAGCATTTATGAAGCTACTAAGAAGCTTTCTATAAGATATTATCATATTTGTCTACTTTGACTTACTTCTATCTATTCTTATTATCTAGATAATTATCAGCATAAATATATACATCTATGACATTATTTCCTCCTTTTAGGAATGAGTTCTACAAGAAGCGGTGATTATATGTAGATAAAGTCTAAGATGTGCTAAACTATATTTGCTATGTACTCTAATTTTTATTTCCTTTGAAGGTAGTTGATAGGTCCCCTCAACCATCGATAATGTCCCCATACCAGGACAAGAAGACCATCCTAATATTTGAACATTATTGAGGCCTTCTTAACTTCTTTCAAACAAAACATTAGTAATATCATCAGTAGTGGTTCCTATATCCAATAGTATTATTAAACATCGGGAGTCCCTTTGAAGATTATGGTACCAAATGCATTGTATCTCATCATCTATTCAAAGAAGAATATGTCATTCTTGAAGATCTTCATCACGATTTTGTCGTCTTCAAGGTTGTGATAGTCACAATGTCTTTTTAGGTAGCTCAACAAATGATAGTTTTTAAATTGAATCTGTTGGTTATTGATTCTCTATCTCTTCAGTATTAAAAAATCTAAAGAAATAATGATACAAGATAGAATGAAATCTCCATTGGACTTATTTGGCTTTATAGCAAAGAATTTCTTAACTCTTCATCTTGGTTTTGATAGATGTTGTTGATGAAAAAATTTAACTTTGGCTGATGCATTTGCTAGATTCTCGGATGGCTCTTATGTGTGTTGTCGTGTTGTGATATGATTATATGGTAAAAATATAACTAAAAATAAATTTTTAATTAATATTCTATTATATTAGTTCAAAAAAACTTCAAAATATTTTAATAAGGCTTTTATAAAAGTCTCTTAGCCTATTTTCTTGTCTTAATAGCAAGTAGATAAAAGTTAATTAATAATTTTACCTTCTAGAATATAGAAACTTTTTTATTACCTTAGAAAGGCCATAAATTATTAAAATAAAGATAGAAGAGATAAATGGTTGATATGGTTGATATTAAGATCAAGTTGAGGATATGATTGGATTAAAAAATCCTTAAGATAGATTAGATTGATACTCAGGGATCTACCGTTTGTGAGATAGGATTGAAATCAAATCTCTGGTCACTAAAATGACCACCTAAGAAAAATTAGAGATTTATTTAAAGATCAAAGATTAGGATATGAGAATTTACTTTAAGTTCTTTCCAAAAGAATGAAGGTTATTTTTTATAATTTTTGTAGACTTGACAATTGTTATTCAAAGTTAAGATTTGTATTGGTGATTTGGGTTTTTTATAATATAATTAGGGTTAGCAATTTTGGCTAGTTCGTGCAATTGATATAACATGTATAGTTAAAAATTTAATATTCTTTGGATTATTAGATGTACTAAGTATATACAAAATTTTGTGATAATCTAATAGTGTGGTTTAAAGATATCTGGTTTTTAGTATACAAGGGTTTCGGAAGTTGGCAGTTTTGAATTGGATAGGATTTTTGTGATATCTAGAGATCTACTAGTCGGATCAAGGTAAAATTTGGCATGGTATTGAAGGACTTGAAGATCAAGCTGCATATCAATTTTAAATTAAATTTAATAGTTGAAGAAGGAGAAATCACTAGTGGGATTTTTGCTTTATTTTTTAAGTTGGTAGCCGAGTGACATTAGTGCAATTTTTGGAGGTTTTTTCACAATCTATAAGTTGGATTGAAGTCAAAATACTTGAGCATATAGAAGACTTACATTGACAATTTTATGCAAAATTTTATATCAAGTAGACGATCAAATTAGAAGTTATAGCTTATTAAAGCCCACTAATTAAGATTGGGGCTTATAAGAAAAATATCTATGCCAATAAACTAAATATTTTAACCTATTTTGGTGCCACCTTGAATCTAAGACTTCTTCGACCTCAAATTCTTCATTATTGTCGACTTCTAAAGGAGGTGGTGGCATTTGTCTCTTTTTTTGTATATCCATTGTCTTATATGGATTAAATAAAGACACATGGAACACAAGATGGATTTTCATAGACTTTGATAGGTGTAATTAATAAGCAACTGGATTGATCTATTCATAAATAGAAAATAGTCAAAGCCTACGATAATCCAGCTTGTCACAAAGATGAATAGTTTTAATATTACGACAAAGTAACCATACCTTATCTCCCACGTAGAATTGAAGTTGTTCCTTGTAATAGGCATCTATGTTGGCTTTTTGTTATTCTTAATCTTCTTTTAATTGTGCCTTCATTGTTGCATATAGCTCTAACAATCGATTTGCCACATCTTTCATCACAAGATTATTAACTTTTAAAAAGTCAAAAGTGTCAAATTATGGATGATAATCATAATTGGCAAAGAAAGTTGTTTATTGAGTAGAAGAATGTACCAAATTATTGTAATCAAACCATGCCAATGGCAAAAGAGTTGTTCAATCATCTTATTGATACTTGATGATATACCTCAAATACTGATCTAAAAATTAATTTATCTGTTTTTTTTGTCCTTAAATTTGAAGGTAGAAAGTTAAAGATAGTTTTATATTCACCTTCAATATCTTGAAAAGAATTTTCCAAAATCTGGACAAAAATTGTATTCCTCTATCTGATATAATATCCCTTCATAATCTATGATAGCAATAGATATTGTCAAAGAAGAGTTTAGGTGTTCTTTTATCTATGATAGATTTTGTACATGATACAAAATGAGCCATCTTAGTGAAATAATCTACAATCACAAATATAGAATCATATGAATTTAAAATTAGAAGATCCATTATAAAATCCATAGAAACAAAAGACTATGGTTGTTTTGGTATAGATAATGGTTGGAAGAGTCCATAAGGTTGATGACAAGGAGTTTTTGATCTTAAACAAACATCTTATATCTATACAAATTCTTTAACAACCTTCTACATTTGAGGCCACCAAAAATCTCTAGATATAAGCTCCAAAGTCTTATTATATACAAAATGTCCTGCTGTAAGGAAATTGTGACAAGCTTCAAGAGGTCATAATCATGCTTCTCTTTCTAGAATATATAAGCATCCTTCAAAATAGAGTAAGTCCTCTTTAAAGTCAAATTCGAAAATATCTTGAGACTTAGAAGAATTATTTTTAATATCATGAACAAGAAGGTCTAAAGAGATACTTGCTTGGATCTACTTGAGGAAAGTCAAATGAGTAATCAATGTTGATTTCATTGCTTGGAGATGAAATTATTTTGGCTTTAGTAAAATTATCTTTTATTGGATAAAAGCTACTTCTTCTTTTTTTGGTATAAGATAAGAATGTCTAAAAAGGGCATTAAACAAACCTTATTATTTTCTTAGCCGATAAGTGATATTAAACTCAAATCTTGATAAAAACATACTCCAATAAGCTTGGCGACAATTCAAAATATGTGCTGATATGAAATACTTGACGTTCTTGTGATTCATATACATGGTGATAATACTTAAAGTGATTTCTAAATAATAATGTTATTCTTAAAGAGAATCCAAAATTACAAAAAGTTCCTTTTCATGGATCTTATAATTAATCTCGACTACTAAAAATTTTCTTGAATAAAAAGCTACTAGATGAAGTTTTTTATTTGCTCCTATTTATGATAAGATTACACCTAAGATAAAGTTAGATGCATTTGTCTCCATGAAAAATACTTTAGAGAAGTCGACATAATGCAGAATTGGTATAGAAGTAAAAGCTTTCTTCAAAACTTCAAATGATGCTTCTACTTCTTTATTCCACTTGAGCTTGTCTTTATAAGTTAAGCATGTAAGTGGCACTATAACTTGAGAGAAGTTCTTGATAAAAATTCAATAGTAATTAGTGTATCTCAAAAAATATTATACATTTCTTACTATTTTTAGAATCTTTTAATCTATGATTGTATAAATTTTTTTAGGATCTATCATTAGACTATTTTTTGAAATGATGTATCCTAAGAAGTCAACTTGAGTAGTGTGGAATACACATTTTTTTATCTTAGCATACAATTCCACATCTATAAGTTTTTGTAACACATGATGAATATGAACTTCATGTTCTTTTGCATTCTTAGAGTAGATTAAAATATCATCTTAATAATAGATAAAAAAATCATCTAGAAACTCATGAAAAATATCATTCATAAGATATTGAAAAGCAGTTGGTGCATTCGTGAGTCCAAAAGGCATGATGTTATATTTAAAGTATCCATACCTTATTTGAAATACAGACCAAATTGTATGCTCCTCGTAGATCTATTTTTGTATAGTTCTTAGCTTGATTTAATTGATTAAGAAATCCAAATGTCAAAGGCAAAGGATATCTATTCTTAATCATAATGTTGTGGAATCCTTAATAATCCATACACTTTCGCAGTGATCCATCTTTTTTCTTCACAAATAAGATAAGAGCTTCTATATGAGATTTGGAATGGTATATGAAATTTTTGGCCAAGTTTTCATCAATATACTTCTTGAATTCAGCCAACTCATTTTGTGATAAACTATAGATTGAACAAAATAGCGACTAAGTTCCTTCTTTAAGATTGATTGAGCAATCATATGGATGATGCTCTAGGAAAATATCTACATTCTTCTTCTCAAAAACATCTTAAAAATCTTAATATTGACTTGAAATTTGACTTGAAATCTTTCCATCATTTAAAATGGATGTGGCATAAATAACAAAAGACGATCTTTCTTTTGTACCATGCAAAAAAGCTTTTGCATCTACAAGTATAGGTTTGACTATACTAGACTCATGAATTTCTATTAGATTAGAAAAACTCTTATTGATATTTGAAGAAAAATCAAGTTTATGAAAAATCTAATCTATCACAAGATTATATTTTTCTAGCTATAATAAACCTAAAATGATTGGATTAGACGGAGATCTAATTATATTAAAAATTACACAACTATTATGACTATTTATTATTATATTTATAAGAAGTGTTTCATAAGTAATATCTTCAAAAGATAACGGATGATCGTCTATGACTTCTATGTGTATGGATTTAGATTTTTGTACTAATTGTATATTATGACTTTTAATAAATTCTTCATCTAAAAAATAAGTAGAGGCTCTTGAATCTATTAAGATAAAGGCTTTGTGGTTATTAGATCCTAAATGCATATCTATTGTAAAACAAAGAGAGGATTCTAAGGAGAGAATAGGACCTTCATTAGGAGTTGTACAAGATTCTAGCCGCACGGTTCTTAATGTAGCTTGATAAATTTATTTTTTAATATGTTTTCATCTTTGACATCAATACTACTCATTTTATAGTTGCGTCATTTTTTTGGACAATATTGAGCAGTGTGCTCAATTTCTCTACAATATAAATATACTCTTTCTTTACGATGATAAGACTTTTCTTATTCGGTAAGAGATTTAAAACATACTGCATCAATTTGCATGACTTCTATTTTCAAATGCTTAAATTGAGAAGTTGTTGGTGTCATCATTGAATTATAATGTTAAAATTTCCTTGTGCAATTCTTAGATCAAAACTCAAAAATTTGATTATCACATTTTATAGCAAAGTCAATTTCTTGATTCAATATTTGGAAATCAAGTAAATTGAGTATCAATTTCTTTACTTCATATTGTAATCCATAGAAAAATTGACTGATGAGTGTTGCATCATTCCACTTAATATCTGTTGCTAATTATCAAAATTGTGAAGCATATAATATCATTGATTAATTGCCTTGTTGCAAGATATGAATCTTATTGGTCGCAATATGGATTGTATCATGTTTTTCATACATAGATCAAAACTTTGCTTAGAATACTTCTGAATCATCCAATATTAGATCACATCAATCAAGAAATTATAAAAACCATGATAAAACAAAGCCTAAAAGTAGTGTTCGAATAAACTTGACTTGTGATCATTGAGTTGGATAATTTTAAGGTTGTAGTTCAATCACCAATTGAATTTGATTGATGAATCTTCAAAATTTAGATCTTGTGCCATCAAACTTTTTAAGTAATCTAATTTTGGTTCCTTAAAACTTGAATGATGTTCTATTATAGGAACAGTAGTATGGCTTGTTGTAAATATTGAAGCAACTCCAATTATCTCTATATCTTCATTGCCTGATAAACTTGTTGTTCTTTATAGTAATAGAGTAAGTTCATACATTGCAAGCATTAATTCTTTCATTTGCTCTTGCATTTGAGCCATTGCACTCTTCATTTCAGCAAGCTCTCCTATGCTAGCACAATAAAAATAAAGGTGTATATTCTCACAAAATAAAATACTTAAGAATCAAGAAAAAATTTCTAGAAACAATATCAGTTTAGAAGAGGGTAATCCATAACTTCTAATATGCTTATGTCTTATCAAGAAAAAGGGATAATCCACTATTAATTAAGAAAAGATAAAGCTCTGATATTATATGAGCATTCTTGTCAATTTGTCAAGGACACAAATTGGAAGAAGATACTTAAATTCATCGAATCTGTATCAAAAGAAAAGTGAAAAAATAAAAGAAAGTATGTATATTCAAGGAAGAATTGGAATATCTATTGCCAAAGTTTAGAAAACATAAGACTGTTGAAATTAGACTAAAAACCAAGAAAGGAGTTGACAAGAGTGAAGAAGGTCCAACTCTTGTTTCTATATATACTATTTAAGTAAGGAATATGTGGTGACATGATATAGGACCTCTAATACGTGTCCAACTTATAAGACACATATCTAATTTGTAAGGCAAGTTTCTTAAGTTTGCACCATATGTCCAACTTGTACTACAAGTATTCAATATGTTGACATGTAGCCTCTTTTTTGGCCAAGTTTTCAACCTATCAATCACCTATAGACATGTAAAAAGACAAAAGAGCATCTAAGAAGCTTCTAGGAAGATTTTTATAAGATATTATCATTTTGGCAACTTCAGAAGGGACATTCAAAAATCAAAAGGAAGCATTGTAAGGTTTAGGATTTGAAATAAAAATTTTATACAAATTTTAGAGGATTCAGAATTAGGGTGATAAAGTTATAATCATTTGAAGTTAAGATTTCTTTTTAAGACATATTAATGCTGTTTTGAGGATATAAGGAATTTTTTTTATAGATTTTGGAGATTGAAAGGTGCAATCGAAGGGATGATTTTAAGATCTACATCTTTTATAAGAAAATTTCTAAATTTAGAGTTTTTATGAAGGAATTATAAAGCATTGAAGAAAGCACATGTAATTCAAAAGCAATAAATTAGTTGTTTCGTTGATAGTAATGGTTGGAGCCATATCTTGAGTTTTTAGATGAAATTTTGGCTCAAAATTTCTAAAAATGTATGTTATTAGGTTAAAAAGCTATATATCAAAATTTTATGGTATTTAAGTATTTAATTTATGTGATATGAAGAAAATTACACATGAGTATATGTAAGTAAGGATTTTGGCAATATCTCAAGATTTATAAAAAAATTATGATTGAAATTTATTTTATTAGTTTTTAAAATTACATCAATACTTCATATAAAATTTTGGTTTGTTTGGACAGTCTGATCGTGAGATTTAAACTATTGAAGTTCAAAAAAAATTCACCTTATGGATATATAAGATTTTATAATATTTTTATCACATTCTTAGTAATTTTTAGTATTTAGGACTAATATATTGATGTAATTGTTCTTATAGGAATAACTTTATATATAAAATTGATATTTTTTTATCTTGAGACTTAATTAAGCAATTAGTGATAGCCAAAAGCTTAAAATCTTATATATTTTAAGCTAAATTCTTTCTATTTCAACAGTGCCATAATGCAATAGTACTTAGTAGTTCCATAAGCATGATATAATCAATGAATAAGCAAAAAGAAGATATAAAAAAAACAAAAAGGAATCAAATTTAAAGACTAGAGCTAATAAAAATCAGCCGGCTTAATGCAGCTCCATCATAATCAATGCAATACATGTATTGTGATCATTCCCACATATATACCACATTGCCTCTACAGCACCTAATATTCTACTATTGTCAACTACAAAAATAACTAACAACTCTTTTTTCTTTCACCAAAAAAAAAGATATAATTCATCTAATATGGAATTTTAATAACACAAAAAAAACAAAAATAAGAAGAGAAGAGAAAGATTGATTGCTACAATATTATCTCATCATAAAGAAAGAAGCATTGGTCTTATCAATTTTTAAGCACTGCTCCTCAAAGATGGCATCTAATTTTTGTATTTAGACCATAGTGTAGGGAAACCATCAATGATAAGAAGCTTTAGAACATGACTCTTGATTTGAATTCTTGTCAATAAAGTCCACTATAAGATCCAATAGCTACTTTGTGTTGATATTAGCTTCTCTTTTTATATCCAATTTGCAATGAAAGAAGACCTTATTTGTTTTAGAAGTGAAAAGATTTTCAATGCTCTTTTAAGGTCAACTACACAACAATGTGATCCTTTTGAATACCCCCTTGCTATAGGACTAATATCTCTATATCTACTTAACCAAAAAAAAATAGGATACTTGATATTATTCACGAGCCATCGATAATGTTGATAACAGGAAGTAAAAAAAATGAAAGCAGCTAACAATAACTGTGACACCAATCATTGTTCATCCTTTACATTATCCAAAACCAAAATAAATATAATTTTCTTTAATGGTTGCACTCATACTCAATATAAAAAGTATTGTTATTCATTGCAATAATCAAAAGGAGAAGATTGCCTCATGCTTTCTTGCACTATTTCTATAATATGGCAACCTCCACCATATGTACCAATTACAACAATTATTACAAAACTTTGATGAAATGAATAAATAATTGTAACCACACATCTATAGTAAAAAAAAAAAAACAAACAAACAAAATAAAACAAAACAAAAACAAAAACAAAAACAAAAATAAATAAAAAAATAAAAAAAAAAATAAAACAAACAAACAAATAAGTTGTGATAATCAAAGCCTCTAAAATGCAATACACAAATCAAAAATAACTCCATCTTATCATTTTCAATTATAAGCTTTTCTACTCGAGACAATTGAAGAAATTGTCTTTCAAATTCTCAAAATAATCTTGTTACAACCAAATCCTTCTTGGATTTATTGACCCATTCTATAAATAATTTTCTCATCACCCATTTTGTATCTTCCAAAGAATATTCTTCTTTTAGCTTAAATATAAAACCTTCTTATTTTTCTCTATGAGTTTGAATAATCTCCCTTATATGCTCACAAAGTTGTAATACAACTGCAAGCTCAAATGTTAGGATTATATCTTTCACCGATACTTTATTGAGCTCCATCTCCCAAGAATAATACTTAAGATACTTGAAAATATTTCTTCCATTAAATTGATCCAATAAACCAACAACAGATTGTAAGGCTTTAGTAGCCATTGCTTTCTTGCGTTCCACTGTATATTTTGTTGCATAAAAAGTCCAAATGCTTCAAATATTTGAGTTGTAGCACGATCAAATTGCAATAGAGATATCCTAATGCAATTCCTATTACTACTTCTTTACTCCACTTCCATAATAGAAAGCCAAAAATATTTCATCAAAAACTCTGTATCTCAAAAATATTTCATATTGGATTCACCAAGTCTGTCATATAGCATGATTTGCTATCTAAAAATACATTAGATATCTAACTATAGAGATTTTAGCTAAAAATTTTATATTTATCTTGTCTTAGCTTCTAAAATTCCTTTATTTTGTATAAAATTCAAATTATAGCAAAATCCCTTCAAAACATATTTTTTCTGCAAAGGATTTTTTCTTCTTGAAATTTAGAAATTTATAATTCTTGATATAACCATTCAATTTGCCTCAAATTTATAGGATAGGTAGAATTCACCCTTAATTTTTACTACAAAAAAAACCAACTACAAATTCACTAATAATCTTTTGGCAATTAAGAAATCCTAGGAGATACTCTAAATCCTAATTTACAATCATCTGGGAACTATTTTCTTAATATCTCAATAATACAATACTAAAATTCCATCAAACTTATGTACAAAGTTTATTAGCATGAATATATACATTTCTTGAAATTTTGAGCTAAAACCTTATCAAATTTCTCAAGATATAGCTTAAGATACAACTACTAGTAAATCAGATTACTTACTACCCTTAGATTGCATGTGTTGACTTCAAAATCTAATATCTCCTTGACTCCAACTTGGAATCCGGCAAGCAATATGCAAAAAATATAGCCGCAAGAGTTTTCTCTCTAGTCATAGTTGCCGATTCTCAATTGCCCTCCGTACGCATATGTTATGTCAAAAAGAGTGACAGTAGCTTCCAAATCAACATCTTAACTTTGAATGCCTATATTTGTTAGGAACATAGTCTTTAGAACCTTCTAGAGACAAGTTTCTCGAACCTTCTAGAAGCAAGTCTTTGGAACCTTCTAGAAGCTTCCTAGTTGATAGAAGTTGCTTGAGAAGCTTCCTAAATAGGAGTATATATTGGAATCGAGGCTGAAGAGTTTTTCAGTCTCAACAACACATCTCTTGGAGCTCTAGCTCACCTCTCTAGTGTTGTTCTTATATTCATCTGATTAATCTAGTTCTTGCCAATTCTTCTTGAACTTCTTGTTAGATCTTGAGTCTGTATTTCTGTGTCCATGATAGTTTGTCGAGACTTCACTCACCTTAAATATCAGAGCTAGTTCCTTCCTCATTAGAGTATGGATTACTCCTCTGCTTGAAGGTGTACTAGCATTTTAGAGGTTGCGGATTACCATCCTCTAAATTGATACTTCTTTTGTTATAATATTGGAGTTTTATTTTTCTTAGAGAGAGTGGATTACCCCTTTTTTTGAAGCTCTTAAGGCATTTTAGAGGTTGCGGAATACCCTCCTCTAAACCAATATTATCTTCTTGTAGAGTCATTTCTGTCCTTCTCTTAGAATGGCCGGAGGCCAAGACATTAGTATGACAGAAAGTTCGGAGTCCAAGTTGGATGCTATCAAGAATGCCCTCGCTACGTTATCACAAAGAACTACAGAGATTGAAAGAGTCGTGGCAAGGCTTCATAATGATGGAGCATCTTGAATTGCACAATTTAGGTTGCACTAGCCTCAAACTTCTGTACTTGGAGAAGCAACTTTGCCTCAGGTTCGACAAGCACCGCTAATTCTATAACATAAAGAGCCCCAAATCAGCCTTTCGGACAAGTTCGATGGTACGCGTTGTCGTGTTGTAACACGAGTATACCGTGAAAATATAAAAAAAGAAGACTTTTATTAATATTTAGTTACCTCAAATATTGGGGGCAACGACCAATTCCAGTGCAAATACTGGGAGGCCAGGATCACTCACCCTGTTACAATCAACCGGGGCATACTAAAATGCTCCGTTCGATTCGAATAACGAGAGTCAACAAAAAAAAAAAAAAACAACCAATTCAATGACGGGTGAATCTCGTTTGAAGAACCAATTGGATCCAATTTCAAGACATCCAATTCGGATCCTCTTATACAATATGAGACCTGAATTGGTCGGGCAACTCAATGCGGTCCAATCTCAAGACATCCAATTCTAGATTTCTTAGCCAATATGAGATCTGAATTGGTTGTGCGACTCAATGTGGTCCCGATTACGAGGCTCCGATTTTGTTTCAGGCTGTTCCGTCCTTTGTGCCATTCTGGGAATGTCCTTTTGATAAAAGAATCTCTTAAAGGTAAAAACGGAGGAGAAAGCTTTGATGGCAGGAGCCAATTTTGGATCCAAGCTTGACGGCGGGAGCCAATTTCGGATCCAAGATGAAAGATTGGAGAAATTCAGAATTAAGGTTAAGAAATGGGAGGAGAGAATACAGTTTTTTTAAGGAGGTTTTTGAGAAGGATTAGAGGGGAACTTCATGCTTCGGGAAGAAAAAAAGACAGAGAATTGGGTTTTTTTTTTCTTCATAGGGTTTTGGGAAGACTAAGGCAATTGTTGCCGAAGAGTCGAAGTGTTGTAATGGTGAATCGGGATTTTTAATGAAGTGGGTTTGATTACTCTTGACTGTTTTGTAAAATCGAGTTATGTCTGTGATGAAGAATTAAAAGGGTGTCTATAGGATTGAGTGTGCGGAATGAATGAAATTTTTTGGGTTAATCTAACGAGACAGTCAGTGGATACAATATCGTGAGAGCAAAGCGGTATCAAAGATGAGCAGTTTAGATTGTTCAGGGTTCTTTGTAACATCTAGAGTCCTACCGGCTGGGACAAAAAGGACTTCGGCGAGCAGTTGAAAAGCAACGGTAAAGATTTACGGTGTATTCTTGCAGTCGTTTATATTTCAATAGTCAAAAACTGATAGACTGCTTGAATATTAGCGAATCTCCATATTAACTTTTACAGCCAGACGCTTAGTGCGTTCTCGAGCAGAAAAGCACGTAATATGACATAAGTGGTGAACCTGACGTGAAAGCTTGAGGTGGAAGGTATTAGATTTCGTTTGATTTTATTTTTATTTTATGAAAAACGAAAATAAAAATTTTGAAGGATTTTTGGCAGGAGTTTTTGGTGGGGATTCTTTGAAAGGACAAGGTATGCACATGGATCCATCTATTGCTAGTATGTTTCAAGCCTTCTCATTATCAATGTAGCAACAGCAAAGTAATGATCGAAAGGAAGCTTTGGCAACCAAAGCATTACAAGCAGTGGTCAATAAAATTGATCAATTTGATGGAAGAAATATTTCAAGGTATTTAAGATGTTATGTTCGTGAAATGGAATTAAATCGGATTTCTGAGAAAAAAATGGTTGAATTATTTGGACTTGCCGCGATACCAGAGATAAGAGACCATATTACATCGATTATGGATCGTTATGGGAATTCATGGGAGGTTTTTTTACATGCATTGAAAAACGAATACTTCTTGGAAGATGTTGATCGCGTTACTAAAAAGTTGTTTCTGGAATGGATTGAACGGCCTAATAAGAATTTGCAAGCAACAGAGATACTAAGGGAATTTGAGAGGCAGTACTCTCAATTATCGAAAGTAGAAAAATTGACATTAGAGCCGAACAAAGTTGTTCTATTTCTTCAAGCTGCTGATGGAGAATTGCAAGGGAAATTAGAACTCCTTCTTGAAGACAAAGAAGAAGATGAAGGATTGACAACAAAGTGGAAGAACGTTGAAGATGTGGTGGGGCTGCTTACAAAAAGAAAAAGGAGGAAGGATAGGAGCAATATTTCGAAAACAGTACAAGCACCCAAAACTCCAGTACGTACAACACCACCAACAATGCCTACAGTTCAACCTTCGACATCCTTATCAAAGAAAGCAGATATGGAGATGGGAGAAATTATACGAGAAATGCGAGATCTTCAAATCAAATTGGCAAGACTTGAAGAGAATACTTCTACAAAAAATTTGAAGAATATTTCAAAACAAGGATATGTACAAAGATGCATTTGGTGTGATGACGCTTCACACACTAGAAAAGATTGCAATGAATTTAATAATATGATACGGGAAGGAATTATTTGTTGGAAAGATGGGAAGATAGCATTAAAAGATAGAAAAGATCTTCTTCAAACCAATTTTGGCAAGGGAGGAATGAGAGCATTGGTTCAAGATTACTTAAAAGAGCATGAAACAACAGCACAAGAATGTGCAAGTTATGGTGCTAGAGTAGATGATAACTTTGGTGGAAGAATGGAAACTAGTGAGTTTTGGGCTTCTGCCGTTTTCATAATGCAAGAAGGGAAATTACCTCGTGAAGCGTTATTGAGGACTGCAGCTACGATACGAGGTGCAACAGGTTTGGAAGATCCTATTGAGTCTCTTTCAGTTTATGCGTATATTGCTAAGAGCCAACATGAAGCTTTGATGGAAGAAAAGGGACGAGGAAATTTTGATGATACTAGCGAAGGGAATTCTTCTAAGAAGCAAACTCGAGGAGACAAGGCTCGGAGGGCAGCTTCACAAGAATTTCCTGTAAAGGATACCTCAGCATCATTGGAAGAAAAAACAAGGGAGACAAAAGATAAGGGCAAATCAATTGCTTATAAGCTACTTTCGGACATTGAAGCGGCAACAAATTTAAAAGGGGTGTTGGAAGAACATATATTAAATGCTAAGGTGGAATTCACATTGAAAGAAGTCTTGGAAATTGCAAAGAAGGAGTTTCATGATGTTATCATTGACAGCATTAAGCAAAAGAGGCAATTAATGGATAAAACTGGAATGAGTCATGCTATTGATGCAAGAATATATAAAGATGAAGACGAGGTTGATATTGGTTACAAGCAACCATCAAATGAAAAGAATGGATATAATCAACGAGTACATTTCGAAGATTATAGTGATAAGGAAATGGAAACTTTGAGCCATTATACTCGAAAGCATTGGGCTAGGACAACTACTGAGGTATTGGTGAAAGTAGGAGATATAGAAGAACCAATTGTTGTTTTTGTCGACCATGATTTTGAAATAAATCTCATGACCATAAAGATCTTTATAAGAAGCAAAAATGGCCAATTGATATGGAACATAGATGGGCAATACGAGCAACTAATAACACACGGGGCGAATTATATGGAGCTTGTCCAGATGTCAAAATTTGGATTGGGGATGTTGCGACGGAGCAACATTTCTTTGCTCAAGATACAACATCTTATCCATTGATTTTAGGACAATCTTATATTACGGTGTCGTATTACGTGCTTTCTTGCTCGAGAACGTGTCGAGCATTGTCGTATTACGTACTTTCCTGCTCGAGAACGTGCCGGGTGTCTGACTGTAGAAGGTAGTATGGAGATTCGCCAATAGTCAAGCAGTCTATCAGTTTTTGACTGCTGAAATATAAACGACTATAAGAATATACTATAAATCTATACGGATGCCCTTCGACTGCTTATCGAAGTCCTTTTTGCCCCAGCCGATAGGCCTCTAGACGTTACAGAGAACCCCGAACAATCCAACTGTTAATCTTCAATGCCGCTTTGTACTTACGATCTTGTATCCACTGACTGTCTTGTTAGATTAATCCGATAAATTTCATTCACTCCGCATACTCAATCCTTTAGACATCCTTTTAATTCTTCAATCACAAACGTAACTCGATTTCACAAAACAGTCAAGAATATTCAAACCAACTTCATTAAAAATCCCGATTCACCATTACAACACTGACTTCAGCAACGATTGCATCACTCTTCTCAAAATCCTTTGAAGAAGAAAAACCTAATTCTTCGTCTTTTCTTCCCCGACCCGAACCATGAAGCTCCTCTCCAATCCTTAATCTTCAAAAAACCTCTAATGAAAAACCCGAACTAGTAACCTTGAAAGAGTTTGAAGCTAGCTCTTCGATTTTCTCCCAAAAGAGAGAAACCCCCCCCCCCCCCCCCCCCGATCTTTCAAAACTTATTCTCCTCCTAACCTTATCCTTTGATTTTCTTCAATCTCCCGTCTTGGATCTGGAATTGGCTCCCACCGTCAGAGCTTAGATCCGAAATTGGCTCCCACCATCAGAGCTTCCTCCTCCGTTTTTACCTTTAAGAGATCCATTTATCGAAAACAACGTTCTCTGAAACGGCATAGAGAATAGGACAGCCTGAAACAGAATCAAAACCCCATACTCGGGTCCACATTGAGTCGCCTGACCAATTCAGGTCTCATATTGGGTAAGATGCCCGTAGTAACCTGGACGTTCCCGTAATTGGATCAAATTGGTCCTTCGAGTCAGACTGGCTGAGGCTCGTAGTAAGACCTGGATTTCTTCATAATTAGACCGCATTGGGTTGCCCGTTCAATGCAGGTCTCGTATTGGGTAAGAGGACCTGGATCGGATTCTCGAAATTGGATCCAATTGGCTCTTCGAACCAAGCTCACCAGTCGTGTGAATTGGTCCTTTCCCTTCCTGCTGACTCTCGTTATTGGAATCGAACGGAGCATTTCAGTATCCCCCGGTTGACTCTAACGGGGTGACTAAACCTGACCATTCAGTATTTGCACTGGAGTTGGTTGTTGCTCCCAATATTCGAGGTAACTGAACATTAATAAAAGTCCCTTTTCTTTATATTTTCACAGTATACTCGTGTTACAATACAACATCTATCCCCTCTGAACTTGTGCATCCTCCGGTATGCACCAATTTATCCAATTGCTGTTTGATTCAGAATATATCCTCTACGTCTTTGTCTAATTCGTCTTCGTCACCTTCATTATCCAAATCACTTTCATCTTCTTGCTGCGGAATCTCTATACCTTCATTAAGGTCTTTCATATTCATCTCCGTTTGTATTCGTTTAAATATTTTTACTCGCTTCCCTGCAATTGGTATTTTCAATTTTGTACCATCTAACTCCCATAACGAGTAAGTCGCATTATCATGAACAGTTGTTACTACATATGGTCCAAACCAATGTTTTGAAAATTTCCGCAAAGTACTATGTTGATTATCTAGACTATTGTCATAAACAATTACCTAGTCACCTTCCTCGATTGCTTTTGGTCTCAAATGATGTTGCTTATCAAATCGCGCCTTATTTTGTAACCTTGCTCTTTTTAACCTTCCCAATGCTATCTGGACATCTTCCGTTCTTTGCTCAAATTATCAAATCTTAATAGCCAGAAGTTCTTCTCTAGTCAATTCATCTTCCCTTGGTAGCATACTCCAAGTAAGAACCTTTTCTTCAATCGGCATAATTGATTTTCGACTTGTCATAAGTTCTACTGGCATATATCCTGTCACCGAACTAAGTGTTGTTCGATCAGCCCATAATGCAAATGACAAAAGCCGTGGCCACTCTTTGACTTTCCCATTACAAGCTTTAACTAATGCTTTCACAATCGGTGGGTGACCGCGTTCGCTTTTTGCATTCCCTTCTGGATTATAAGCAGTAGTCAGCGATAGTTTAACTCCACATCTTTCAAAGAACTTACGAGCTTCTTGTGCATTTAATTCTCCATAATCTATAGTGATTTTTCCTACGCATCCGTAGCGGCAAATGACATCTTCAAGCAAAAACTTACAAATCCCCTTTGTAGATTTTGTCCTCAATGCTCTTCCTTCTACTTGATTTGACAAATCTTCACGAGCTAAAACCAAATATCTCATCTGCCATAACCCAACCGGCATAATAACCAAATCAACAACCCATTTAAAATGAATAGCCAGAGGATATGTAAGATGAAGACCATCTCGATATCGGATATTAGAATACGATTGACAGATTTCACATGACTCTATAAATGAGAGCACATCTTGGTACATATTTTTCCACCAATATCGTTCCTTGAGTTTAGCGAAAGTAGCCCAGATTTCTCTATGCCCTGCCCATAAACTATCATGAAACTCCTTCAATAATTTTAGTTTTTCTTCTTTTTTGCCTATCACTCGTTGTGGCAATTCAATTCTTTTCTTCGGTCTCTTCCATAAGAATCCATCTCGAAGTAAAAATCCATATGCTTTTTTTCTTATCTATTTGAATTTTTCTGTAGACCAATTCCCCTGCTTAGTCAAGGTATTCAAGTAATGACCAATATCCAATAATTCTCCTTCAAAAGATTCTTCAAGAAATAGCTTGTCTTCTCTGTTGAGATTTGATATTGAATAGAATTTCAATCCGACATCATCAATGTCTTCAACCATTTCGCCCTCCCTCTCGTATCTTGCTCGAGATAGCATGTCTGCTACTAAATTGTCTTTCCCAGTAATATGCTTAAATTCTGGATTTAGTGACTTAATATAAGCAATCCCTCTCAATATTGTAATATCTGGCGTTGAATAGTTAGTAATCATTCCGAGCAATGGCAAGGAATCTATTTCAATTACTACTACTGTTTCAATTAAATAGTCCTTTTCAGCTTTCATAGCCGAAACAACTCCCCAAAGTTCTCTTTTGACTTACGAATATGCATGCTGACGATTACTTAAAATTTCAGCTCCAAAACAAACTGCAAATCGATTCCCACTGGAATCGTCTTGACCCACAGCCCATCTAACTGCAATTGGACTAGCGTCCACAGTAAGAACCACTTGTCTATTACACTTATAATCAACCTTCCTCAATATTGGAGGTGACATCAATAATTTCTTCAATCTTTGCATTGCCTGAATATGCCTTTCTTTCCATTTAAATCGGTAACCCTTGCATAACAGTTCATATAATGGATCCGCTAAGTGAGCAAAATGAGGGATCCAGATTCGATAAAATACACATGCATCCAAAAACCTGCGAACCTCTGTTAAAGAATCACAATCCTCTTTCATCCTTCCAATTGCATCAACTTTAGTCGGATCTGGTTTTCTTCCGTAAGATCCACATGAATGTCAAATAATCACAATCTCTCATACTCCAAATACGAACTTCATACCCGATAATGTAAGATGAACTTCTCCAAGCTGAGTTAAAATCTTTTTACAATCTTATATATGATCAACAACATATTTGCGACACCCCCTCTTATCTAAAGTTTCATCCTTGTCTCCTTCTCTGCACCCTTTTATAGGAACATCATCCAAAAAAAGCATAGTCTTTTCCGGAATAAAATCTCTCAATACCTATAGAATTGGTAATTAATCTTCGAAACCCCATACCAATTCTTTGTTGGTAAAATCTGGAATTGGTCGGATGGTTACCAATTGGTATTGGTAGGAATTGGTAGTTAGCGGGAAAAGCGGTTAACAGGCCAAAATACATACCTTTTGGAATCTGTTAACTGCCATGTCAGTTGAGTAGGATAAGTAGGTTGAGGAAGATGACCTCCGGGCTAGATTGTGATAGTCGTGAGTCAGGATAAAGCTTGGAGCTACCCTTTTGTTTTCTTTGCTTTTGTGTTTTTCTTTAGTATTGGATTTAAGAAAAGGATTGCTGAAACTGTGATTGAGATATTGAAAATTATGAATTCGAATTAATTAATTTGGAGAAAGAAAGTGTAATTGTGATAATAGAGATTATTGAATTGTCATAGTAGCACTAGAAGATTGAGTAAAAGTAAAAGAATTGAGAATTGAAGTACTGTGGAAAGAGATTAAGCATCCTGTAGATGTCAAGAATGTTAGTGATATTTAGTAGCTGCAGGATAGTGAACGATTGTAGAGATTGTGAAGGGATTGAATTGAGATGAGGAAGAGAACTTTGGAAGTTTTAGATAATTAATACATAATCAATTGTAACATAACATATCCAATTCATACAACGAGTCTTTCCCCAAGATCGAACCCACCTATACTGATCAAATATCTTGGTATTTTGAGTCCGAGTCAAACGATGATTACATTTTGGCGCCGCTGCCGGGGAAAGACAACAGTTATGAGTGTTGAGTATTAATTGAGAAATTTGATATTGAATGAGGAGTTGTAAGATTGGAGAATTGTGGTAATTGTGAAATGATTAAGAAAGAAAGAGATTATGAAATAAAAGGGAAATGATGTTATGATACATCAACATGATTTTGATTATGAAAGACGTATTAAACAAAAACGAAACTGACAATTGAGATTGGCCGCAAGGAATGTAAACCGTATTGTGGGCGAAGTATTACAGAAAAGGAAGAGATGATAGAGTTGGATTAAACCATGGTTGCATGCATGTCGACATATACGATCATATTCAGGTCTTGAGAAGGAGGCAATATTTCAGAATTACATTCCTTTATCTAAATTACCTCTTTCATTGGCAGGAGACTCTTCTAGTTTAATAGTTAAGTCTATCAAACGATTTGTAAAGAAAAGAATATTTACCAAAGAATTCGGCTCATTATTTCAAGGAGCATTATTGCCAAATAAATTTAAACAATTGGAGTTACCTGCTGAGGTATTAAGTAGCCCGGTGGAAGAGATTATTAAAGACATCGAACGAATTACGGAATCAGAAACTATCACACTTCCGATTTTACCTCCAATTGTATTATTACCAATGGCATCGGGAGGTGTACCCAGTGTTCCTACAGGACCACCGGTACCACCAATAGGGCCAATTGGACCAGCAGTACCAATTTTTGTTCCAATGGGCCAAGTAGGAGATCGAACTACAAGTATAGCACCACTACGAATTTTCAGCGGATGGCCCGGTGCTGATCCAGATCAACATCTATCCCAATTTTTGACCGCTTGTGTAGCCAATAATGGACGAACAGAAGATGTGTGGTTAAGATGGTTACCTGCAACTTTGAAGGATACCACTTTCGAATGGTATAATCGACAACCAGCGGGTTTGTTTCCAAATTGGGAAGCTTTAAGAGCTGCTTTTTTTCTTCATTTTAGACCAATTGGATATGAAGACCGATTGAGAGAACAATTAATGCGAAGTCATATGATACCAGGAGAGGCTGTGGAGTCATATTATGGACGAGTAGCTGTCATAATTTGCCATTGGTCCAATAATCATTTACTTGAAAATTTCATTTTATCAATATTGATCAATGGGCTCTACCCACCAGAATTGAAAATGTTTGTTAAGAAAAATCAACCCGCCACAATTGCATTATCGCTTGTTAGAGCCAAAGTGTGGAAGGAATGTCATTATGACCGAATCCTAAATTCAAACCCGACACTAATTCCTACTCAAGGATCTTCTAAGTTTCCAAATTGGAGTAATTTAGCCAATAGTATTATTGGAGCAATGGCACCTGCGACCCATTCTACCGTAGCAATCCAAGGGGTACTTAACCCAGTTCCGTTACAAGCTGTACCATCTCCAATGGCGAGCACTTACCCTCAATTTGTACCTTATCAACCGCCTGGCATTAATACGCAGGAATTACCTGTGTTACCAGGTTCGAAAGAAACCAACGAAACGCTGTTATTGAATTTAACGAAGAAAATGGAAGAGTTGGCAGTAAATATGGCCAAAGAAAAAGAGAAACGACCAAAGCAGACCAATTTCCGAGCCAATGTATGGTGTACCAATTGTAAGGGACAAGGTCATATGGTTCAAGATTGTCCTTCACCAGGAAACATGAAAATTCAATGTATGAATTGTGGGGGGAAGCATCCGACTAATAACTATTGGTATTTGTCAAATCCATATTTTAATAATACCATGTCACTATCAATGTCATGGGATGTAAATCAAATTCAAGGGAGCAACCGTAATGGATGGAATGGTAATCGATTTAATAATCAAAACCGAAATTATTCTAATAACCAAAATTTTGGACCTAATTCTCAGAAGTTCCACCCAAATCAAGGAAATTATCAAGGAAATAACGGGTTTATGCCCAAGCCTTCCTTACAAACGGGTCAACCAGGATCATTTACTCAGGCTACTTGGAACATACCAAGTCGTTACATCCCAATTGAAACTTCCAATATACCCAGTGGGACGGGACGAAAACCAGTTCGTTGTTTTCGATGTCGCCAGTATGGGCACTATGCGAATGAATGTTCTAACTCTAGTGCTTCGGAAGAATATGCACCAATTTGTGGAAATTATAAACAATCGGGACATACAACAGCCTAATGTAACGCACCTTTTAATTTTAATAATCGCAATCAGCAGGTTCAAATTCAAAGTTTCCAAGAGGATACCAATCCAGTTCTTCAAGACTCTCCAGTTAATCATATTGAAGTGGTCCAAGCAGTACAAACTCGAGGTCAACGGAACCTTCAATCAATTCTTAAAAAGGATAAAATTATTGAAGAACAACCTGAACCAATTCAAAAGAAGGCGACTATATTCGCAAAACCAGCGAACCAATTGCGACCAGTATTGGTTCCTACCGATTCATTCAATTCGACTCCGATTGCACCAGGAGGAGTCAATTCTCAATGTCCAGTACAATCAATTCCAATAGAAACAGTACCAACATTATCACGTATTCCAATATCTGTACCAATCGAACCACCTAATTCTGTTTCGCAATCCAATAAGGTTCCGATATCTAATCCAATTCAGAGTATGCCAATTTCTAAGGGATTGAAGTTTCCAAAGACTCGACGGAAGAAAGCGTTTGGCATTACTACTGATTTAACTCCATATGATATATTAAAGGATCTTGATGAAATCCAACCAGCTATTACCATGAAGCAATTATTGGCTATAGTACCAGAGTGTCATTCTACTCTAACTTCTTCATTGATACTACGAAGACATCGAGACAAAGAGATTCATGAGGTGAGTTCAAATCCGGATCCTGGAGCACCTACAATTGATGTTACTATTGACGGAGTTTTAATCTCAAGCGTCCAAGTAGACGGTGGTTCTAGCGTCAATCTGATGACAGAGGATACCATGGAGAAATTGGGTTTGACTAGGTTATTGCCTACTACTTTATTACTACGTATGGCGGATCATAGTAAAGTCCATCCGATGGCAATTCTGGTAGATGTGGAGACAATTATTGCGGGAATTACATACAAGATCGACTATGTAGTCTTTCAATTGAAGAGTTCTGCGTTATCATACCCAATTCTATTGGGTAGACCTTGGTTATTTCATATGAAGGCTCGTAATGATTGGGGATGGGGGACCTTGACGATTGGGAAAAAGCGCAATAAAATTGTTTTTCAAATGTATCCAGTTTCCTATCATGGCGAATCACAAGTACCCTGCACAGAATTTACTTCAAAAGGACATAGTGAATCAAGCGACGATGAGGATCCATTTCATAGAAACGAACAATATGAACAAATTCAATCTCTTACAAAACATACAAGAGTTATTTATCAATGTGGTGGACCAGGGGAGTACTTAATTCACCAAGAAGATACTGACAATTCTGACCATGCCATTGCAAGATGGATGAACAATTACGCAGTCAACCATATTAGTGCGATGGAGCCAGAAATGGATGGTGCCAATTCATCAGAATTGGTAACGGGTTCAGAACCGGATGAACGACTGGAAGCACCGAAATTGGTAGAACCAATTTGTCAGGAGATTAATCTGGGATTAGAGACCCAGAGTCAACCCATTCAAGTTTATGGTGGTATACAAGGACGAGAGCTTCAAGATTGGATCAATTTTTTTTATAAGCATAAACCTGCAATTGCTTGGACTTACAACGATTTACGAGGGATATCGCGGAAATTGCAGAACATAGAATTGTGTTAGAAGAAACTGCGAGACGAATTCGCCAAAGACAACATCGGCTGAATCCAAAGTATTCACTGTTAGTAAAAGAAGAATTGGATAAATTATTACGAGTTGGATTTATTTACGAAGTTCCATATAGTGAGTGGATTTTCTCAATTGTAATGGTACCTAAAAAGAATGGAAAAATCCGCATTTGCCAAGATTATCGCAAATTGAATACTGTTACTAAGAAAGATTATTTTCCATTACCCTTTACGGACAGTATATTGGATGCAGTCACTGGACATGAGTGTTATTCCTTTTTAGATGGGTTTTTAGGGTATAATCAAGTAAAGATTGCTAAGAATGACCAATTAAAGACCACGTTTACAACTGATTGGGGTACCTACGCGTATACAGTTATGCCATTTGGGCTATGTAATGCTCCAGCTATATTTCAACGTGTTATGACTCAGGCTTTTTATAAATATTTGCGTAGTTCTATGGAAATTTTCCTGGATGATTTCTGCACATTTAGTAAACGTTGTGACCACTTGAAATGGCTAGGCAATTGTTTAGATCAATGTGATCACTTCGATATATCTTTGAATTCCAAAAAATGTACGTTTGGTGTTTCTTCAGGGAAACTATTGGGGCATATTGTTTCCAAAAAAGGAATTGCTACTGACCCAGATAAAGTAAAAAAAATAGCCAATTTACTTAGACCCGATACAATTGCTGGTGTGTGAGGTTTTGTGGGACATGTTAGTTATTATTGAAGGTTTATCCAATCATTTGCAGTAATTTGCCAATCCTTAACTAATCTTTTAAAGAAGCCAACATCTGATGGGATGAGTCCTATTTGGACACGTGAGTGTACCATTGCTTTCGAGGACTTAAAACGCAGATTGATATCTGCTCCAATATTGGTCTCTCCTTACTGGACTAAAGTTTTTCATGTATATGTGGATGCATCCAATGTTGCAATTGGTGCGGTCTTAGGTCAAAAAGATGAAAAGAATTGTGATCATCCAATTTATTATGCAAGTCGGCAATTGGTTGCTGCTGAACGTAATTATACCACCACTAAGCGAGAAGCTTTGGAAATGGTTTATTGAGTTCAAAAATTTCGGCATTATCTATTGGGATATTCTTTTGTGTTCCACGTAGATCATGATGCTTTAAAATATATGATTAATAAACCTCAATTAAGTGGACGAATTGCTCGTTGGATATTATTGCTACAAGAATTTAATTTTACAGTTATTGTCAGACTTGGTAAATCTCATGCCAATGCCGATCTTTTGTCACGATTAACTAAGGAGATGGAAGATGACCCTGTTCCAAATTCCCTACATGATACTAATTTGTTTGCTGTTGATATAATTTCGGAAGAGTATGCCGATTTAATTCAATATTTAACATCACAAATATTTCCTATAACTTTTACGGAGACAATGAAGAAGAAATTGCTTTATAAGAGCACTCCTTACACAATGATTGGAAATGTACTGTATAAAAAGGGCAAAGATGATGTCTTACGACGGTGTATATATCAAAGTGAAGTTGACTTAATTTTAGAAGGGTGTCACATGGATAGTTGTGGTGGTCATTTTGCTGGAGATGCTACGGCCCGAAAGGCCTTATTGGCTGGTTATTGGTGGCCTATAATGTTTGCGGATGCCCATCAATATGTCCGGCGTTGTGACCCATGTCAGCGAATTGATAGACCAACTGTTACGTCTGCAATGCCACTAGTACCAATTCTAGCTCAAACACCTTTTGAAAAATGGGGTATTGACTTTGTGGGACCAATTACACCGACTTCTCGCAATGGACAAAAGCGATATATATTGGTCGCTACGGATTATGTTACAAAATGGGCTGAGGCTGTTGCTACTCGAACTGATAGTGCTGCCACTGTAGCCAATTTTCTGTATGAAAATATTATAACCCGATTTGGATGCCCTAAGGAATTGGTCAGTGACCGTGGAACTCATTTTATTAATAACACTATCGCAGCGTTAACAAATAAGTACGAGATTAAGCATCGTAAAACTTCTCCTTATCACCCTCGGGCCAATGGTCAAACTAAAAAGACTAATGGAATTTTATGTAAAATATTAACCAAGACAATTTTGGGTGCTGGCACCGATTGGGACACAAAATTGTTTGCGGCTTTATGGGCTTATCGTACTGCTTATAAGGTTACGACCAATTCTACGCCTTTCCAATTGGTGTATGGGCAAGAGGCTATTTTACCAATTGAATTGGAAGTACCCAGTTTACGGATTGCAGTGGATGAACGCTTAGGTGATACAGCGTCGCTTCAATTTAGGTTATCTGAATTGAAGAAATTAGATGAGAATCGAGCTCATGCTTTGATGGTTATGGAAGCCATTCAAAAACGACGGAAAAGTTATTACGATAGCAAATTACAATTGAAAACTATTAAACCCAATGATTTGGTTTTGCTGTATGATAGCCGGTTTTAGAATTTTCCAGGAAAATTTCAAGTACGATGGCATAGACCTTACAAAGTTATTGACTGTTATCCTAATGGATCAGTACAATTGGAAGATTTTTCTGGCATTAAATTGCCTACACGTATTAATGGTTATCGGTTAAAGTTATATCAAATGTAATTGTCTAATCAGTCCAAATTCATTATTATTTCCTCTTAACCCGAGGACGGGTATGTTTCAGGATGAGGAGGGGAGACTTGTTAAGTACACCGTAATTTTGATGTAATCCATTGCAACTAATAGGAGAGGGGCACTTTTGAATCAGTACCTCCATTCTTGCAATTGTAGCCGAGCAATTGAGTACACCCAGAGTATTGAGTGTTTAAGACAAGAGTAAGATTGTTCAGTTGAAAAGTATTTCGTGAGAAAATACCGAAAGAGGTGTTTTTGTGTTAGGGTGAGAGGTTTTGTTATTAGGATTTCACAATGGCGAGATTTCTTAAGCGAACAAAAGAGAGGGATGATAAGTCAAGGAATGTGAGGTTTAGGAATGAGTTACCAGAATTGGAGCTGGTAACGTCCACAAATATGGAGAATTGTCAGATTGACTTGCTATGGCAGAGGAAATTCGAGAAAGATTTCAAGGAGGCGGATGTTTATGATTTCTTGCGATATTCAAGAGTTTTACCGCCATTAGATCCGTCTATTGTAGAAGAATTTGTGCGACATTATGACCCATCAGATGGTTCGAGTGTGGTGCATAATCGTATTGTGGGATTGGAGGCGTCCATTCTACACAAAGTTTTGTATTTACCAATTGGAGAACTGGCCGTAGGATCGGAGGTGATGGTAGAGTTCAATCCAGAGCTATATTTTCATTCGAAGGCCGACGCGTTTGTGAAGGGCCAGGGTTGGAAGGTCTTGGACGTTCTTAAACCAGAAGTGGGAAAGTGGTTACGATTTGTTCAGAAGAGAATGGCGTTAAATAGACATACAACATATATTGCCAAGAACTTGTTGTTCGCAGCAGTAGCTTCAATGGATGGTATGAAGTTTAATTGGGCAGAGTTTGTAGCTCAACGTATGCATAACGAGTAATCATACAAGAGGACGTTAGGGAAGGTTACTACATTACTTTGTTCCAATTACATCTCTGAGGTAGTGAAGTATCAGTTGAAACTCCCTCTACAAGAACAAGAGAAGGAGAGGTTGAAGAAGTCAAGGAAGGTAGTCCCCCTTGAAGAAAGACAGAAGGAGACTGAGCGAGCCAAGTCACCTGAGCAGATAGTGTAAAATCAGCAGGAGCAAACCAATCAGCCATCAATCGCGGTGGGTACCAGTTCTAAGGGCAAGGAAAAATTAGATCAAAGACCAGAACCATCTTTAGCTTTGGTTTTACCAAACCGGTTGACTGGAGAGACATCTACCCAATTCGAGGGTCAACACAGTTCTGGTGATAAATGGGGAAGTGCTAAAGAGATGCTATTATATCAAGTGGAGACACTCTTATCCCAATTCAATAGGTTGCATAGAATGGTGCACGAATTACAAGATAGTGATGAGCTGAGTAAAGATTTGGAGAATCAGAAGAAATTGGTTGCAACTCAACAGAAGAAAATTGCAGAATTGGAAGAGAAGTTGGCTGAGAAAGTGACGAAGTATACAGAATTGGAGGTTAGGTTAAACAAAATGGACAAGGATTGGCGGATGGATAGAATGCTTCATCAAGCTGCAGAAGATCTTTCGAAGCAAGAACGAGATCTAGTAAGGACACAACTGCAGGAATCCCTAGAGAAATGTGTGAAATTGGAGAAAGACCATCAACAAACGTTGTTAGAAGTTGCTACAATATGGGATCGCATTAGAAATTTGGAAGCAAAATTGGATTTAACAAGACAACCGGTGAGTACTTCCAATTCTGAAGAAGTTGCAGAATTGAAGACCAAACTTGATGACCATCAGAAGTATATTGCAAGGTTGGAAGAGCAAGTGCGAGTGTTGGGATTTGCCAATGAAGACTTAACTGAGCAATTGGAAAAGGCAGAAGAAGAAGAAGAAGAGAAAATCGAAGAACCCAATTTTCAGGCGCAAGCACCAGTTGAAACGATCTTATTGGATGAATTATCGGAGCCAACCAATGCTGACAACCAATAATATTAGGAGAATTGGTTCTAGAATTGGATGTTTGCGAGGACGCGAGACAGTTAGGAGTGGGGCTATGTAGAACGGGTAAATTAGTTAGTGCTAAAATTTTGACTTTAGTAGATTAGAACCAGTATTGATGAAATCAGGAAACCAATAGTCATGTGAAAGGTTCCAAGATACAGTTAACTGAAAAAAACCAGTTGGAATCTGAAAAAGGGTATAGTAGGAGAAAGATTGATTAGCTTAGGGCCAGACTTGTGAGTCTTAGAGCCGGGGTATGCTTGGGTGCTACATCTATTTTTTCTATTTCTTTTCTTTTGTATTTTGATGTTTCGTTGTATTTATAAAGAGATTATATTTTTGGCGCCGGTGTCGGCGAAAGAACAACAGTACAAAGTGTTAATAATTGAATGTAAAATAGAAAAGAGAAATAATTCCAATAATAAAAATATTGGAAGTTGAATAAAAGGATTATCAGAATGTTTGATTTAGACTTTGAGAATTTTTGGCCAAAGTCATCAAGAGAAAGTTATCCCCATGAAAATGGCTTGCAATTTTTGTATGAACTTGAAAAATTCCAAGGTGAAAGAAAAGATTTAATTGATCAAATTTTAATAAGAGATGAAATGATCAATGATTTAAAATTGGAATTGCGAGAAGAACATGAAACTTTTCAAATTCGGAAAAATCAATTGCAAGAAGAAAGGATATTTAGGGATATGAAACAATAAGAGTTCGATATGAAATATCAAAGAGAAGAATTGTTAAAGGTATATTCTATATTTGAAAGTAAAACTTTACAATTGAAAACTGATATTTCAAAATTGACTCAACAAAATGAAGAATTAAGTAGTCAATTGGAAGAAATGAAAAAAATTAACCTTGATAATGACTACAAGAAGCAAAATTATCAATTAAATATTGAAGTTATGGAAAAAAATTTGGAAATGCTTCAAAGTTCTTATGATATAATTACAGCACAACGTGATATGGCTGAGGATAATCTTACCAAATTTAGTCATAATGCACAAAAAAATAAAAAGAATTATGAATTCTGTATTGAATCTTTAAAAAATGAATTATGCACAAAAACAAATGACTTGATCAATTCATTGGAAGAAAAAGATGATTTATTAGAAGAAACTTCAAATCAAAAAAAGATTATTTATAATTTGAAAAGTAAATTACAACATGAGCATGAAAAATTTCAACAATTAGAAGAAAGAAACCTTGAATGTATGGAAAGGAAAGAAGCAACATTCAAACAATTGCATGAGGATATGAATTATGACAATTTGGAATATAAAGATAAGAATATAAAATTGGAAATTGAGATTACTATATTAATTGATAATAATAGTAATTTAGTTTCACAACTAAATGAAGAAAAATCAAGATTCAAAATTAAAGAAGTTGAGGCCATTGCAAATAAAGTTTTGTCAAAAGGAGTTGAAAAAAATTTGCAATCAAAGATTTTAAAGAATAAAGAAATTTTATTTGTAGCTAGACAAAGAGGTGAAGCTTTGACAAAATTAAAAGTTAAGCCATTGTTTTGCAATCAAGCCAATGAAGGTTGCTTAATAAAATATTTTGAAGTCAAATTCAACAAATTTACAATCTTTAGTACTTGGAGGCATCATTATTTACCAAATTTTAAATTGAAGAATGAAACCATGTCAAATTTGCTTAAAGTAGATAAGCAAGAACCAAAGCTGTTGAAAAAAATTGTTTTAAAAAAGACAATGGATTTCAATATGTGGAAAAAAAAAACTTTTGTAACTCAAAAATCAATTGTGAAAACTAAAATATCAGCGTTTCTTTATGAGAATTTTTATTCAAATTTGAAAGATGTGAAGGAAATTTTATATTCTCAAACCTTTAATCTCAAAATTAATAAAATAATTATGGATCTTAAGACGTCTATGACATGTTTAATTGATAACTGTACGACTATACTCAATATTGGTGGTTTAAGATTTACAAAATCTTATGAAGGATGTTTTCCAAACATTAAGCAAAGTATATATGCAATGAATTCAAAGTATTATCATATATTATTTTCAAGCAATATTATTGCATCAAATGGCAATTTGAAGAATTTGTTTCTACAAGTGTCAAGTAATGAAAAAATATGGGATCCTGGCATATTTGAAAGGAAAGAAATTCATGTGCTGAACAAAATAAAGAAATAAATCAGTTTATAAATGGGAAATCTAGTCTAATGGTAATCAACAAGCCAATTCAGATTGGTAAAGATCCAATTTAGATTAGAAATGACCCAATTCAAAGATGGAAATGACCCAATTAAATTGGAAAATACCCAATTTCAGATTGGAAAAGACCTAATTTAAATATTGGAAGACGAAGGACCAATTCAAATATTGGAACAGACCCAATTATTGAAAATCAGCAAGAACCAATACATGGTGAAGGTACTCCAATACTCTTTAAAAAGGAAAGTCCGATACCAGAACCAATAGCAGGTTCAATTTTATTAACCAATTTGACCAGTATATTGGGTTGTTCACCAATTTTAAGGAGCCAATTTCAACCAATTTGGGTGGCCAGTCTTAACCCGTAAGAGAACCAATCTTACAAACGGGATCAAGCCAATTCCAGAACCAATTCTAATTATTGGGAAGACCATTGCACCAGTATCAAGTCTTGAACACTGAAATAGAAGATGAAGAAGTGGAGGAGGAGGTTACCAATTTGAAGCCTGGCGCACCGATATCAACGGAAGAAGCCAATGATGCGGCAATTTAGGAAATCAGTTACGCTTGTATAATATATAAACCCGGGACGGGTTTTTTCTATATTGGTGGAGAGGAGGAACGAGTGGTCATTACGTGCTGAAGTGACAGCGCAAGTATTATGATGGGAATTGTAACATAGGTAATAATGTGATTAAGACAGGAAGTACAATACAAAGGCCGTTACGAAGATCCTAATAGGCTAGGCGTCAAGAGCACGTCAGAGTACATCAATTCAGGAGGAGAAACATGGTAGAAGTTAAGAGTAGGATTCTATTTTTGCATTGTTTACATTATAATTTCTTGATTGACGTTGCTATGCACAGGTTTTAGAGGATTATCGTGAGTAGCGAAGATGGTGATTGAGCATAAGAAGAGGACAGCTACGAGAGAGGAGCGACAGCGTAATATCAAGATGAAGGGAGCATTGCTACCAATGGAGTGCGTGATAGTGACCAGCATGGAGCCGGTCGCTATGGACATTTTTTGGTCGCAAAGGAGACAGAGAGAGTTTCGCACAATGCAGATGTATGGGTTTTTGAAGTTTTCACAAAAGTTGCTACCAATTGACATAACATTGGTAACAAAATATTTGAAGAATTATGATCCGGAAGATGGGTCTAATGTGGCGCATGGCAGAATTATTGGTATAGATGAGGTGGTACTGAACAAGGTATTATATCTTCCCATGGGTGAGTTGCCAATATCGGGAGATCTGGAGTTTGATTTTGTTTCAAGCAACTACTTCAAGTAGGGAAATGAAGCATTTGAGAAGAATCAAGGGTGAAAAACAGCGGATGCGCTTTTGCTAGAGCTAGTAGAATGGATGCGGTTTGTGCAGAAGAAATTAGGGTTGAATCGGCATACGACATATATATCGAGAAGATTGTTATTTTTGGCAATTGTGACGTTGGAGGGGATGGTCTTCAATTGGACAGCATATGTTGCAACAAGGATCCATGCGGAATTGGACACGAAGAGGAGAACAGGGAAGGTTACGACGTTATTGTGTTCCAATTACGTGTGTAGCGTCATTAAGTATTAGTTGCAGCAACTAGTATTGGTGGCGAGATCGGGACCTGTAGCGACGGAGACAAGACCGGAGCCAGTACCAATACCATCAACACCAGTAGAAGGAGCGCCGATAGCAGAATGCAGTCAAGCTAGGAATCGCGATCGGACCAATGCGAGTTCATCATCAACGGAATTGGTCCCCCCCAGCACCAGTAGGACAGAAGCAACACCAGTATCAGTGCAGTATTTTCAACGGGTGGATTAATTGGGAGGAAGTCAGCAGGCAGGAGAGCTTAAGGAGTTGATCTTGGCACAGATTAACCAGCTGCATTTGGCAGTTGTAAGGATGGACAACGAGCTGAGTCTTTGACAAAAATTGGAGGAGAAGAATAAGATTTTGGAAAAGCAACAGCAGAAGATCGAGGATTTACAACGCGTTTCAGTAACGGATGCCCTCAAGTATGCTAAATTGGAGCACCAAGTCAAGGAGAGAGAAGGAGAATAGACCAGGCAGCACAAGATGATGAAGACTCTGGCGGAGCTTAACAAGCAGGAGTGTATTGAGTTGCGAAACCAGTGTCAAGAGGAAATGAATTGGGCAGAAGAATTGGCCACCGAGAAGACTAAATCGGAGGACGATTTACGTAGGCAGTCAGAGAGTTCAAAGGTGGAGAACGAGAAGTTAACACTCCGGATTCAGGAATTAGAAGCCGAGGTGTCTATATTGAACAAGTAGAAGGAAGCAGCCAATCCCGCCAGTACATCGTCAGGAGAATCGGAGATACAGGTGCATGTACTCAAAGAGCAGCTGAAGGAGCGAGACAACCAAATCGCATTATTGGAATCTCAGGTGCGCACATTGGGAGCGTTGAACGAAGATCTGACAGCCCAACTTAAAGAAGAGCAGATAAAAGAGGGAGAGGAAGACGAAGCCAACCCAATAATGAAGCATATTGGAACAGAACAAGGCGAACAACAAGTTTAAAAATTGGAGGAAGAAGATGATGTACAAATGTTGTAAAATTGGTGTATATTGGTGTTTGCGAGGATGCTGCACAACTAGGAATAAGACTATGTAGAATTAGTAATTGGTCTTCGAAACCCCATACCAATTCTTTGTTGGTAAAATCTGGAATTGGTCGGATGGTTACCAATTGGTATTGGTAAGAATTGGTAGTTAGCGGGAAAAGCGGTTAACAGGCCAAAATACATACCTTTTGGAATCTGTTAACTGCCATGTCAGTTGAGTAGGATAAGTGGGTTGAAGAAGATGACCTCCGGGCCAGATTGTGATGATTGTGAGTCAGGATAAAGCTTGGAGCTACCCTTTTGTTTTCTTTGCTTTTGTGTTTTTCTTTAGTATTGGATTTAAGAAAAAGATTGTTGAAACTGTGATTGAGATATTGAAAATTATGAATTCGAATTAATTAATTTGGAGAAAGAAAGTGTAATTGTGATAATAGAGATTATTGCATTGTGATAGTAGCACTAGAAGATTGAGTAAAAGTAAAAGAATTGAGAATTGAAGTACTGTGGAAAGAGATTAAGCATCTTGTAGATGTCAAGAATGTTAGTGATATTTAGTAGCTGCAGGACAGTGAACGATTGTAGAGATTGTGAAAGGATTGAATTGAGATGAGGAAGAGAACTTTGGAAGTTTTAGATAGTTAATACATAATCAATTGTGACATAACATATCCAATTCATACAAAGAGTCTTTCCCCGAGATCGAATCCACCTATACTGATCAAATATCTTGGTATTTTGAGTCTGAGTCAAACGATGATTATAATACCTTATTCATCCCATTCATCATATGCGCAACTGAGTTGGTTGCGCCTTGAGGAAGAGAGCACATTCTAACCAATCCAAGTGGTGTCCTTATTGTTGTCATATCTCTACTTCCTTCAACAAGTTGAAATTGATCATAACCTGAATACAAATCACCCATTCAATAGATCGCCCTTCCAACAAACGCCTCAGCGAATTCATCAACAATAGGCCCAATTCCTACATTCCTGATAGTTACTGCATTCACCGGTTGCATATCTTGAATAAACAGTAGTGACCCATTCTTCTTAGGTACCATAAATCATCGACTAGAATATGCGCAAATGAAGGCTCCAATATTTTCATCTTTATCTTTTCTTTTAATAGTTCAACCAATTTAGGTTAATATGTCCTCGGTACTGGAATCGGTCTTAGATTCCAAGGTACATGCGGTACAGTGAAGATAACCATAGGTGTTATAATATTCGGATCTATACACCCAATTTCATGAGATTCGAAGGCAAACGATCTACCTTGTTTAGCCAACAACTTTTTTGAAACAAGTAATTGCCTCCGGCAATAAAGAACCATCAGAACTAATCTTCAATTCTTCAAAAGTCTCTTTAGTAAACTGATGTCTAATACTCATTGGATCTCTTAAACTTGCTTTTTTTGATGCTTCTCCCATTTTTTCTTTAGAATCTTATGGTAATGATCCGGCAACAGGCTTTACCTTCTTATCTGTCATTTTATATCTCGTCTCTACAGTGACTTCTAGTGCTTGAAAAGATTCAACTATGGTATAAACCTCTCTTGAATGAATTTCAACAATCTTATCATTATTCCCTAACCCAATAGATGTAATCAATTCCAATGAATCTTCCAGTCCATTTTTTTCATAAACACCTAAAATCCTCTCATCATCTTATAATGTCTCTAATTTGCGTAATTTTCCTTCAATATTATATAATCTTTTTCTTTCCTTTCTTTTAAAATCATCAACTTTCTTATACATAATATTTCCATTCCCCAATACACCAATAAAACTCGCATCAAAGGCACCTTTATCTTATGAGAGTACCTCCTCTTTTGTACCTTCATAATCTCGCTTTGCAGTGGTACCTCCCCAAAATCCTTAAATCCTTCAACAATCTTCGGCAATGGTTTCTCCCTCAACCTATCACGATTCTGTTCATGGTTAGGAGGTACTGTTAGAAATTGTATAGCTTTCCTACCATCTTCGCTCCATACCCTTGCATAAGAAGAACCATCGCCAAGTAATTTTGTTTCCATCCGTGTTGCCGTGATATAAGGTTGTCTTAAAATCAACGGATAAGACGTTGTATCTTGAACAAAGAAATGTTGCTCCGTCGCAACATTCCCAATCCGAATTTTGACATCTGGACAAGCTCCGTATAATTCGCCCCGTGTGTTATTAGCTGCTCGAATTGCCCATCCATGTTCCATATCAATTGGCCATTTTTGCTTCTTATAAAGATCTTTAGACATGAGATTTATTTCAGAACCATGGTCGACTAAAGCAACAATTGGTTCTTCTATATCTCCTACTTTCACCAATACCTTAGTAGTTGCCCTTGCCCAATGCTTTTGAGTATAATGGCTCAAAGTTTCTATTTCTTTGTCACTGGAATCTTTGAAACGTACTCGTTGATTATATCCATTCTTTTCATTTGATGGTTGCTTGTAACCAATATCAACCCCTTTTTCATCTTTATATATTCTTGCATCAATAGCATGACTCATTCCAATTTTGCCCATTAATTGCCTCTTTCGCTTAATGCTATCAATGATAACATCATGAAACTCCTTCTTTGCAATTCTCAAGACCTCTTTCAATGTGAATTCTACCTTAGCGTTTAATATACGTTCTTCCAACACCCCTTTCAAATTTGTTGCCGCTTCAATGTCAGAAAGTAGCTTATAAGCAATTAATTTGTCCTTATCTTTTGTCTCCTTTGTTTTTTCTCTCAATGATACTGAGGTATCCTTTACAGGCAATTCTTGTGAAGCTGCCTCTCGGGCCTTGTCTCCTTGAGTTTATCTCTTAGAAGAATTTCCTTCTCTGTATCATCAAAATTTCCTCGTCTCTTTTCTTCCATCAAAGCTTCATGTTGGCTCTAAGCAATATATTCATGAACTGAAAGAGACTCAATAGGATCCTCCAAACCTGTTCTACCTCATATTGTAGCTGCAGTCATCAATAACGCTTCTCGAGGTAATTTCCCTTCTTGCATTGTAGAAACGGCAGAAGCCCAAAACTCACTAGTTTCCGTACTTCCACCAATTTCATCATCTACTCTAGCACCATAACTTGCACTTTCTCGTGCTGCTGTTTCATGCTCTTTTAAGTAATCTTGAATCAATACTTTCATTCGTCCCTTGCCAAAATTGGTTTGAAGAAGATCCTCCCTATCTTTCAATGCTATCTTACCATCTTTCCAACAAATAATTCTTTGCCGTATCATATTATTAAATTCATTGCAATCTTTTCTAGTGTGTGAAGCGTTATCACACCAAATGCATCTTTGTACATATCCTTGCTTTGAAACATTCTTCAAATTGTTTGTAGAAGTATTCTCTTCAAATCTTGCCAATTTGATTTGAAGATCTCGCATTCCTCGTATAATTTCTTCCATCTCCATATCTGCTTTCTTTAATAAGGATGTCAAAGGTTGAACTGTAGGTATTGTTGGTGGTATTGTACGTACTGGAGCTTTGGGTACTTGTAGTGTTTTCAGAATATTGCTCCTATCCTTCCTCCTTTCTCTTTTTGTAAGCAACCTCACCACATCTTCAATGTTCTTCTACTTTGTTGTCAATCCTTCATCTTCTTCTTTGTCTTCAAGAAGGAGTTCTAATTTCCCTTGCAATTCTCCATCAGCAGCATGAAGAAATAGATCAACTTTGTTTGGCTCCAATGTCAATTTTTCTACCTTCAATAATTGAGAGTACTGCCTTTCATATTCCTTTAGTATCTCTGTTGCTTGCAAATTCTTATTAGGCCATTCAATCCATTCCAAAAACAACTTCTTAGTAACGCGATCAACATCTTTCAAGAAATATTTGTCTTTCAATGCATGTGAAAAAACCTCCCATGAATTCCCATAATGATCTGTAATCGATGTAATATGGTCTTTTATCTTCGGTATCGTGGCAAGTCCAAATAATTCAACCATTTTTTTCTCAGAAACTCGATTTAATTTCATTTCACAAAAATAACATCTTAAATACCTTGAAATATTTCTTCCATAAAATTGATCAATTTTATTGACCACTGCTTGTAATGCTTTGGTTGCCAAAGCTTCTTTTTTATCATTGCTTTCTTATTGCTGCATTGATAATGAGCAGGCTTGAAACATACTACCAATAGATGGATCCATGTACATACCTTGTCCTTTCGAAGAATTCCCACCAGAAACTCCTGCCAAAAATCCTTCAAAACTTTTATTTTCGTTTTTCATAAAATAAAAATAAAATCAAACGAAATCCAATACCTTCCACTTCAAGCTTTCACGTCGAGTTCACCACTTATGTTGTATCACGTGCTTTATGCTCGAAAACGCGTCGGGCGTTTGGCTGTAAAAGGTAGTATAGAGATTTGCCAATATTCAAGCAATCTATCGGTTTTTGACTGTTGGAATATAAACGACTACAAGAATACACCGTAAATCTTTACGGTTACCTTTTGACTGCTCGCCGAAGTCCTTTTTGCCCCAGTCGGTAGGTCTCTAGACGTTACAGAGAACCCCGAATAACCCAAACTGCTAATCTTCGATACCGCTTTACACTCACGAAATTGTAACCACTGACTGTCTCGTTAGATTAACCCAACAAATTTCATTCATTCCGCACACTCATTCCTATAGACACCCTTTCAATTCTTCATCATAGACGTAACTCGATTTCACAAAACAGTCAAGAGTAATCAAACCCACTTCATTAAAAATCCCAATTCACGGTTTCAACACTTCGATTATTCAACAACGATTGCCTCAGTCTTCCCAAAATCCTATGAAGTAAAAAAATCCAATTCTTTGTCTTTTTTTTCTTCCCGAAGTATGAAGCTCCTCTCTAATCCTTCTCAAAAACCCCCTTTTTTTTTCCTCCCAAAAAGAGACTCCTCTCTCCCCCTTTCTTAACCTTAATTCTGAATTTCTTCCATCTTTCGTCTTGGATCTAAAATTGGCTTCCGCTGTCAATCTTGGATCCGAAATTGGCTCTCGCCTTCAGGTTTAGACCCGAAATTGGCTCTCGCCAACAGAGCTTTCTCCTCCGTTTTTACCTTTAAGAGATCCTTTTATCAAAAGGACATTCTCGGAATGGCACAAAGGACGGAACAGCCTGAAACGGAAATAGAGCCCTGTAATCGGAACTACATTGAGTCGTCCGACCAATTCAGATCTCATATTGGCTAAGAGGACCCGGATTGGATGTCTTGAGATTGAACCGCATTGGGTTGCTCGATCAATTCAGGTCCCATATTCGATAAGAGACCAGTAATAAGATCCGGATGTTTTCGTAATTAAATCAAATTAGTCCTTTGCATTAGATTGGCTGAGGCCCGTAGAAAGACCTGGGTTTTTCCGTAATTAGATTGCATTGGGTTTCCTGACCAATTCAGTTCTCATATTGGCTAAGAGGACCCGGATTGGATGTCTTGAGATTGGACCGCATTGGATTGCCCGACCAATTCAGGTCTCATAATGCGTAAGAGGACCCGAATTGGATGTCTTGAAATTGGATCTAATTGGTTCTTCGAACGAGGCTCACAAACTGAACAAAGACGTAGAGGACATATTTTAAATCAAACAGCAATTGGGTAAATTGGTGCATACCGGAGGATGCATAGGTATAGAGGGGGTGGATGTCGTGTTATAACATGAGTATACCATGAAAATATAAAGAAAGGGGGAATTTTATTAATATTTAGTTACCTCGAATATTGGGGGCAATGACCAATTCCAATGCAAATACTGGGAGGCCAAGGTCAGTCACCCCGTTACAATTAGCCGAGGCATACTAAAATGCTTCGTTTGATTCCAATAATGGGAGTCAGCAAAAAAAAAATGAAAGAACCAATTCAACAACGGGTGAGCCTGGCTTGAAGAACCAATTGGATCCAATTTCAAAACATCGAATTTGGGTCCTCTTACACAATATGAGACCTGAATTGGTCGGGTAATCCAATGTGGTCCAATCTCAAGACATCCAATCCGGGTCCTCTTATCCAATATGAGATCTGAATTGGTTGGGCAATTCAATGTGGTCCCAATTATGGGGCTCCGATTCCGTTTTAGGCTGTTACGTCGTTTGTGCCGTTCCGGGAATGACCTTTCGGTAAAAAGATCTCTTAAAGGTAAAAATGGAGGAGAAAGCTTTGACGGCGGGAGCCAATTTTGGATCCAAGCTTGACGGCGAGAGCCAATTTTAGATCCAAGCTTGACGACAGGAGCCAATTTCGGATCCAAGACGAAAGATTGGAGAAATTCAGAATTAAGGTTAAGAAATGGGGGGAGAGAATAGAGTTTTTTTAAGGAGGTTTTTGAGAAGGATTAGAGTGGAGCTTCATGCTTCGAGAAGAAAAAAAGACAGAGAATTGGGTTTTTTTTTTCTTCATAGGATTTTGGGAAGACTGAGGCAATCGTTGCCGAAGAGTCAAAGTATTGTAATGGTGAATCGGGATTTTTAATGAAGTGGGTTTGATTACTTTTGACTGTTTTGTGAAATCGAGTTACGTTTGTGATGAAGAATTAAGAGGGTGTCTACAGGATTGAGTGTGCGGAGTGAATGAAATTTGTTGGATTAATCTAACGAGACAGTCAGTAGATACAATATCGTGAGAGTTAAGCGGTATTGAAGATTAGCAGTTTGGATTGTTCAGGGTTCTCTGTAACGTCTAGAGACCTAACGGCTGGGACAAAAAGGACTTCGACGAGCAGTCGAAAGGCAACCGTAAAGATTTACGGTATATTCTTACAGTCATTTATATTCCAACATTCAAAAACTAATAGATTGCTTGAATATTGGCGAATCTCCATACTACCTTTTACAGCCAAACGCCTGACACATTCTCGAGCAGGAAAGCACGTAATACGATAGCGTTCCAAGTTTCGAGGATTTGTCAATCAAATCACGTTGATAACAGTTTTATAGCCCGAACGCTATCCAACGGAGGAGTCACGTGTTGTGCTTGTTGGAACCTTACTTACAGGGCAAGGTCTATCATGATTTGCTCCTTTGTTTGAGAAACGATCGTCCATACTAAACAACTTTGAAACCTTTTTGGAGGCGTTTGCGGAAGCATTTGGTGAATATGACAAGGTTCAATGGGCTATAACAAAGTTCCTGTTACTACGAGAAGGGATGCGCTATACATCAATCTATGCATCGGACTTCAGGCAATTAGTATGTGACATCAATTGAGATGAAGAAGCGTTGATAAGTCAATTCTATTGGGGTTTAAGGGACGATGTGAAGGATTTACTGTTAACTCTTTCTGATCCACAAATGCTCAACGAAGCTATTAACCAAGCTGTAAAGTACGATAACCGCCTATTCTAATGCCACCAAGACCAACGTTCAAGACAACATATAGTTCGCCACACCCTAAATATGTCGGCAAGCAGCATGAATTCACATTTAGAGGTAGAAGACATGCAAATTAATGCAGTACGTGTCAAATCCCTTACTCTAGAAGAAAAAAAGTGGCATATAGAGAAAGGTCTATGCTTATATTGCGGTGAAGGCCACAAAGTTGAAAATTGCCCCAAGAAGCAAAATTGATGTATTGTCAAGACTAGAGGCACATTTATTCAGGAAAACAAGGATGCCCAGCCATAATAGGAACCGTGTGGCTGGACAGTGAGATATCGCAACAACAATCAGGTTCCTTTCGTTTTGCTCAACTTGTCTTTTGTTTTACAATCCCTTTGCTTATTGGCTCCTAGAAACTGAGAACAATCCCTTTGCTTACAATCCCTTTGCTTAGCATTATTAGATTCAGGAGCATCTGCTTGTTTCTTAGACGAAGAATTTATAAAGCATCATAATATCCCTTTAGTACAAAAATCCAAACCTGTTCACGTTGAGGTCATAGATGGACGACTTTTATTATCTAGTAGTGTCATCTATGAATCAGAACCTATAGAAGTGATGTTTAAGGGCCATAATAGTCATATTATTTTCAATATTATTAGAATTCCATCAAATCCTGTTATTCTTGGTCTTTCTTGGTTGGAAAAGCATAATCCATCTATAGATTGGAGGTTGCGGAAGATGACCTTTCTCACAAAACTACCCAAGAGCAAGCCTAGTAGAAAACCCTGAATAGAATAATTCTTATTCATTTGAGCAAGAGTGTTTATAAGATCGTTCAAGAAAGGCACACCATTTGTCATTTATGCGGCTCCAACTATCGGGGAGAAGATCTCGACAGCAAGTATACCTGAGCAATATAAGGATTTTAAAGACGTATTTCAAAAGAAGAATGTCGACATGCTACCAAAACACCGACCATATGATTGTGCCATTGACTTGCAGAAAGGAGCACAACCGCTTTTTTGGCCCAATCTACAATCTATCGCACATGGAGTTGGCGGAGTTGCAAAAGTACATCGATGAGATATTAGCCAAAAACTTCATCCGTCATTCAAAATCGTCAACTGGAACATCCATCTTATTTGTGAAGAAGAAAGATGGCTCGTTGTCGATGTACGTGAACTATCGAGGCCTCAACAAGGTAATAAAGAAGAATCGTTACCCATTACCCATGATTTCTGATCTCTTAGAACAACTTAAACATGCAAGGAACTTTACAAAAATTGATCTAAGGAGAGCTTACAACCTCGTACGAATCAAGGAAGGAGATGAGTAGAAGACAGCGTTTCGTACAAGGTATGGCCATTTTGAGTATAATGTCATGCCCTTTGGTCTTACCAATGCTCCGACGATCTTTCAATATATGATGAATGTCATTTTTGAAGAGCACCTTGACGATTTTGTTGTCATCTATTTGGATGATATTTTGATATTCTCCAAAAATGAGAAAGAGCATGAAAAGCATGTTTGTTTGGTCTTGGAGAAACTACGCGAGCGAGGACTATATGCCAAGTTAGAAAAGTGTTTATTTCATCAAATTGAGATGGAGTTTCTGGGGTTTGTTGCCACTACGGAAGGTTTGAAAATGAATCCCAAGAAGGTGGAAGCAATCATGTCCTGGGACGGTTAGAGACGTATAATGCTTTCTTGATTTTGCCAACTTCTATCGGATCTTCATCAAGAATTACTTTCAAGTTGCTGCTCTTTTCACTCGGTTGACATGTAAAGATGAGCTAGAATGGAGACCTCTAGCGGATAAGGCATTTCAAGACCTGAAGATCGCATTTACTATGGCTCCAATCTTGGTACATCTAGACTTTACAAAGGCTTTTTATTTAGAAACTGATGCTTCAAATTTTGCTTTGGGAGCTGTACTTTCACAAATGAGAGAAGACATGAAGTTCAATCTGGTTGCATTCTATTCTCGAAAGTTCTCTACTGTTGAAATCAATTATGAGATCCACGATAAAGAACTTCTTGCTATAGTAGATTCTTTCCAAGAATGGCATCACTTTTTTGAAGGAGCTACACATCCAATGACCATATATACAAATCACAAGAATTTGGAGTATATTATGTCGGCTCGAGTTCTAAATTGACGTTAAGCTCGATGGAGTATGTTGCTATCTAGATTCGATTTTGTTATCACTTATCGATTTGGAAAGCAGCAAGGACTATCTGATGCCTTATCGAGGAGATCGTATCTTGTACCAAAGACTGGAGAAGCAGCGTTTGATCAACAATATACGACAATGTTGAAGCAAGAGCAATTTCAGCTTTGCGCAACTATTGTGCCAATTAATGCTGACTTCCTGAATCAGGTATGTGTCGTGACCATTGAAGATTCAATAGCCATTGATATCAAGTAGCATGCCAATGATGACAAGTTCAAGGTGGAGGGAGATCTTTTATATTTTGAGGAGTGGTTGTATATCTCAAAAGAACTAGCACAACTCCGAGTTCTTCAATCTCACCACGATTTTCCAAGTGCGGGACATTTTGGATTCAACAAGTCCTTAGAACTTATTTCTTGAGATTTTTGGTGGCTCCAAATGTGGAAGGATGTGAAAGATTTTGTCTTCTCTTGTGACATCTCTTCAAGATTCAAGAATCCTCAATATCGCCCTTATGGACTCCTAAAGCCATTGTCGATTCTATATTGTCGTAATATGTGAAGTCTTACTTGAAAATGCTTCTGGCACCTGGCTATAGAAGGAAGAATAGAAATTACGATAATAAAATCCTAATTCTAATAGAATACTAACAATGCTCTAATTAGACTATAATAATGGTAAAAAAATGTAATCAAATTCAAAACAACTCAAAGAAATTTCAAACAAACAATAAAATTTTTAAAGAAATATTAGAATGATCACAAATATTACTCAAATATATGTCAATTCAACCTTAATTTAATTCTAGTTAAAATTCTATTGAATTTCACTCAAACTTTAGACCAAACCTAATTAAATCTTAAACCCTAATAAATCCTAAACCCTAAGTTAAATCCTAAACAAACCTTAAATTAAATCCTAAATCAAACCCTATTTCAAACCCTAAATCCTAAACCAAACCTTAAATCAAATCTTAATCTAAATCCTAAATCAAACCCTAACCAAATCTTAAACCCTAATCCAAATCCTAATCCAAATCCTAAATCAAATCATAACCAAATCCTAAATCCTAATCCAAATCCTAATCCAACCCTAAATCCTAATCAGATCCTAAATCCTAATCCAAATCCTAATCCAAATCCTAATCCAAATCTTAATCCAAATCCTAATCCAAATCCTAATCAAATCCTAATCCAAATCCTAATCAAATCCTAATCCAAATCCTAATCAAATCCTAATCCAAATCCTAATCAAATCCTAATCCAAATCCTAAATCAAACCCTAACAAAATTCTAAATCCTAATCCAAATCCTAATCTAAACCCTAAATCAAATCCTAACCAAATCCTAATCCAAACCCTAAACTCTAAATCAAACCCTAAATCGAACCCTAGCCAAATCCTAATTCAAATCGTAGTAATTCCTATGATAGTTTTAAACTTCAATACCTAATGAATAAACCGTTGATCTCAATTCAAAATTTTCACACATCTTAAAAATCAAGTTTAAAACAAGCACAAAAAAATTTGAAAAAGATCGGACTTACCAAAATGACAAAAACCTCAAAAATGTGTTTGGGTGTAAGCTGGCCTCCTCCTCCAATCTTGATGCCAACGATCTAGAGCCAATTTCTTTTCTTTATTCCATTCGATTGGTTTCAAATTACTCATGGACATAGAAAAATAAGTCTTATACCTTTTGACACAAGGCTTACTCAAATCCAACTAGTAGATTGCATGAAATCTTAAAAACCCTCACTAGACCTAAAATTCTACTTTTTGAGACCTTGACCCGCTTAAACCTTAATATCTCTCATTTTAACCGTTAGATTGAGCTCAAATTTACAACATGGATTAAACACAACTATAATCATAAATCCTAAAAACTCCACCCATAGATCTGCGACAAAACTCTCGAAATCATTCAAAACATAAACCCTATTTTATTACATAAAATCCAAGTCATCTGAAACAAACCTCTACTTTGCAAAGCTCTTACAAAGTCATATCAACTCCAAATCATCCAAAATGAATGCCTATAGAAACCTTATCCAATCTTCTATCAAATCTCATTCTCCAATCTGCCAAAGAGTCCCACAATCGTCGTCGAGACTCGGTTTTGTGCCTCAGGGTCTCATTTCGACCCTAGTTCAAAACCGGCCCTCTTCGTGTATCAACTTTCGTCTTTTTGAGGTAATTTTTACTAATTTGCACTCCTAACTCTTCCCTACACATATCTATATCCTTTATTTTTCTAATCTACCTTGTTTTGCCTTATTTATGGCCTTATAAAGTAAATAGAAGCATAATTTTTAAAAAGGTAGCATTAGCACTTTTAATTTTTCTACCCTTTTACTAATATCTATTTTTCCAAGATAATTTGCTACAATATTTTTGAAGTGAGAACCTCAAAACATGATATATTTCTTCATCTTTTCACTTATTAGTCATATTACATCATGAAAATGTCGACCATGGTCTTTAGTTTCCATAGACTTCATCACGGACTTGCCATCATCGAACTCATTTGACAGCATCTTTGTCATGGTAGATCGGCTTACAAAGATGGTGCACTTTGTCCCTTATAAGAAGACATCGTCTAGTGAAGTCACAACAAGGCTCTTTCTCAATAATGTATATCGATATCATGGACTACTAGATGATATCGTATCAGATTGAGAAACCCAGTTCGTATCAAAGTCTTGGAGATCTCTCTTTGAGATACTAAAGATGGATATCAAGCTTTCTTTTGCTTTTCATCCTCAAACTGACGGCCAAACAGAACGGGTGAACCAAGTCTTAGAATAGTACTTACGATGCAGCATCAAGTATCAGCAAGATGATTGGACCGCATATTTGTCGCTAACCAAGTTTGCATATAACAACAGCCTCCATGCATCGACTCAATACACACCATTCTTTTCCAACTATAGATATCATCCAAAGCTTGATTTATTGAGTCCATCAATAAATAACAATCGAGTAGCTGAAGGATTTGCGAAGCAACTATGAGAGCTTCAAAATACATTGAAGCTTCAATTACAATCCGCTCAAGAATCCTACAAGGCGTCTGGAGATAGATTTTAGAATCAAGCACCTACTTTCAAAATTGGAGATAAAGCATGGCTTCTTCGATGGAATATCAAGACCAAGCGACCATGTGATAAATTAGACTATCGAAGATTGGGACCATTTATCATCCAGAAGCAAATCAATCCAGTGGCATACCGTTTGGAATTACCGGTTTTTATGAAGGTACATCCAGTCTTTCATGTTTCTATACTAGAGCCTTATCGAGAGTCATCTTTTTCAGGAAGAATGCAATGTCTGCCACCTAGTATTGAGATCGAGAACCACAAGGAATATGAAGTTGAAAAGGTACTCGATTTATGATGAAAATAGGACAAATTGGAGTATCTTATTCATTGGTGCGACCACGATATTAATGAGCAAACGTGGGAGCCAACAGAAAATCTCGCCAATGCGCCACAAAAGATATAGGAGTTTCATCAACAACATCCTCATAAACCTAAGCTGGTTCAACGATAGCTTCCTTTTGAAGCTTGCTCACCCAAGAATATAAGAAAGAAAGAGAGCACCACCAAAATTTGTAGTTGATGTAGTTATTTTTACTAAGATAAAGTAGAATTTTTTCAGTAGCCATAGTTTGGTCTTCTGATATGGATAGCCAAGAGATAGATACTATGATAGTTAGATTATCTCAACCAACTAGCTCATGAAGGAGACCCCGAGATGAAGAACTGCCTACACCATGACGACAAAGGAGGATACCGAGTAACCGATCATTGGTGATTGTATTTGAATTCGAGCCTGTTAACGATGGTCAGCCAGAAGGCATGTTTGCAGCAAAATTTTACAATGAGGACATGGAAGTTCAAACTTGGTCAGAAGTCAAAGGTGTGGACCACTACCATTGGCTTCAAGGGCCAATAAACCACTTGTCTCATAAACAACAGTAGGAGTTCATAGTAGACGTTATGCGACAGATCTTTATTTTCTTACATTGGTACTGATTAACAACAACATTGCTTCTCAGAGACCTCGAAGCTAAAGGAGGGGGTGATATTAAGAACATAGTCCTTAGAACCTTCTAGAGACAAGTTTTTAGAACCTTCTAGAAGCTTCCTAGTTAGTAGAAGATGTTAGGAACATATCCTTAGAACCTTCTAGAAATAAGTTTCTAGAACCTTCTAGAAATATGTTTCTAGAATCTTCTAGAAGCAAGTCTCTGGAACCTTTTAGAAGCTTCCTAGTTAGTAGAAGTTACTTGAAAAGCTTCCTAAATAGGAGTATATATTGGAATCAAGGCTGAAGAGTTCTTCAATCTTGATAATACATCTCTTGGAGCTCTAGCCCACCTCTCTAGTAATATTCTTATATTCATCTAATTAATCTAGTTCTTTCCAGTTCTTCTTGAACTTCTTATTAGATCTTGAGTTTGTATTTCTGTATCTATGACATTTCTCCTTCATATATATTCCAAATCATACAAGATTTGTACCAAAACCATAGCCAAAAATCTAAACTTATTGATCTTAGCCTTCAAAGCTCAAATGGTTCTGAAAAACTAATCCTAATTTCTAATATGGCCTCGAGCAGCCTCTTCAAAGCCCATTGGCCATAATTTTTTATCAATAGGAATAGAGATTTTTATCATCTATCTCCATTCATCTATATTGGTGCCTTAATTACTCCCTTTGCTACTAAAATCTTTCTTCAATCTTTTTTTTTATAAGATTTATATAATTTATGTTTTTGTTAGGGACATAGTACTTAGAACCTTCTAGAGACAAGTTTCTAGAACCTTTTAGAAGCTTTCTAGTTAATAGAAGTTACTTGAGAAGCTTCCTAGTTAGTAGAAGTTACTTGAGAAGCTTCTTAATTGGTGGAAGTTACTTGAGAAGCTTCTTAATTGGAGGAAGTTATTTGAGAAGCTTCCTAGTTGGTAGAAGTTACTTGAGAAGCTTCCTAAATAAGAGTATATATTGGAATCGAGGCTAAAGAATTCTTCAATCTCGACAACACATCCTTTGGAGCTCTAGCTCACCTCTCTGGTGTTGTTCTTGTATTCATTTGATTAATCTAGTTCTTGCTAGTTCTTCTTGAACTTCTTGTTAGATTTCGAGCTTGTATTTCTGTGTCCATGATAGTTTGTCGAGACTTCACTCATCTCAGATATCAGAGCTAGTTCCTTCCTCATTAGAGTGTGGATTATCATTCTACTTGAAGGTGTACTAGTATTTTAGAGGTTGCAGATTACCCTCCTCTAAACTGATACTTCTTTTGTTACAATATTGGAGTCTTATTCTTCTTGGAGAGAGTAAATTATCACTTTTCTTGAAGCTCTTAAGGTATTTTAGAGGTTGTGGAGTATCCTCCTCTAAACCAATATTATCTTCTTATAGAGTCATTTCTGTCCTTCTCTTAGAATGGCCGGAGGCCAAGACATTAGTATGACAAAAAATTCGGAGTCGATTTGCTATGCCCCAACTATGTCGGCAAGTAGCGGAAATTCACATTCAAAGGTGGAAGACATGTAAATTGATGTAATACGTATCAAATCCCTTACTCTAAAAGAAAAAAAGTGACGTAAGGAAGAAGGTTTATGTTTGTATTGCGGTGGAGAAGGCCACAAAGTTGGAAATTTCCCCAAGAAGCAAAATCAACGCATTATCAAGACCAGGGGTGCATTTATTGAAGAAAACGAAGATGCCCAGCCACAATAGGAACCGTGCAACTAGATAGTGAAATATTGAAAATAACAACCAGGTTCCTTTCTTTCTGCTCAACTTGCCCTTTGTTTTACAATCCCTTTATTTATTGGCCCTCAGAAATTGAGAACCTTAGCACTATTAGATTCAGGTGCATCTGCTTGTTTCTTAGACAAAGAATTTGTAAAACGTCATAAGATTCCTTTAGTACAAAAATCCAAACCTGTTTACGTTGAGGTCATAGATAGGCAACCTTTATTGTTTGGTAATGTCATCCATGAATCATAACTTATAGAAGTGACATTTAAGGGCCATAGTAGTAATATTATTTTTAATATTATTAGAACCCCATCAAATCCTGTTATTCTTGGTCTTTCCTGGTTAAAAAAGTATAATCCATCCATAGATTGGAGGTTGCAAAAGATGACCTTTTCCACAAAACCACCCAAGAGCAAGCCTAGTAGAAGACCCAGAATAAAGAAACTCTTATTCATTGGAGCCAGAGCATTTATAAGATCATTTAAGGAAGGCACACCATTTATCATTTATGCGGCTCCAACTATCGAAGAGAAGATCTCGATAGCAAGTATATTGGAGCAATACAAGGATTTTGAAGACGTGTTTCAAAAGAAGAATGCTGACATGCTACCAGAACATCAACCATATTATTGTGCCATAGACTTGCAACAAAGAGCACAACCACCTTTTGGCCCAACTTACAATCTATCGCAAATAGAATTGGCAAATTTGTAGAAATATATTGACAAGAATCTAGCCAAGAACTTCATCCGTCATTCAAAATCGCAAACTAGGGTACCCATCTTATTTATAAAGAAAAAAGATGGCTCATTACGGATGTGCGTGGACTATCGAGGCCTCAATAAGGTAACAAAGAAGAACTGTTATCCATTACCCTTGATTTCTGGTCTCTTAGATCAACTTAGACGTGCGAGGATCTTTACAAAAATTGATCTAAGAGGAGCTTATAACCTCATACGAATCAAAGAAGGAGATGAGTGGAAGACAGCGTTCCATACAAGGTATGGCCATTTTGAGTATAATGTCATGCCCTTCGGTCTTACCAATGCTCCAGCGGTGTTGTGTTGTAGTTCGGCTATTGTATAAAAATAATGTAATTATGTACTTAATATATAATTTATTAAGTAACATGGTAAGAGCCATGTTAGTAGATTTAAGTTGCTTGTAGGATATAATTTGATTATTACTTTGAGAAGAGGTTGTTTAAAAAGATTACTATAGAATTTTTATAACTTTAATTTTTTTTTGATAGTGGCTTTTAAGATTGGTTTTGGTTAATAATAACTTCTAAATATTTAGAGTCACCTTTGTTAGACATTGGTGACATTTAAAAAACTATTTTGGTTCTTTTATTTGGTGTTTAGAGCATACATTATGTAAATCTTATAAGAAAAAGGATTGAAGAAGGATTTTGGTAGCAAAGGGAGGAATTAGGGCACCAATATAGATGAATGGAGATGAAAAATAAAAATCTCCATTCCTATTGGTCAAAAATCATGACCAATGGGCTTTGAGGAGGCTGTCCAATGCCATATTAGAGATTAGGATTAGTTTTTGGAGCCATTCGAACATTGAAGGCTAAGATCAGAAGGTTTAGGTTTTTGATTAAGGTTTTGGTACAAGTTTTGTGTCATTTGGGATTTTTATGAAGAAGTTATAGGCGCTCAAAGTTAAGGTGTTAGTTTTGGACCTACTGTCATTCTTTTGGGCATAACGTACGCTTACAGATGGCAATTGAAGATCGGCAATCGCGATTGGAAAACGCACTTTTGCCACTATACTTTTCACATATTGCTTACTGGATTCCAAGTTGAACTAAAGGAGTTATTGGATTTTGAAGTCAACAAATGCAATGTAAGGGTAGTTAGTAAACCGATTTACTAGTGTTTGTCTCTTGAGCTATATCTTGAGCAATTTTGTGAGGTTTTGGCTCAAAATTTCAAAGAATGTGTAATTTCATGTAAGTAAACTTTGTACAAAAGTTTTATGACATTTCGAGTTCGGATTTTTGAGATATAAGGAAAATAGTTTTTAGATGCTTGTAAATTAGGGTTTGGAGTGTTTGCTAGGGTTTCTTAGATGCCAGAAGATTGGGAGTGAATTTGTAGTAAGTTTTTTTATTGTGTTACAACTTAAAGATAAATTCTACCTATCTTATAAATTTGAAACAAATTGAACAGTTCAATCAATAGTTATGATTTTCTAAAGTTCGGGGCTAGAAAATCCTTCGCGGGAAAAATATGTTTTGAAGGGATTTTGTTATATTTGGAGTTTTATACCAAAAAAAAGGAGTTTTTGGAATCTAAGAAAAGAATCATATAAAGGTTTAAGGTACACTCTCTACAGCTAGATATCTATTGTATTTCCAGATAGCAAATCATGCCATACGACAGCGGTCTTTCAATATATGATGAATGACATCTTTTGGCAGCACCTTGATGATTTTGTTGTCATGTATTTGAATGATATTCTGATATTCTCCAAAAATAAGGAAGAGCATGAGAAGCACATTTGTTTGGTTTTGAAGAAACTACGTGAGCAAGGATTGTACGCGAAGTTAGAGAAGTATTTATTTCATCAAATAGAGATGGAGTTTTTGAGGTTTGTTGCGACTATAGAAGTCTTAAAGATGGATCGCAAGAAGGTGGAAGCAATCGTGTCCTGTGAGGTTCCGAAGACAGTTAGAGACATACAATACTTTCTTGGTTTTGTTAATTTCTATCGGATCTTCATCAAGAATTACTCTCAAGTTGTTGCTCCTCTCACTCGGTTGACATGCAAGGATAAGCTAGAATAAAAACCTCTAGAAAAAAAGGTCTAAAGATAGCATTTACTATGGCTCCAATCTTAGTACATCCAGACTTTGCAAAGGCCTTTTATTTAGAAACTGATGCTTCAGACTTTGCTTTGAGAGCTGTACTTTCACAAATGGATGAAGACAAGAAGCTCCATCCGGTTGCATTCTATTCTCGAAAGTTCTCTGCTGCTGAAATCAATTATGAGATCTACGATAAAGAACTTCTTGCTATAATAGATTCTTTCTAAGAATGGCATCACTTTCTTGAAGAAGCTATACATCCAATGACCGTATACACGGATCACAAAAATTTGGAGTATTTCATGTCAGCTCGAGTTCTAAATCGACGTCAAGCTCGGTGGAATATGTCGCTATCTAGGTTCGATTTTGTTATCACTTATCAACCAGGAAAGCAGCAAGGACTATTCGATGCCTTATCGAGGAGATCGTATCTTGCACCAAAGGCTTGAGAAGCAGCGTTTGATTAACAATATACGACCTTGTTGAAGCTAGAGCAATTTTGGCTTGGCGCTACTATTGTGCCAATTGATGCTGACTTCCTGAATCCGGTACATGTCGTGACCATTGAAGATTCAGTAGCTATTGATATCAAGCAGTGTGCCAATGACGACAAGTTCAAAGTGGAAGGAGATCTTTTATACTTTGAGGAGCGATTGTATATTCCAAAAGGACTAGTACGACTTCGAGTTCTTCAATCTCGCCACGATTTTCCAACTCCGAGACATTTTGGATTCAACAAGACCTTGGAGCTTATTTCTTGAGATTTTTGGTGGCCTCAAATGTGGAAAGATGTGAAAGATTTTGTCCTCTCCTCCGACATCTATTCAAGATCCAAGAATCCTCGACATCATCCTTATGGACTTTTACAGCCATTGCCAATTCCACATCGACCATGGTCTTCAGTTTTCATGGACTTCATCACGGACTTGGCATCATCGAACTCATTTGACATCATCTTTGTCATGGTAGATCGGCTTATAAAGATGGCGCACTTTATTCCTTACAAAAAGACATCGTCTAGTGAAGTCACAACAAGGCTCTTTCTCAATAATGTGTATCGATATCATGGACTACTAGATGATATCGTATCAGATTGAGAAACCCAGTTCGTATCAAAGTCTTGGAGATCTCTCTTTGAGATACTAAAGATGGATATCAAGCTTTCTTCTGCTTTTCATCCTCAAACTGACGGCCAAACAGAACGGGTGAACCAAGTCTTAGAATAGTACTTACGATACAGCATCAAGTATCAGCAAGATGATTGGACCGCATATTTGTCGCTAACCAAGTTTGCATATAACAACAGCCTCCATGCATCGACTCAATACACACCATTCTTTTCCAACTATAGATATCATCCAAAGCTTGATTTATAACAATCGAGTAGCTGAAGGATTTGCGAAGCAACTATGAGAGCTTCAAAATACATTGAAGCTTCAATTACAATCCGCTCAAGAATCCTACAAGGCGTCTGGAGATAGATTTTAGAATCAAGCACCTACTTTCAAAATTGGAGATAAAGCATGGCTTCTTCGATGGAATATCAAGACCAAGCGACCATGTGATAAATTGGACTATCGAAGATTGGAACCGTTTATCATCCAGAAGCAAATCAATCCAATGGCATACCGTTTGGAATTACCGGTTTTTATGAAGGTACATCCAGTCTTTCATGTTTCTATACTAGAGCCTTATCGAGAGTCATCTTTTTCAGGAAGAGTGCAATGTCTGCCACCTAGTATTGAGATCGAGAACCACAAGGAATATGAGGTTGAAAAGGTACTCGATTTATGATGAAAATAGGACAAATTAGAGTATCTTATTCATTGGTGCGACCACGACATTAATGAGCAAACGTGGGAGCCAACAGAAAATCTCGCCAATGCGCTACAAAAGGTACAGGAGTTTCATGAACAACATATATTAGAATCGAGGTTGAAGAGTTCTTCAATCTTGACAATACATCTCTTCGAGCTCTAACTCACATCTTTGGTGTTGTTCTTGTACTCATCTGATTAATCTAGTTGTTGCCAATTCTTCTTGAACTTCTTGTTAGATTTTAAGCTTGTATTTCTATGTCCGTGACAGTCCTAAACATCAAATGAAAGAACCAAAATAAGACTTCAAGGGTCACCAATGTCTAGTAAAAGTGACTCTAAATATTTAAAGTTACTACCAAAAAAAATAAATCTCAAAAGCTACTATCAAAAGAAAATAAAGTTATACAAATTCTAATAGTAATCCTTTTAAAGAACCTTCTTTTAAAGTAGTAATTTAATTACATTTTGTAACCAACTAAAATCCAATAACATGTTTCTCATCATGTTGTTAAGTAAATTGGACATTAAATATATAATCACATTATTTTCACATGGTAATTGAACCACAATACAATAATGGATCACAAGAATTTCTAGTACTTTATGTCAGTATGTATTTTAAATCATTGCCAAGCCCGTTTGAGCATGTCTTTATTAAGATTTGATTTCAAGATTACATATCGACTAAAAAAACAACAAGATTTGAGAGACACCCTTTCTAAACATTCTTATAATGTACCAAAAAAAAGAGATGTATCTTTTGATCAACAAAGAATAATTCTCTTGAATCCAGAGCATTTTCATCTTCAAGTAATGAAATTCACATTGACTATTTATTCATCCCTTGTGAAACAAATCTAATCAAGTATGTCTTTTGATCTTTTTATTCATAATATCAAGAATCTTTCTTTTAAGTCCTAAGATACTTCTAAGTTTGAGTTCAAAAATAACCTATTCTATTTTGAAGATCAATTATATGTTCTAAAAGGAGAAGCATGATTATGTGTTCTTCAAGCACATGACGACTTTCCAACAACAGGATATTTTGGATACAACAAGACTTTGGAGCTTATATCCAGAGATTTTTGGTGGCGACAAATGTAAAAAGGTGTAAAAGATTTTATTTGATGATGTAGCATTTGTTCAAGATCAAAAACTCTTCGTCATCAACCTTACAAACTTCTTCAACCATTACCTATTTCAAAACAACCATGGTCTTCTGTTTTTATAGATTTTATCATGGATCTTTTAATCTCAGGTTTTTATGATTCTATATTTTGTGATAGTAGATCATTTTACCAAGATGGCATATTTTGTACTATGTACAAAATCTATCACATGTAAAGAAATAGCTAAACTCTTTCTTAATAATATCTATCATGAATTATCCAAGGATATTATATCCAATAGGAGAACTTAGTTTGTATCAATATTTTCGTGGACTCTTTTCAAGATTCTAAAAGTAGATATAAAACTATCTTTGACATTCTATCCTCAAACTGATGGACAAATGAAGTATGTTTATCAAGTCTTAGAATAATATTTAAGATATACCATCAACTACCAATAAGATGATTGGAAATTTTTTTTGCCATTGGCAAAGTTTGCTTATAATAATATGGTATATTTTTCTATAAAATAAATACTTTTTTTTATCAATTATGGTTATCATCTATGACTTGATACTTTTGACTTTTCAAAAGCTGATAATTTTGTGATGGAAGATTTGGTAAATCATTTATTAGAGCTACATGCAATCATAAAGGCATAGTTAAAAGAATCTCAAGAACAACAAAAGATCAATGCGGATGTCTTTCGAAAGGAACAACCACCATTCCACATGGATAATAAGATATGGTTACTGCATCACGATTTCAAGACCACTCATCCTTGTGACAAGTTGGACTAAATGTCACAAACATACACATATAAGCCAATAATTACATATATAAATAGGTAGAAGTAAGTAAAAGTAGGTAAAAGTAAATTAATTCTATAGTATTTTATATAGAAGCTTCTCAAAAGCTTTGTAGACATTGCTTTGATTTTATAGGTGTCTCTAATTGACTTTTTGGATTAGAAACGTAGTCAACAAGTTGGCCATGTGCCACACATGTTGTTAGCTTGAAGACCAAGTTAACTATGTCACCCACACATAAAAAAATTTGCCCAGTAAATTAAGGCATGTGTCCTAAAAAGTCAATACATATTGGAGGTCCTATAAAACGTTGCTATGTAGCTCCTAGTTAGATAGTATATATAGAGACAAGAGTGAAGCCTTCTTTATTCTTATCAACTCTTTTCTTTCTTCTTGTCTAGTTTCAAGGGTCTCTACTTTTCTTATCTTTTGGCAATAGCCATTCCAGTTTCTTTCTTAATATAAATATCAAGTTATTTCTATTTTATCATCTTTCTTTGAAAGAAGTCTCACTTTTTTATTTATCTTTATTATGTCCTTGTCTTTGACAGATTGTCAAGAATACAATTACAATATCAGAGCTTTGTCTAATCTTAATTAAGATTCGATTATCCTTTTTTTTTATAAGACATAAAACATATTAGAAGTTACAAATTACCCCTTTCTAAACTCATATTATTCTTAGTATTTTCTTTGTTCTCAAGTCCTCTCTTCTATTTGTCTTGATCAATATTAGACATCTTCTCTTTTCTAAGTTTTATTATGGAGAACTTGCTGAAATGAAGAGTGCAATGGCACAAATACAAGAGCAATTAAGGAAGTTAATGCTTATAATGCATCAACTCAATTTACCACCACAAAGAGCAATAAGATTGGCAGGAAGTGAAGATGTAGAAATGATTGGAGCTGCTTCGACATTTGTACCAAATCATGTCCCTTTTCTTATGGTGGAACGTCCTTCTAGTGTTAGAAAACCAACAATTATCCTACCTAAGAAGTTTGATGGCTTCAGATCAAAGTTTAGAAGATTTATCAATCAATTACAATTTGTGATTGAACTTCAAGTCCAAAACTATTCAACTCCAGGATCGCAAGTTAGATTCATTGATATGCTTCTTTCAAATTCAGCATTATCATGATTTTTATCTTTTCTTGAATGATGAGATCGAATATTGAATAAACTAGAAGCTTTTTTGGCGGAGTTTTGATCCATGTATGGAGAACATGATGCAATTCTTGTTGCAACCAACAAGATCCATATTTTATGACAATGTAATCGATCAGTAATTTTGTATGCTTCACAATTTTGACAACTTACAACTGATATCAAGTGGAATGATGCTACACTTGTTAGCCAATTTCTCTACGGATTACAATATGAGGTAAAGAAATTTTTATAGATTGTAATATAAAGTAAAGAAATTGATGCTCAACTTACTTGATCCTCAAACATTGAGTCAAGCAATTGACTTTGCTGTGAAGTGCAACAATCATCTTTTTGAATTCCGATCTGAGAACCGTACAAATGGACCTTAACATAACTATAATTCAATAACAATACCAACATCTCTTCAACACATACATTCAAAAGTAGAGGATATGCAAATTGATGCAATATGTTTCAAACTTCTTATACAGCAAGTAAAGACTTATCATCGTCAAGAAAGATTGTGCTTATATTGTAGAGAACCTAAGTACAATGCTCAACATTGTCCAAAGAAATAACGCAACCATAAAATGAAGAGTACGGTGATCAAAAGAGATAGCATGTCAGAAAACAAATTTGTCTAACTACAATAGGGACCGTGTGGTTAGAACCTTGTACAATACCTAGTGAAGGTCATATCCTCTCCTCAGAACCCTCTCCATGTTTTACGATAAATGTTATTCTAGGACCCAAACATCTCAAAGCCTCTGCCTTGCTAGATTCAAGAACCTCAGCATGTTTCTTAGATGTAAAATTTGCTAAAAGACATAGCATATTTTTAATAAAAAAAAATAAACCTATTCATGTAGAAGTCATAGATGGTTGTCCGTTGTCTTCAAGAAATGTTATTCATGAAACCTTTCCTATAGAAATAGCAACTAATGATCATAATAGCTTTATAATATTTAATATCATTAGATCTCCTTGTAATCCAATCATTTTAGGTTTATCATGGCTAGAAAAATATAATCCTAAAATAGATTGGACTTTTTGTAGTTTTGATCTTTTTGAAAGTATAACTAAGAGTGTAGTTAATCAAGTAAAAAGTCATAAGTCTAATATAATTAAACCTATATTTATAGGTGCAAGTGCTTTCTTGCATGCTGTAAAAGAAGGATCACCTTGTGTCATTTATGCCACTCCTATTTCTATTGGTGGAAAGACTTCAAGTAGCATTCCAAGCCAATATCAAGATTTTTAAGATGTATTTGAGAAAATAATATGGATACTCTTTTAGAACATCATTCCTATGACTGCTCAATTGACCTTCAAGAAGGAGCACAACCACTTTTTGGACCAATCTACAATTTATCTCAAAATGAATTGGCTGAACTGAAGGAGTATATTGAAGAGAATTTTGCCAAGAACTTCATACACCATTCCAAATCTCCAGCAAGAGCTCCAATTTTATTTGTGAAGAAAAAAAATGGATCATTGCAGATGTATGTTGATTATCAAGGACTCAACAAAATCACTATCAAAAATAAGTAACCACTATCTTTGATATCTGGGCTTCTTGATCAATTGAATCAAGCTAAGATCTATACAAAAAAAGATCTACGGGGAGCATATAATTTGGTATGCATCAAAGAAAGAGATGAATGGAAGATTGCATTTCAAATAAGATATGGATATTTTAAATACAACATCATACCTTTTGGACTTACAAATGCACCAGCAACATTTTGACACTTAATGAATGATGTCTTTCGGGAATTTTTAGATGATTTTATTGTCTATTACCTAGATGATATTTTAATCTATTCTAAGAATCCAAAAGAACATGAACTTCTTATTTGCCAAGTATAACAAAAACTAAGAGATCCAAGACTCTATGCTAAGATAAAAAAGTGTGTATTTTATACTATTTAAGTCAACTTCTTAAGATATATCATTTCAAATGATGGAATTATGATGGATCCTAAGAAAGTTCAAACTATTATTGATTGAAAGATCCCAAAAATGATAAGAGATGTCCAATGATTTTTGGGATTTGCCAACTACTATTGGATCTTCATCAGACTTCTCTCAAGTTACAGCTCCACTTACACATTTGACTTGCAAAGACAAACTTCAATAGAATCAAGAAGAAGAATTAGCATTTCAAGCATTGAAGATAGTCTTTGTTTCTACATCAATCTTGTATTGCATTGACTTTTCTAAGCCATTTTTTATGAAAACAGACACATCAGATTTTGCTTTGGGTGTTGTATTGTTACAAATAGGAACACATAATAAACTTCATCCAATAGCTTTTTATTCCAAAAAAATTTCAACAACCGAGATCAACTACAAAATCTATGACAAAGAACTTCTTGCAATCATGGATTCATTTTAAGAATGGCACCATTATCTAGAAGGTACTTCTAGCCTGGTCACCTTCTATATAGATCACAAGAACCTTGAATATTTTATGTCAACATGTGTTTTGAATCATTGCCAAGCCTGTTGGAATATGTCTTTGTCAAGATTCGAATTCAAGAATACTTATCGAATAGAAAAATAACAAGGTTTGTCAGATGCACTCTCTAGATGATCTTATCTTATACCAAAGGAAAGAAATGCTACTTTTGATCAATAATGAATAATTATCTTGAAGCAAAAGCATCTACATCTTCGAGCAATGAAATCAATACTAACTTTTGATTCAACTTTCATTAAGTAAGTTCAGTCAAGTATGTCTTCTAATTCTCTTATTCGTGATATTAAAGGAAATCCTTTAAAGTCTCATGATACTTCCAAGTTTGAATTCAAGAAGAATCTACTATATTTTGAAGGACGCTTATATATTCCAGAAGATGAAGCTCGATTGCGTGTTTTTCGAACTTGTTATGACTTTCGATCAGCATGACATTTTGGATACAATAAAACTTTGGAACTAATATCCAAGGACTTTTGGTGGCCACAAATGTGGAAAGTAGTTAAAGATTTTGTACAATCTTGTGATGTTTGCTCAAGATCAAAAACTCCTCATCATCGACCTTACGGACTTTTTCAGCCATTATATATTTCAGAACAACCATGGTCTTCTATTTCTATGGATTTCATCACGGACCTTGTAATCTCAAGTTCTTATGACTCTATATTCATGATAGTAGATTGTTTTATCAAGATGGCACATTTTGTATCATGTACAAAATATATCACAAGTGGAGAAACATCTAAGCTCTTTCTTGACAATATTTATAGCTATCATAGATTATCCAAGGATATTATATCAGATATGGGAAATCAATTTGTATGAAGATTTTGACAGATTCTTTTCAAGATTCTAAAAATAGATATAAAACTATCTTTGGCATTCCATCCTCAAATTGATGGACAAATAGAGCGTGTTAATCAAGTTTTGAAGTAATATTTAAGATGTACCATTAACTACCAATAAGATGATTGGACAACTCTTTTGCCATTGGCAAAGTTTGCTTACAATAACACGGTATATTTTTCTACAAAACAAATACCATTCTTTGCTAATTATGGTTATCATCCATGACTTGATACTTTTGACTTTTCAAAAGTTAATAATCCTACTACAAAAGATTTGGCAATTCATTTGTCAAAGCTATATGCAACGATGAAGGCGTAATTAAAAGAAGCTCAAGAACAACAAAAGATCAATGCGGATGTCTATCGAAAGGAACAACTACCATTCCACATAGGTGATAAGGTATGATTACTTCGTCGCAATATCAAGACTACTCGTCTTAGTGACAAGTTGGACTATCAAAGGCTTAGACCATTTTCTATTTTTGTATAAATCAATCCAATTGCATATCGCTTACATCTATCGGAGTCAATGAAAATCCATCTAATATTCCATGTATCTCTTCTTGAATCATACAAGACAGTGGACATACCAAGAAGACAACAAGCTCCACCTCCTCTTATAGAAGTAGACAATAATGAAGAGTTTGAAGTGGAAGAAGTCTTAGATTCAAGGCTATGCCAAAATAAATTAAAATATCTTATCCATTGGCACAGATATGATATTAGTGAATGCACATGGAAGCCAATAAAGAATCTTATAAATGCAACAAAGGCGATGGAGGCTTTTCATCGACAACATCTATAAAAATCAAAATGAAAACATTCTTTATAAAAGAAATAAGATCTAGGGAAGATATCATTCTACTTTCAATCCTTGTTTATAGCTTCTTTGTAGTTGTGACGCTCTAGAAATGGAAAACCAACAACTAGCAGATTCGATTCAAGAGCCTTTATTTGTTGACCTGCTTAATGAGACATTATGATTATCTCAACCTTTAAGATGATGCAATCAAGATGAAGATGTTTAAGAACGACATGTTCTTCCTCGAATACATGGAAAAATACAACGCGTTTGGTATCACGACCTTGGAAGGGACTCCCGATGTTTGGTGATTTTATTAGAGGTAGAAACAACTCTGAATGGTGTTCCAAATATTTTATTCGAAGGAAGTTATGAAGGCCTCAACAATGATCAAATAACTAGGTGGTCTTCCCATCCTAGTATGGGATATTACCAATGGTTGAGAGGCCCTAACAATCATCTTCAAAGAGAACAAAGATCAAAGTATGTAGCGAATATAATTCATCGCATCATAGATTTTTTTAACATATGATTACTGCTCCTCGTGGAACTCATCCCTACAAAGGGGGGTAATATCATGGACATACACATGTAATCCAATAATTACATGTATAAATAGGTAGAAATAAGTAAAAGTAGATAAAAATAAGTTAATTTTGTAGTATTTGGTATGGAAGCTTCCTAGATGCTTTATAGACGTTCCTTTGATTTTATAGGTGTCTTTAATTGAATTTTTGGATTAGAAATGTAATCAAAAAGTTGGCCATGTGCCACATATGTTGTTAGCTTGAAGACCAAGCTAACTATGTGGCCTACACATAGAAAAACTTGCCTTGTAAGTCTATCTTAAAAATTCAATACATATTGGAGGTCCTATAGAACGTCGCCATGTAGCCCCTAGTTAGATAGTATATATAAAGACAAGAGTGAAGCCTTCTTCATTCTTATCAACTCCTTTATTGTTTCCAGTCTAGTTTCAAGGGTCTCTACTTTTTTTGTCTTTTGGCAATAGCCATTCCAGTTTCTTTCTTAATATAAACATCAAGTTATTTCTATTTTATCATCTTTCTTTGAAAGAAGTCTCACTTGTTTATTTATCTTTATTATGTTCTTATTCTTGACACTAACATAAGATTGGACCATTTCCTATTTGTACACACATCAATCTAGTTGCATATCGTTTATACCTACCAGTGTCAATAAAAATCAATCTAGTATTCTTTATGTCTCTTCTTGAACCATACAAGATAATAGACATATCAAGAAGAAGTCAAGCTCCACCTCTTCCTATAGAAATGGACAATAATAAAGAGTTTGAAGTGAAAGAAGTCTTAGATTCAAGGCGGTGCCGAAATAAATTAAAATATCTTATCCATTGGCACAGATATGATATTAATGAACGTACATGGAAGCTAGTAAAGAATCTTAAAAATCTAGCAAAGGTGGTGGAGTCTTTTTATTGATGACATCCATCAAAATCAAGATAAAAATCTTTCCTATAAAAAAAATAAGATCTAAATAAGATAACATTCTACTTTCAATCTTTATTTTTAACTTCTTTGTAGTTGTGAAACTAAAGAGATGGACAACCTACAACTAGCAAAATTGACTGAAGAGCCTTCATTTGTTGACTTGTTAGATGAGACATTGTAATTATCACAACCTTCACAATGACGCAATCAAGATGAAGATCTTCAAGCACGACATATTTTTCTTTGAATAGATGGCGAGATACAACATGTTTGATAATTTTATTAGATGTAGGAACAACTCCTGATGGTATTTCAAATATTTTATATGAAAGAAGTTATGAAAGCTTCAACAACAATCAAATAATAGAATGGTCTTCTTGTCCAAGTATGGGACACTATATATGGTTGAGAGGCCCTAACAACCATCTTTGAAGAGAACAAAGATCTGAGCATGTGGCAAATATAATTTGTTGCATCATAGATTTTCTCAACATATGATGATTGCTTCTTCTAGAACTCGTCCTTAGAAGGAGAGATAATGTCTCGAACATACACATGTAAGCCAATAATTACTTGTATAAATAGATAGAAGTAAGTAAAATTGAATAAAAATAAGTTAATTCTATAATATCTTTTATAGAAGCTTCCTAGAAGCTTAATAGATATTGCTTTAACTTTATAGGTATCTATATTTAAATTTTTAGATTAAAAAAATGGTCAATAAGTTTGCCATATAATACACATACCATAAGCTTGAAGACTAAGCTAATTATGTGGCTTATACATAAAAAAACTTGTGTTATAAGTCAAGGCATGTGTCATAAAAAATCAACACATATTAGAGGTCCTATAGAATATCGCCACGTAGTCCTTAGTTAGATAGTATATATAGAGACAGGAGTGAAGTCTTCTTCACTTTTATCAACTCTTTTCTTGCTTCTAATCTAATTTCAAGAGTCTTAAGTTTTCTTGTCTTTTGGTAATAAGCCATTTTAGCTACTTTTTAAAATACATACTTCCTTACTTCTATTTTGTTACTCTTTCTTTAATATGGTGTCATATTGTGGTTTGGCTACTATGTAAAAATAATGTCATTATATATTTAATGTATAATTTACTTAACAATATTATGAGAGCCATGTTATTCGATTTTAGTTGATTATAGAATGTAATTAAATTACTACTTTAAAAGAAGGTTCTTTACAAGGATTACTATTAGAATTTGTATAACTTTATTTTTTTTTGATAGTAGCTTTTGAGATTAATTTTTTTTGATAGTAAATTTAAATATTTAGAGTCACCTTTACTAGACATTGGTGACCCTTGAAGTCTTATTTTAATTCTTTAATTTGGTATTTAGAGCATAAATTATGTAAATCTTATAAAAAAAAAAGAATTGAAGAAAGGTTTTTGTAGCAAAGGGAGTAATTAGGACACCAATATAGATGAATGGAGATGGATGATGAAAATCTCCATTCCTATTGGTTAAAAATCATGGCCAATGGACTTTGAGGAGGTTGCTCAAGGCCATATTAGAAATTAGGATTAGTTTTTTAAGACCATTTGAGCTTTGAAGGCTAAGATCAGCAAGTTTAGATTTTTGGCTATGGTTTTGGTATAAATCTTGTATGATTTGGAGTTTATATGAAGGAGATATAGGCACTCAAAGTTAAGGTGTTGATTTGGAAGCTACTATCACTCTTTTTGACATAACGCATGCGTACGGAGGGCAATTGAGAATTGGCAAATACGAATAGAAAGAACACTCTTGTGGCCACACTTTTGCATACCACTTGCTAGATTCCAAGTGGGAGTCAAGGAGATATTAGATTTTGAAGTCAACACATGCAATCTAAGGGTAGTAAGTAATCTGATTTACTAGTAGTTGTATCTTAAGCTATATCTTGAGAAATTTGAAAAGATTTTAGCTCAAAATTTCAAGAAATGTATATATTTATGCTAATAAACTTTGTACATAAGTTTGATGGCATTTGAGTATTGGATTCTTGAAATATTAAGAAAATAGTTCTCAGATGCTTGTAAATTAGGGTTTAGAGCATCTGCTAAGATTTCTTAACTGCCAAAAGATTAGTAGTGAATTTGTAGTTGGTTTTTTTTGGAGTAAAAATTAAGGGTGAATTCTACCTATCCTATCAATTTGAGGCAAATTGAATGGTTAGATCAAGAATTATAAATTTCTAAAGTTCAAGAAGAGAAAATCTTTTGCAGAAAAAATATGTTTTGAAGGGATTTTGCTATATTTTGAATTTTATACAAAATAAAGGAGTTTTGGAAGCTAAGACAAGATACATATAAAATTTTTAGGTAAACTCTCTACAATTAGATATCCAATATATTTTTAGATAGAAAAATACGTGATACAACACCATATATATGGTGATTGGATTAAAAGCACCTTCTGGATTATAACGCCATTTTTGAAAAGAATCCACAATTGTAAGATATTCTTTGTCGTGGATTTCATAGTTAATCTTGGCTATTGAAAATTTTCTAAAATAAAAAGCTACTATGTAAAGTTTATCATCTATTCCCATTTGTGATAATATGGCACTCAAAGCAAAGTCTGATGTATCTGTTTCTATAAAAAATGCCTTAGAAAAGTTGATGTAATATAAGATTAGTGCAAAAATAAAAACTGACTTCAAAGTTTCAAAAGATGCTTTAGCTTCTTTGCTCCACTAAATTTTGTCTTTACAAGTCAAACATATAAATAGAATTATAACTTGAAAGAATCTTTAATAAAAATCCAATAATAGTTAAAAAATCTTAAAATATATTAGACATCACTTACCATTTTTGAAATCTTCCAATCCATAATCATTTGAACTTTCTTAGGATCCATCATAAGCCTATCATTTGAAATGATGTATCCTAAAAAGTTGACTTGAGTAGTATAGATTATACACTTTTCTATCTTGGCATAGAATCTCACATCTCTTAATTTTTGTAATACATGACAAATATGAAATTCATATTCATCTGTATTTTTAAAATAGATTAAGATGTTGTCCACATAATAAACAATAAAATCATCTAAAAAATCTCAAAAAATATCATTCATTAAATGTTGAAAAGCTATCGGTGTCGTATTCTAATACGTCTATATGATGAAAATATAAATGAAGAAGATTTATTAATATTTAGTCACCTTGGGTGTTAGAAGCACTGGCCAATTCTAGTGCAAATACTGAGAGGCCAAGTTCAGTCACCCCATTATAGTCAGTCGGGGCATACTCACCAATAACAAAAAATGCTCCATTCGATTCCAATAATGGGAGTCAGCAGAAAGGGAAAGGACCAATTCAACGACGGGTGAGCCTGGTTCGAAGAGCCAATTGAATCCAATTTCAGAAGACCTCTAATCCAAGTCCTATTATGGACCTCTTATCCAATATAAGACCTGACTTGGTCGGGCAATCCAATGTGGTCCAATTACGGGCTTCGATTTTGTTTCAGGTTGTTCCGTTCTTTGTACCGTTCCGAGAACGTCTTTTTTATAAAAAGAATCTCTAAAGGGCAAAAATGGGAGGAAAAAAGTAGAAGGTCGGTTGTTCCAATTTGGGGGAGTCCAAGGCAGAGGAATAGGATCTTCTCATGGTTAAAGAAGAAAATTAGGATTTTAAGGGGGAGAGAGCTAGCTTCATGCTTCGGGAGAAAAAAACAAAGAATTGGGATTTTTTTTCTTTATAGGATTTTGAGAAGACTGGGACAATCGTTGCTGAAAGTCAGTGTTATATTGGTGAACTAGATTTTTTCTATAAGAGAAGAAAGGCTGGTACTCTTGATTTTTGATGAAATGAGAGATACTTTTGTGATTGAAATTCAGAGTTGTCTAGAAAGTTGAGTATACTGAATGCATCCATGGTTGTGTTAATCTGACTATATGGATAGAAGATATCTGCCAACAGTTTAAAGAGGTATTGGGAGTTGGTAAATTGGAGGTTGTTTAGGGTTTCTATGATAACTAGGGACCTACCAATAAGGATAAGAGGAATATCGGTGAGCGGCCAAGGGACATCGGTGCGGATTCCAACATAGCCTCACAATCTGTAAGCGAAGTTGAACTAGAACTTCTTGAGCATTCGAAAAGGCTTGCTGAGATACTAGCGATAGATGTTTCACAACAAGTCGGAAGGACAGATTGAGGATCACAGCTTGCCGAAGTTCACGGTCTAGGATTAAGGTAATTAATGATAAAGATAAAATATAAAATATAAAATAAAATAAAAATAATAAAAGAGATTGAAGTTATATAGGGTCTCTAGGCGTTTTATATTAGAATTAAGCTTTTACATTGCAGTTCGATATAGATTGTATTTGGGTAGTCAAGAACCCGATAGACTGCTTGAGTATTAGCGAAACACCATACTACCTCCTACAGCCAGACACTTGGCGCGTTCTCAAGTAAGATAGCACGTAATACAACATAAATGGTGAACCCAACGTGAAAGCTTGAGGTAGAAGGTATTGGATTTCATTTGATTTTATTTTTATGGAGAACAAAAATAGAAATTTTGAAGGATCTTTGGGAGGAGTTTCTAGTGGGGGTTCTTTTAAAGGATAAGGTATGCACATGGATCCGTTGTCATGATATAACATAATTAATAGATGAAAGAGTGTGGAGATTATTATAATTTAAGAGATCTTAGTTCAAAGTATTAGAACAAATTATCTTAGAAATATAGTTAATAGCCAAAGGGGTAGAAAAATTAAAAGGTATCAATGTTGCTTTTTAGAAAGGTGACTTCTACTTACTTTGTAGTACCATAAGTAAGACAAATCAAAGTAGATTGGAAAAATAAATGATATAGGAATCTTAAGAAGAAAGTTAAGAGTAAATTCTAGAAAAAAGTTACTTAGAAAAACTAGATATTGATATCCGGAAAGGGCCGGTTATGAACCAGGGTCGAAATCAGACCCTGAGGCACAAAACTGACTCTCGACGACGATTCCGGGACTCTTTGGCAGATCGGAGAAAGAGATTGGAGAGAAGGTTTGATAAAGTTTTTATGGGCGTTGATTTTGGATGAATTGGAGTTGATATGAATTTGTAAGAGCTTTGCAAAGTTGAGTTTTTTTTTCGGATGACTTGGATTTTATGAAATAAAATAGGATTTATGTTTCGAGTTATTTCGAGTGCTTTGTTGCCGATCTATGGATGAATTTTTTTGAATTCATGGTTATAATTGTGTTGAATACATTTTGTAAATTTGAGCTTGATCTAACGGTTGAACTGGGAGATATTGAGGTTTAACTGAGTCAAGATCTCAGAAAGTAGAATTTTAGGTCTAGTGAGGGTTTTTAAGATTTAATGCAATCCACTAATTGGATTGGAGTAAAACTTATGTGAGAGGATATTAAACTTGTTTTTCTATGTCTATGAGAAATTTGAAACCAATCGAAACACGCAAAGAAGAGAAATTGGCTCTAAAAGATTGGCAACAAGATTGGAGAAGGAGGCCGGCTAACACCCAAACACATTTTTGAGGGTTTCGTCAATTTGGTAACTCCGATCCTTTTCAAAAAAAAATTGCTTGTTTTGAACTTGATTTTTAAGAAGTGTGCAAATTTTGAATTGAGATCAATAGTTTATTCATTAGATATTGAGGTTTAAATCTGTCATAGGAATTACTAGGATTTGGATTAGGGTTTGGCTAGGGTTCGGTTTAGGGTTTGGATTAGGGTTTAGGGTTTTATTAGGGTTTGGCTAGGATTTGGTTTAGGATTTGGATTAGGATTTGAATTAGGGTTTAGGATTTGGATAGGATTTGATTTAGGATTTGGATTAGGGTTTAGGATTTGGATAGGATTTGATTTAGGATTTGGATTAGGGTTTGGATTAGGGTTTGGATTAGGATTTGGTTAGGATTTGATTTAAGATTTGATTTAGGAATTAGAATTTGGATTAGAGTTTAGGGTTGGATTAGAATTTTGGATTTAGTTAGGATTTGATTTAGGATTTAGATTAAAGTTTGGACTAGGGTTTGGTTAGGTTTGATTTAAGATTTGGTTTAGGGTTTAGAATTTGGATTAGAGTTTAGGGTTGGATTAGGGTTTGGATTAGGGTTTAGGATCTGGTTAGGATTTGATTTAAGATTTGAATTAGGATTTGGTTAGGATTTGATTTAAGATTTGGTTTAGGATTTAGGGTTGGATTAGGATTTGGTTTAGGGTTTGATTTAGGGTTTTTTTTAGGGTTTAGGGTTTGAATAGGATTTAATTTAAGATTTGTTTAGGATTTGACTTACGATTTAGGAATTATTAGGGTTTAAGATTTAATTAAGTTTGATCTAAAGTTGAGTGAAATTCAATAGGATTTTAACTAGAATTAAATTAAGGTTGAATTGACATATATTTGAGTAAAATTTGTAATCATTCTAATATTTCTTTAAGAATTTTATTGTTTGTTTGAAATTTCTTTGAGTTGTTTTGAATTTGATTACGTTTATTTACTATTATTATAGTCTAATTAGAGCATTGTTAGTATTCTATTTAGGATTTAATTATCGCAATTTCTATTCTTCCTTCTACAGCAAAGTGTCCGAAGCATTCTCAAGAAAGTCTTCACACATTACGACACCGTCTATTACTAGTCTGTTTCAAGCCTTTTCATTATCAATGCAGCAATAACACAGCAAATCTCGAAAAGAAGCTTTGGCAACCAAAGTATTGCAAGCAATAGTCAATAAAATTGATCAATTTGATGGAAGGAATATTTCAAGGTATTTAAGATGTTATGTTCGTGAAATGGAATTAAATCGAGTTTCTGAGAAGAAAATGGTTGAATTATTTGGACTTGCCACAATACCGGAGATAAGAGACCATATTACATCAATTACGGATCGTTATGGGAATTCATGGGAGGTTTTTTTACATGCATTAAAAGACGAATATTTCTTGATAGATGCTGATCAGGTTACTAAGAAGTTGTTTCTGGAATAGATTGAACGGCCTAATAAGAATTTGCAAGCAACAATGCTACTAAGGGAATTTGAGGGGCAGTGCTCTCAATTATTGAAGGTAGAAAAATTGACATTGGAGCTGAACAAAGTTGATCTATTTCTTCAAGCTGCTGATGGAGAATTGCAAGGGAAATGGGAACTCTTTCTTGAAGACAAAGAAGAAGATGAAGGATTGACAATAAAGTGGAAGAACGTTGAAGATGCGGTGGAGTTGCTTGCAAAAAGAGAAAAGAAGAAGGATAGGAGCAATATTCTGAAAACATTACAAGCACCCAAAGCTCCAGTACGTACAACACCAACAATAATGCCTATAGTTCAATCTTCGACATCCTTATCAAAGAAAGCAAATATGGAGATGGAAGAAATTATAAGAGGAATGCGAGATCTTCAAATCAAATTGGCAAGACTTGAAGAGAATACTTCTACAAACAATTTGAAGAATGTTTCAAAACAAAGATATGTACAAAGATGCATTTGGTGTGATGATGCTTCACACACTAGGAAAGATTGCAATGAATTTAATAATATGATACGGCAAGAAATTATTTGCTAGAAAGATAGGAAGATAGCATTAAAAGATACGGAGGATCTTCTTCAAACCAATTTTTGCAAGGAAAGAATGAGAGCATTAGTTTAAGATTACCTAAAAGAGCGCAAAACAGCAACACGAGAAAGTGCAAGTTATAATGCTAGAGTAGAGGATGATCTTAGTGGAAGTACGGAAACTAGTGAGTTTTGGACTTCTGCCATTTCTACAATGCAAGAAGAGAAATTACCTCGAGAAGCATTATTGATGACTGTAGCTACAATACGAGGTGCAATAGATTGGGAGGATCCTGTTGAGTCTCTTTCAGTTCATACATATATTGCTAAGAGCCAACATGAAGCTTTGATAGAAGAAAAGAGACGAGAAAATTTTGATGATATGAGAGAAGGAAATTCTTCTAAGAGACAAACTCGAGGAGACAAGGCTTAGGAGGCAGCTTCACAAGAATTGTCTGTAAAGGATACCTCAGCATCATTGGAAGAAAAAATAAGGGAGACAAAGGATAAGGGCAAATCAATTGCTTATAAGCTACTTTCTGACATTGAAGCGGCAACAAATTTGAAAGGGGTGTTGGAAGAACGTATATTAAACGCTAAGGTAGAATTCACATTGAAAGAGGTCTTGGGAATTGCAAAGAAGGAGTTTCATGATGTTATCATTGATAGCATTAAGTGAAAGAGGCAATTAATGGGCAAAATTGGAATGAGTCATGCTATTGATGCAAGAATATATAAAGATGAAAAAGGGGTTGATATTGGTTACAAGCAACCATCAAATGAAAAGAATGGATATAATCAACGAGTACGTTTCAAAGATTATATTGATAAGGAAATAGAAATTTTGAGCTATTATACTCAAAAGCATTGGACAAGGGCAACTATTGAGGTATTGATGAAAGTAGGAGATATAAAAGAACCAATTGTTGCTTTAGTCGACAATGGTTTTGAAATAAATCTTATGTCTAAAGATCTTTATAAGAAGCAAAAATGGCCAATTGATATGGAAAATGGATGGGCAATACGAGCAACCAATCACACACGGGGCGAATTACATGGAGCTTATCCATATGTCAAAATTCGGATTGAGGATGTTGCGACGAAGTAATATTTTTTTGTTCAAGATACAATGTCTTATCCATTGATTTTAGGACAATCTTATATTACGACAACACAGATGGAAACAAAAGTACTTGATGATGGATCTGCTTATACAAGGATACGTAGCGAAGATGGGAGGAAAGTTGTACAATTTCTAGCAGTACCTCCTAACCATGAATGGAATCGAGATAGGTTGAGGGAGAAATCATTGCCAAAGATTGTTGAAGGATTTAAGGATTTTGGGGAGGTACCACTGTAAAGCGAGATTATGGAGGTACAAAAGAGGAAGTACTCTCGCGAGATCAATGTGCCTTTGATGCGAGTTTTATTGGTATTTTGGAAAATGGAAATATTATGTATAAGAAAGTTGATGATTTTAAAAGAAAAGAAAAAAAAAGATTATATAATATTCAAGGAGAATTACGTAAGTTAGGTACATTATAAGATGATGAGAGGATTTTAGGTGTTTATGAAGAAAATAGACTGGAAGATTCATTGGAATTGATTACATCTATTGGGTTAGGGAATAATGATAAGATTCTTGAGATTCATTCAAGAGAGGTTTATACCATAGTTGAATCTTTTCAAGCACTAGAAGTCACTGTAGAGACGAGATATAAAATGACAGATAAGAAGGTAAAGCCTGTTGCCGGATCATTACCATAAGATTCTAAAGAAAAAATGGGAGAAGCATCAAAAAAAGCAAGTTTAAGAGATCCAATGAGTATTAGACATCAGTTTACTAAAGAGACTTTTGAAGAATTGAAGATTAGTTCTGATGGTTCTTTATTGCCGGAGGCAATTACTTGTTTCAAAAAAGTTGTTGGCTAAACAAGGTAGATCGTTTGCCTTCGAATCTCATGAAATTGGGTGTATAGATCCGAATATTATAACACCTATGGTTATCTTCACTGTACCGCATGTACCTTGGAATCTAAGACCGATTCCAGTATCGAGGGCATATTTACCTAAATTGGTGGAATTATTAAAAGAAAAGATAAAGATGAAAATATTGGAACCTTCATTTGCGTCGTATTCTAGTGGATGGTTTACGGTACCTAAGAAGAATGGGTCACTACGATTTATTCAAGATATTCAGTCAATGAATGCAGTAACTGTGAGGAATGCAGGAATTGGACCTATTGTGGATGAATTTGGTGACGCGTTTGCTGGAAGGGCGATCTATTCAATGGGTGACTTGTATTCAGATTATGATGAATTTTAACTTGCCGAAGGAAGTAGAGATATGACAACAATGAGGACACCACTTGGATTGGTTAGAATGTGCACTCTTCCTCAAGGTGCGACCAACTCAGTTGCACATATGATGAATGGGATGAATAAGGTATTGAGTAATTTTATTTCGAAAAAGACTATGCCTTTTCTAGATGATATTCCAGTAAAAGGGTGTAGAGAAGGAGACAAGGATGAAACTTTAGATAAGAGAGGGTGTCGCAAATATGTTGTTGATCATATAAATGATTGTAAAAAGATTTTAACTCGGCTTGGAGAAGTTCATCTTACATTATCGGGTATGAAGTCCGTATTTGGATCCCTCATTATGCTCACATAGCGGATTCATTATATGATTTGTTACGTAGGAGCTACCGATTTAAATGGAAAAAAAGGCATATTCATGCAATGCAAAGATTGAAGAAATTATTAATGTCACCTCCAATATTGAAGAAGGTTGATTATAAGTGCAATAGATTAGTGATTCTTACTGTGGACACTAACCCAATTGCCATTGGATGGACTGTGGGTCAAGATGATTCAAGTGGGAATAGATTTGCAATTCGATTTGGGGCTAAAGTTTTAAGTATTCATCAGTGTGCATATTTATAAGTGAAAAGAGAACTTTGGGGAGTTGTTTTGGCTTTGAAAGCTAAAAATGACTATTTAATTGAAATAGTAATAGTAATTGAAACAGATTGCTTGCCATTGCTTGGAATGATTACTAACTGTTCAACGCCAGATATTGCAATGTTGAAATGGATTGCTTATATTAAGTCACTAAATCCAGAATTTAAGCATGTTACTGGGAAAGACAATTTAGTAGCAGACATGCTATCTCGAGTAAGATATGAGAGGGAAGACAAAATGGTTGAAGACAATGATGACGTCGGATTAAAATTCTATTCATTATCAAATCTCAACAAGGAAGACAAGCTATTTCTTGAAGAATCTTACGAAGGAGAATTATTAGATATTGGTCATTACTTGAATATTTTGACTAAACAGAGGAATTGGTCTACAAAAAAATTCAAATAAATAAGAAAAAAAACATATAGATTTTTGCTTTGAGATGGATTCTTATGGAAGAGATCAAAGAAAAGATTTGGGATGCCACAACAAGTGATAGGTAAAAAAGAAGAAAAAATAAAATTATTAAAGGAGTTCATGATAGTTTATGGGCAGGGCATAGAGGAATCTGGGCTACTTTTGCTAAACTCAAGGAACGATATTGGTGGAAAAATATGTATCGAGATGTGCTCTCATTTGTAGAGTCATGTGAAATCTGTCAATCGTATTCTAATATCCGACATCGAGATGGTCTTCATCCTATATATCCTCTGGCTATTCATTTTAAATGGGTTGTTGATTTGGTTATTATGCCAGTTGGGTTATGGCAGATGAGGTATTTGGTTTTAGCTCGTGAAGATTTATCAAATCAAGTAGAAGGAAGAGCATTGAGGACAAAATCTACAAAGGGGATTTGTAGGTTTTTGCTTGAAGATGTCATTTGTCGCTACAGATGCGTAGGAAAAATCACTACAGATCGTGGAGAATGAAATGCACAAGAAGCTCGTAAGTTCTTTGAAAGATGTGGGATTAAACTATCACTGATTACTGCTTATAATCCAAAAGGGAATGCAAAAAGCGAACATGGTCACCCACCAATTGTGAAAGCATTAGTCAAAGCTTGTAATAGGAAAGTTAAAGAGTGGCCACGCCTTTTGTCATTTGCATTATGGGCTGATCGGACAACACATAGTTCGGTGACAAGATATATGCCAGTAGAACTTATGACAGGTCAAAAATCAATTATACCAATTAAAGAAAGGGTACTTACTTGGAGTATGCTACCATGGGAAGATGGATTGACAAGAGAAGAACTTTTGACTATTAAGATTCGACAATTGGAGCAAAGATCGGAAGATGTGCAGATAGCATTAGAAAGGTTAAAAAGAGCAAGGTTATAAAACAAGGGGCGATTCGATAAGCAACATCGATTGAGACCTAAAGAAATTAAAGAAGGTGATTGGATACTTGTTTATGATAGTAGTTTGGAGAACTAATATTGCACTTTATAGAAGTTTTCAAAACATTGATTTGGATCGTATATGGTAACAACTATTCATGTTAATGAGACAAACTCATTGCAAGAATTAGATTGTACAAGATTAAAAATATCAATTGCAGGGAAGAGAGTAAAATTGTTTAAATAAAGATATACAAAAAAAAATATAGAAGACCTTAATGAAGACATAGATATTCCGCAGTGAGAAGATGAAATTGATTTGGATAGCAGAGATGTGTTAGGGACATAGTCCTTAGACCTTTCTAGAGACAAGTTTCTAGAACCTTCTAGAAAGAAGTCTCTAGAAACTTCCAGAAGATTCCTTGAATATTTTCTTAGAATATTCTTCAAAGATTCTCTAAAGATTCTTTGAAGATTTCCTAAAGATTCCCTTAGAAGGCTCTAGAAGATTCTTAGAATATTCTAGTAGATTCTAAAAAGTTACTTGAGAAGCTTCCTAGCTCTTGGATAGTTGCTCGAGAAGCTTCATAGTTCTTGGGAAGCTTCTTGATGCGCTTCCTTAGAACCATAGGCCAGTAGTATATATAGGAGTCGAGGCTGAAGAGTTCTTCAGTCTCGACAACACATCTCTTGGAGTTCTAGCTCACCTTTCTGGTGTTGTTCTTGTACTCATCTGTTTAATCTAGTTCTGTCACTTCTTCTTGAACTTCTTGTTAGATTTCAAGTCTGTATTTTGTGTCCATGACAGTTTGTCGAGACTACCTTTATCTTAATATCAGAGCTGAATCCTTCTTGTTTGAGAGCGGATTACCCCTTTTCTTGAAGGTATTCTAGCGCTTTAGGGGTTGCGGATTACCTTCCTCTAAACAGATATTTTCTCAATCACAATATCAGAGCTTAGTTCTTTGAGGCAAAGAGTGGACTACCCCTTTCCTTGGAGATACTTGAGCGTTCTAAGGGTTGCGGATTACCCTCTCTTGGACTGATGTTAATTCCTTCTTTTTGTTAAGCATAGCTAATAGAAAAGACTGTTAACATCGATTTCAGAGCTTTGCCTTCTTGATAGAGTGCGGATTATCCCTCTTCTCGAAAGCATTGAGGCATTTTTAGAGGTTGCAGATTATCCTCTTCTAAAACTGAAATCGTTTAGTGTTTTTTTTTCCTTTTCTCCGAGTAGGTTTTAGTGACAAGTAGTGCTACAATTTTTTCCAAGAGACTTAGCAATTTCTTCTTCTCTCAAAATTTTAATCCATCTATTCTCTAAATATGGAAGTAGACCAGGTCATAGACAATGTATCTCCAGAAGTAGACAATAGAGTGGCAACTCTTGCAGATCTTCAAGCTCTTATGAATAGTGTACGAAAGGAGATTACATTTCTTCGCAATCCAAGTAAAGAACCTCAAATTGATCTAGTGACCGAAGAAGCTAGACGCAAAATTCATAGCCTACAACAAGAGATTATTCGACTGAGAGAAACAAGACATGTGTCACATACGACCCCTATAGATACTTCAAGGATTAGTACAAAAGAACCAAAAGCGAGTATGTCAGACAAGTTTGACGGAACAAGAGCCAACTTTCGAGGTTTTGTGCAACAAGTACGGCTTTACCTACGCCTATACCCTTCTCGTTATCCGAATGTATTTACCCAGGTTGCTTTCATAGGTACTCTTCTATCAGGAAATGCTCGCTCTTGGTTTGCTCCACTATTGGAGAAGGATTCTCCAATATTATACGACCTAGAGGCTTTCATAGAGAGACTTACTGCTACGTTTGGAGATAGCGATCGAGAAAGAGTGGCTGAAAGAAAGATACAAAATCTGCGACAAGGATCACGTTCTGCTGCAATCTATGCTGTAGAATTTCAACAGCTTACATGTGATCTTGATTGGAATGATAAGGCGTTCATGACACGATTTCGATATGGACTGAGAGATGATGTCAAGAACTTATTGATCACCATGCCTAAGGCGGATACTTTAGAAGAACTTATATCTCAGGCAATTATTTGTGACAACCGCCTCTTTGAATTACGCCAAAAAAGACGATCAGGCTGGAGAAATGATGGAGCATTTGCTACATTTTCAAAAGGTCCAGAGAATCACTCCACAGATCCTGAACCCATGCAAATTGATGCGGTACGTTTCAAACCCCTCACAATTGAGGAAAGGAAGCGACGGTTTGAACAAAACTTGTGTTTATATTGCAGAGAAGCGGGCCATAAAGCTGTAGATTGTCGGAAGAAACAGAAGCCTCAAACAATAAGACTCAAGAGTACAAGCATGCAGGAAAACAAAGATGCCCAGCCACAATAGGGACCGTGCGGCTGGACATCTCAACATCCAAAATTAATCAAGGTCCCTTTCTCTCAGCTCAACCTTCAGATTGTTTCATGGTACCTTTACATCTGGGTATTTAAGCACTACAAGTCGATGCTTTATTAGACTCGGGTGCATCCGCTTGCTTTATAGATGAAGAGTTTGCCAAGCTTCACAATATTTCTCTTGTAAAGAAACTTAAGCCTGTCCATGTAGAAGTCATAGATAGACGACCATTGTCTTCGGGCAATGTTATCCATGAAACTAAACCATTGAAGGTATGTCTTGAAAACCATGAGAGCAATATTGTGTTTAATGTTATCAAGACCCCTTCATGTCCTATCATTTTGGGAATATCTTGGCTTGATAGATATAATCCATTGATAGATTGAAAGTTGCGGAAAGTGACATTTCCAACAAACTCCTTGAAGGTGGAATCTGCCAAGACAATGTCTAGAAACAAATCCTTGTTTATAGGTGCAAGGGCTTTCATGAAGGAAGCCAAGCAAAATATACCTCTTGTCATCTTTGCAACTCCGACTCGAGAAGATGCAACTCCGACTTTGGTTATTCCAAAGCAGTATGAAGAATTCAAAGATGTCTTTGAAAAGAAGAATGCTGATATGCTGCCAGAGCATCGACCCTATGACTGTGCCATTGAATTGCAAGAAGGAGCACAACCACCTTTTGGACCAATCTACAATTTATCGCAGACGGAGTTGACTGAGTTGCGGAAGTACATTGACGAGAATCTAGCCAAGAACTTCATCCGTCATTTGAAGTCGCCAGCTGGGGTACCAATCTTATTTGTGAAGAAGAAAGATGGCTCACTACGGATGTGCGTGGACTATCGAGGTCTCAACAAGGTGACAAAAAAGAATCGCTACCCACTGCCTTTGATCTCTGGTCTTCTAGAATAACTTGGGCGTGCAAGGATCTTTACAAAGATTGACCTAAGGGGAGCTTACAACCTTGTGCGAATCAAGGAAGGAGATGAATGGAAGACAGCTTTTCGAACAAGGTATGGCCATTTTGAATACAATGTCATGCCATTTGGTCTTACTAATGCTCCAACGGTCTTTCAACACATGATGAATGACATCTTTCGAGAGCATCTAGACGATTTTGTTGTCATCTATCTAGATGATATTTTGATATTTTCTAAGAACGAGGAAGAACATGAGAAGCACGTTCGTCTGGTACTCAAAAAACTACGGGAGCGAGGACTCTATGCCAAATTGGAGAAGTGCTTATTTCACCAAACTGAGATGGAGTTTTTGGAATTCATCGCGACTACGGAAGGATTGAAGATGGATCCAAAGAAGGTGGAAGCAATCATGTCTTGGGAAGTTCCGAAGACGGTTAGGGACGTACAATATTTCCTTGGATTTGCTAACTACTATTAGATCTTCATCAAGAATTATTCTCAAGTTGCTGCCCACCTCACTCGATTAACGTGCAAGGACAAGCTCGAATGGGGACCTATCGCAGAAAAAGCATTCCAAGATTTGAAGATGGTATTTACTACAGCTCCAATCTTGGTACATCCGGACTTTACAAAGGCCTTTTATTTGGAGACAGATGCTTCAGATTTTGCTTTGGGAGCTGTACTTTTATAGATGGGCGTAGATGAGAAGCTCCATCCAGTTGCGTTCTATTCTCGAAAATTCTCTGCTGCTGAGATCAACTATGAGATCCACGATAAGGAACTCCTTGCTATAGTAGATTCTTTCCAAGAGTGGCGCCACTTTCTCGAAGGAACTGCACATCCAGTGACCGTATATACGGATCACAAGAATTTGGAGTATTTTATGTCGGCTTGGGTTTTGAATCGGCGTCAAGCTCGGTGGAGTATGTCGCTATTCAGGTTCGACTTTGTTATTACTTATCGGCTTGGGAAGCAACAAGGGTGGTCCGATGCATTATCAAGGAGATCATATCTTGCGCCAAAGGCTGGAGATGCAGCATTTGATCAACAGTGCACGACATTGTTGAAGCCAGAGAAATTTCGACTCAACGCAGCTATGTACCAATTGATGCTGACTTCCTCGACCAGGTACGGGCCGCAACCATTGAAGATTCTCTAGCCCTTGATATCAAGCAACATGCTAGTGATGATAAATTCAAGATGGAAGGAGATCTAGTATATTTCGAAGAGTGGTTGTATATCCCAAAAGGGCCAACACGACTCAGAGTTCTTCAATCTCGTCATGACTTTCCAGCTGCGGGACATTTTGGATTCAATAAGACCTTGGAACTTATTTCCCGCGATTTCTGGTGGCCTCAAATGTGGAAGGATGTGAAAGATTTTGTTGTATCTTGTGACATTTGTTCAAGATCCAAAAACCCTCGACATCGGCCTTATGGACTTCTACAGCAATTGCCTATTCCGCGCCGACCATGGTCTTCGGTTTCCATGGACTTTATTATGGATCTACCACCATCGAATTCATTTGACAGCATTTTTGTTGTCGTAGATCGGCTTACAAAGATGGCACATTTTGTCCCTTGCAAGAAGACATCGTCAAGCGAAGACACAGCAAGACTCTTTCTTGATAATGTGTAACGATATCATGGTCTACCAGATGATATCGTATCGGATCGAGGAACCCAGTTTGTGTCAAAGTTTTGGAAATCTCTTTTTGAGATATTGAAGGTGGATATCAAGCTTTCTTCGGCATTTCATCCTCAAACGGACGGCCAAACAGAACGAGTGAATCAAGTTTTAGAGCAATATTTACGTTAAACCATCAACTATCAACAAGATGATTGGGCCGCATATCTACCACTAGCCGTGTTCGCATATAACAACACCCTTCATGCGTCAACTCAACAAACGCCATTCTTTCCAATTATGGATACCATCCGAAGCTTGACTTATGGAGTTCATCAACGATTAACAATTCGGCAGCTGAAGGATTGGTGAAGGAGCTTTCGCAACTTCAAAATATATTGAAGCTTCAATTGCAAACTGCCCAAGAATCTTACAAGGCGTCCGCGGACAAATTTCGGAATCAGACACCTAAATTCACGATTGGAGACAAAGTTTGGCTACTTTGACGAAATATTAAGACCAAGCGCCATGTGACAAATTGGACTATCGGAGATTGGGACCATTTGTTATCCAGAAGCAGATCAATCCTGTAGCGTATCGTCTGGAGTTACCAGCTACTATGAAGGTACATCCTGTCTTTCATGTTTCTTTGTTGGAGCCTTATCGAGAATCGTCTTTTCCTAGAAGAGTACAATGTCCACCACCTAGCATAGAAATAGAGAACCACAAAGAATACGAGGTGGAAAAGGTCCTGGATTCACGGCAAAGACGAGGTAAATTAGAATACTTTGTGCATTGGAGCGGTTACGATATTAATAAACAAACATGGGAGCCGGCCAAAAATCTCGCGAATGCGTCACAAAAGGTACAGGAGTTTCATCGACGATATCCTGAGAAACCTAAGCCGGTTCGACGATAGCTTCTTACTGAAGCTTGCTCATCCAGAAAACAGAAAAGAAGAGAGAGCACCACCAAAATCCATAGTTGATGTAGTCATTCTCTCCAAGATAGCGTAGAACTTTGTTAGTAGCCCAAGTTTGTTCTTATTGTTTTAGCCTTTGAATATGGATAGCCAAGATACTACACTTGTCATGTCATCTCAAGCAACTAGCTCACGAAGACGACCGCGAGATGAAGAACCGCTTGCACCACGACGACGTCGAAGGATTCCGAGTAACAGATCGCTGGTGATTGTATTTGAGGTCGAGCCTGCCTACAATGGTCAGCCAGAAGGAGTGTTTGTAGGACAATTTCACAATGAAGACACAGAGGTTCATGCTTGGTCAGAAGTTGAAGGCGTGGGCCACTACCGTTGGCTTCAAGGACCATTGAATCACTTGCCTCGTGAAAAACAATTGGAGTTCATAGCAGAGGTTATGCGACAAATCTTCATTTTCTTGCGTTGGTATTGACTGACGATAACATTGCTTCTCGGAGACCTCGAAGCTAAAGGAGGAGGTGATGTTAGGGACATAGTCCTTAGACCTTTCTAGAGACAAGTTTCTAGAACCTTCTAGAAAGAAGTCTCTAGAAACTTCCAGAAGATTCCTTGAATATTCTCTTGGAATATTCTTCAAAGATTCTCTAAAGATTCTTTGAAGATTTCCTAAAGATTTCCTTAGAAGGCTCTAGAAGATTCTTAGAATCTTCTAGTAGATTCTAGAAAGTTACTTGAGAAGCTTCCTAGCTCTTGGATAGTTGCTCGAGAAGCTTCATAGTTCTTGGGAAGCTTCTTGATGCGCTTCCTTAGAACCATAGGCCAGTAGTATATATAGGAGTCGAGGCTGAAGAGTCCTTCAGTCTCGACAACACATCTCTTGGAGTTCTAGCTCACCTTTCTGGTATTGTTCTTGTACTCATCTGTTTAATCTAGTTCTGCCACTTCTTCTTGAACTTATTGTTAGATTTCAAGTCTGTATTTTGTGTGCGTGACAAGATGGTGGAGATGGCCTAGACAAAGATTTGAAGAACATATTATGAATCAAACAGCAACTAGGTTAATTGGTACATAACAAAGGATGCACAGATTCAGAGGAGGTGGATGTCGTGTTGTAACACGTGTATATGATAAAAATATAAATGAAGAAGATTTATTAATATTTAGCTACCTTGGGTGTTAGAAGCGGTGGCCAATTCTAGTGCAAATACTCAAAGGCCAGGTTCAGTCACCCCATTACAATCAGCCGAGGCATACTCACCAGTAACAAAATGCTCCGTTCGATTCCAATAAAGAGAATCAAAAGAAAGGCAAAGGACCAATTCAACGACGGGTGAGCCTGGTTCGAAGAGCCAATTGAATCCAATTTCAGAAGACCTCTAATTTAAGTCCTATTACGGACCTCTTACCCAATATAAGACCTGACTTGGTCGGGCAACCCAATGTGGTCCGATTACGGGCTTCGATTTTGTTTCACGTTGTTCCGTTCTTTGTACCGTTTCGAGAATGTCTTTTCTGTAAAAAGAATCTCTAAAGGGCAAAAATGGGGAGAGAAAAGAAAGAGGTCGATTGTTCCAATTCGGGGGAGTCCAAGGCAGAAGAATAGGATCTTCTCATGGTTAAAGAAGAAAATTAGGATTTTAAGGGGGAGAGAACTAGCTTCATGCTTTGGGAGAAAAAGACAGAGAATTGGGGTTTTTTTTCTTTATAGGATTTTGAGAAGACTTGGGCAATCGTTGCTGAAAGTCAGTGTTATATTGGTGAACTAGATTTTTTCTGTCAGAGAAGAAAGGCTAGTACTCTTAATTGTTGATGAAATGAGAGATACTTCTGTGGTTGAAATTCAGAGTTGTCTAGAGGTTGAGTATGCTGAATGCATCCGTGGTTGTGTTAATCTGACTGTATGGATAGAAGGTATCTGCTAACAGTTTAAAGAGGTATTGGGAGTTGGCAAATTGAGGATTATTTAGGGTTTCTATAATAACTGGGGACCTACCGACAAAGATAAGAGGAATATTGGTGAGCGGCCAAGGAACATCGGTGCGGATTGCAACATAGCCTCACAATCTGTAAGCGGAGTTGAACTAGAACTTCTTGAGCATTCGAAATGACTTGCTGAGATACTAGCGATAGATGTTTCACAACAAGTCGGAAGGACAGATTGAGGATCACAGCTTGCCGAAGTTCACGGTCTAGGATTAAGGTAATTAACGATAAAGATAAAATAAAAAACATAAAATAAATAAAATAAAATAAAAATAACAAAAGAGATTGAAATTATATAGGATCTTTAGGTGTTTTATATTGGAATTAAGCTTTTACATTGCAGTTCGATATAGATTGTATTTGCGTAGTCAAGAACCCAATAGACTGCTTGAGTACTAGCGAAACACCATACTACCTCCTACAGCTAGACGTCCGACGCGTTCTCAAGCAAAATAGTACGCAATATGACACCAGTGCATTTGTAAGTCCAAAAAGCATGATGTTGTATTCAAAATGCCCATATCTAGTTCAAAATACAATCTTCCATTCATTTCATTTTTTAATATGTACTAAATTATATGCTCTCCATAGATCTATTTTTGTGTAGATCTTAGCTTGATTCAATTGATCAAGAAGTCAAAATATCAAAGATAGAAGGTATTTATTTTTGATGGTGATCTTGTTGAGTCCTCAATAATCAACACACATCCATAATGATATAACTTTCTTTTTTATAAATAAGATTGGAGCTCTTACTGGTGATTTGGAATGGCGTATGAAATTCTTGGTTAGATTTTCTTCAATATATTCTTTGACTTTAGCCAATTCATTTTGTGATAAACTATAGATTAGTCCAAATGGCGGTTGAGCTTTTTCTTGAAGGTCAATTGAGTAGTCAGAGGGATGATTTTTTGGAAGAGTATCCATATTCTTTTTTTCAAATACATCTTTAAATTCTTGATATTGGTTGAGAATGCTATTTGAAGACTTTGCATTATTAGAAACATGTGTGGCATAAATGACATAAAATGATCATTCTTTTGTACCATACAAGAAAGCTCTTGCACATATAAACATAGGTTTAATTGTACTAGACTTATGTCTTTCTATTAGATTAATTTCACTCTTAATTATGCTTTTAGATAAGTCAAGGATATGAGAAATCTAATCTATGAAAAGATTATATTTTTTTAACCATGATAAATCAAAAATGATTGGATTAGAGGGAGATCTAATTATATTAAAGATTATGCAACTACTATAACCATTTATTGTTATATCTATAGGAAGTATTTCATTTGTAATATCTTCCAAAGATAATGGACGACTATCTATGACTTCTACATGAACAGATTTAGTTTTTTGTAGTAATGGAATTTTATGACTTTTAACAAATTCTATGTCTAAGAAACAAGCTGAGGCTTCTAAACCTATCAAGGTGGAGGCTTTATAATTATTAGGTCCTAAATATATATTTATTATAAAACAAGGAGAGGATTCTGAGGAGAAGATAGGACCTTCATTAAAAATTGTACAAGATTCTAGCCGCACAATCTCTATTGTAGCTAGACAAATTTATTTTCCAACACATTATTTTCTTTGATAAATGTACTTTTCATTTTATAATTTTTTTGTTTCTTTGAAAAAATTTGAGTAATATGTTTAGGTTCTCTACAATATAAGCACAATCTTTCTTGACAATGATGAGTCTTTTCTTACTCAGTAAGAGGTTTAAAATATACCACATCAATTTGTATATCTTCTACTTTTGAATGTATGTATTGAAGAGATGTTGGTAATGCCATCGAATTGTAGTAACATTGATGCTTATTTGTACGACTCTCAAATCAAAATTCAAAAAGTCGATTGTCATATTTCATAGCAAAGTCAATTGTTTGATTCAATGTTTGAAGATCAGGTAAGTTGAGCATCAATTTCTTTACTTCATATTATAATCCATAGAAAAATTGGCTAATAAGTACAATATCATCCCACTTGATATCAATTACAAGTTGTCAAAATTATGAAGCATATAACATTACAAATCGATTACTTTATTGTAACATATGGATCTTATTCGTTGCAACATAAGTTGCATCATGTTCTCCATACATAGACCGAAATTCCACCAAAAATACCTCCAGATTATCCAATATTGGATCTCGTCATTCAAAAAAAGATGAAAACCACGTTAGTGTTGAACTTGAAAGAAGTGTACCAATGAATCTAACTTGTGATCTTGAAGTTGGATAGATTTGAAATTGAAGTTCAATCACAAGTTGTACTTGATTGATAAATCCTCAAAATTTGGATCTTATACCATCAAACTTCTCAAACAAAGCAATTCTTGGTTCTCTAACACTTGAAGGATGTTCCATCATGGGTGGAAGGACATGATTTGGTGCAGATATTAAAGCAACTCTAATCATCTCTGTATCCTCACTTCCTGCCATTATTATTGATTCTTGTAGTGGTAAGCTAAGTTGATGCATTGCAAGCATCAACTTCTTCAATTGCTCTTGCATTTGTGCCATTGCACTCTTTATTTTAATAAGCTCTACCATAATAACACTCAAAAAAATATCTAATACCATTCAAGTCAAGTAAAAGAAAGAACTTGAGAACAAAAAAAATACTAAGAAAAATATCAATTTAGAAGAGGGTAATCCGTAACTTCTAATATACTTACATCTTATCATGAGAAACGAATAATCTACTCTTAATCAAGATAAGATAAAGCTCTAATATTATAAGTGTACTCTTATCAATTTGTTAAAGACATGAACTACAAGATGATGCATAAATCAATGAAATCCATATCAAAGAAAGAGTAAAAAATAGAAGTAAAGAAGTGCATATATTAAAAAGAAAATAGAATAGCTTATTGCCAAAAGAGAAGAAAACTTGAGACTCTTGAAACTAGAGTAGAACCAAGAAATGAGTTGATAAGAGTGAAGAAGACTCCGCTCTTGTCTCTATATATACTATCTAACTAAGGGCTACATGGCAATGTTCTATAGGACCTCTAATATGTGTTGAATTTGTATGATACATGCCTTGACTTACAAAGCAAGTTTTTCTATGTGTAAACCACATAATTAATTTAGTCTTCAAACTAACAATATATATAATAAATGGTCAACTTGTTGACTACTTTTCTAATCCAAAAAGATAATTATAGATACCTATAAAGTCAAAGTAGTATCTATGAAGCTTCTAAGAAGCTTCTATGAAAGATATTATAGAATTAACTTATTTTTATCACTTCTACTTATTTCTACTTATTTATACAAGTAATTACTAGCTTACATGTGTATGTCTGTGATACATATCTACTATTGACAATCTATTTTCTATTTTTTCTTAATAATTCTATTATTCACTCAAAAAAAATTTTGATTTTAAGTACATTAAGTATATTTTTTTATATTAAATATTCAAGTGATTCAATTCAATGACTCACAAAAGCATAAGATAGTTTAGAATAATATTGTCGAGAAGAGTTACTACTCGATTTTGGAATATGTGAGGATCTATTATTTTTAATAAATTTTCTTTCATATAAAAAGTACTATTTTTAGAATTATATTTTAAATAATTCATTGATATTTATTATAATATATTAAATAATTATGTTGAAAAACTTAAATCATTAATTCTACCTTGGAAAGTAATGAATGCATTCCATGAATCAAGAAGAGTAGCTAATAATAAATTGACTTATTGTGATTTTGTGAAAATAAAACTAGTAATAATAGCTTCCTTGAGAATATACTTCTAATTTTTTTTATAAATGCATGAATATCTTCATTCTCATTTATAGTTAAATGACAAAGATTCTTGTAAAAATATATTTGAGAAGCTTTATTTGATTGTTTGTAAGTATGCTTGATTTAATCCCAAACTACCTTTGATGAAGACAATTTGAGTAGTATTATAAGTTACTTATCTCTATAATACAAAAGTATTTGTGCAAAGGCTTTGACATAGTTCAAATTCCAGACATGATATTGTATCAAATTAAATGTATCAAATGCAACTTTAGAGCCATTAACTACTCCCCATAATTCTACTTGACTTCAGATAATCTCTATTTTAATATTCCAAGTGCAATAGTTATTTGCAAAAAATAAGGATATTAATAGAGTACAATAAGAGCTATGAAAAGCCATAGTAGATAGAGTTTCTTACTTATACTAAAGAGAATGAAGGACAATTTGTACTCTAATATCATGTAAGAGAAAGAATAATAAAAATGATAAAATAAAGCATGAAGTATATTAATAAAATAACTTCATTACATCATATTCATAAAAGCCTTTTATATTGTCTTATGGAGGGAAGTAATCATAACTTCTCCATAACTACTTTGTAACTACCTAAAGGTAATTCTTCATTTACTAACATGTATTAATTAATCTAATATATATTAATAAATCTAACAAGGAACTGGTTTGATGAGGCTCGAATGCTCAATGTAATTATATTAGCTTCCTCATTGATACAATAATATCTGCCTCTCATAAACCAAACAATGCAATTGTCAGATATGAAAGATAGACTAATTAATGATCTTCTAGTGGCTCGCACTACAATCTGTAGTAACTTAGTGTCCTTACAAATAACCTTGTAGTCCCTAAAATTTGTACTTCAAATCGGGTGGAGACGAGCTCTGCGCAATGCAGATGGGTTTGACTCTAGTCCAATGAATACTGGGCAGAAACATAACCTTGTGTCGAGTTTTACAATATAACTCAAGGAACTTCTATCCTGTTTCTTTGTAACCCCTAATGTTGCTAAAACATTTCAGCATCAGATCTATAATCTATTAATAGTAAAATCTAAAGTTAAATTCGCAACACAACAATAACAGTACATCATTCGATGGCTTGATAGCATTTTAAAATAATTCAATTTTGACCAGAGAGATTTTTAATTTGACTTACCTAAAAAGTCCTCCCTAGATCCCTCATTTTCGTTGGCTTTGATGTTCTGATCTTGCAAGGGGTGAGGGGGGTGGCCTATGGAACTCTTTGCACTAAGTGTGTTGGTGAAAAGTGAGGAAAGGCTGTACTGGAGCAATTTGGAGGAAGAGCAGGTGAGATTGGTGTGTTGGTTTCTCATGGACATTACTCGGAGCGTCTACTGCAATGAATTTGAGTATGAGCTACAAAAGGTAGAAAGAAGCAGTAAGTCTATTTTACATTGTAAGAATGTTGGATAGGCCTTGGAGTTGAATTGTGAAAAAAGATTAGTGAGAACAGTGTGGTGTGAAAAAAAGTTTCTAAAAACACCAAATAATACTAAATGTTTTGGTGAATAATTGTATTTTAGTGACAATGAATTCATTTAAGATTCAAGTGGGTCAATTTAATATTCCCAGAAAATAAAAGGTGATTAAGAATCCGCAGCATTATCATACTAGTTGTTTCTGAACTCTAATTACGATGTAGTTATGTTCAAAGTGGGAACAGCTGATTTGTTGAGAAAAGAACTTACATGGAGTTGTACTTGCTGGTGTATGGTTTGTACAACTAAGCATCGTTATTCCTGAGGCATGCAATGAAGTGAACTAGACTGGTTTGCATTACTCACTGGAGTGGATCAAGAGGCTCCGGAAAAAGCCAAGTGGTGATAATCGGTTGAATCAAGAAAATCCTCGCCATGTAGATCGATAAGAGAGGCTGGTTGCTGCAGTGAAGATCCAATCAAAAGTTCCATGAGGTGGGAGTGGGCATGTAAAGGACCGCAATACTTTTTTACCTGTCCGCCACTTGGGAAACTAACGTGCCTCAGTGCCTGCATGGACACGTCTCTCCTGCGAAGCGGCTGGTTTTTGCAATCAGAATTCCTCTCCATATATTGCCCAACCTGAAACCATGCTTTCAGAAGTCAAGCTCTAGTGTGTACTCCTATCTCTGTAAACATTGCAGTTGCATCAAGGAATACTTTCAATCTCGAAATTTGTGAATATCCAGGTGAGTGCACTGAACGACATCTTCGGTAGTTGCTTCATGTAAACCATGGAAATAGGTGTTACAATTTGCAGGAATTAGTAGAAATGCACTGATCACGCCATCGGTTCAATAAACGGGGTAAAGAAATCAGTCTCTGTGGGAGACAGTTAGAGATCTTTCCTTGACAATGTTAGATACATCCTTGTTGACATGATAGCAGTCGTCCTGCCATTTTTTGTAAATAAATCAGAGTCTTGGTCAAGAACATTACATAACATTTCCAGTGGTTGTGATTGCGGTTGAGTCAGTGTCTGATGATGTTGCAACATCATTACAACGATTTCCATTATTTTCCATGAAATATTTGTGTCGGATTAAGTTGGCTCGTCTGCAGGCTTGTTAGTTATGGTGCAATCTGAATCTACGAAATCGCTGTGTGAAACACTCGTTAAACGCCGATTCTGATTTATGAAACCTAATTCCAATCCGTTTTCACCTTCATTCGGTGCAGGAGAGTGCATTTCATTCATACTCAGAAAATGGCAGCCATGGCAACAGTGAACGGTACATCAATAATGCAGACTACCAACTTAGCAATCACACCCGTGGCTGCAAGCCATTTGGGCTCGCGCACCGTCCAGCTCGGAGTCACACGCGTACTCTACAACGCCACCCTTACCACCAGGTCTGCAAGGAGGCTCGTCGTGGTCGCCGCCGGAAACCCGGAACGAATTGACAACTTCGTCGACGGAGCCAGGAAAGACGCCAGCCAAAACGCGAAGAACTTCGGCAACCAGGTGGCGGACGCCTTCGGCAACGCCCAGGAGACCGCGAAGGACGTGGGTCGGGACATGGGCGCCAAGGCACAGGAAGCCGTCGACCAAGGCAGTAAGAAGGTCGACGAGGCAGGAGACAAGGCCAGGGATGTAGCCAAGGAAGTGAGGGGCTCCACCGAGGATACCTTGAATGCTGCCAAAGCAAACAACGGCCAATCTGTTGCGGTACATTCCATGGCCTCTACGTACCGCATTCTTCCAACCTCAAAAGCATAGATCACCCAAAACCTTAACTAATCCGATATTCTAATCTGTGAGTTACGTCGCTGCAGGACAAGGCGCAAAATGCTGCATCCAACGTGGGTGACAATTTGAAGCAGAACTTCGATTACGGAACTGGGGCCGTGCAGAACGCCGCCGATGACGCGAGCAAAAACGTGAAAGACGCCACTAACCGCAACCTCTAGATTTTTAGGGTTTGCGATGTCGATGTGTACAGGAAAAGTTCTGTACAACCGAATCTAAAAAGTATATTTGTTATTAAAAAAAAGGTATCATAATCAGGAGTTGTGTTCGAAGATTTGATTTCGTCTCAAACTTTTCAATGTAACTATTTACTTTTATAAAGTACCTTTTGCCTTGTATGATAATGCCGTCTTTCCTAGTGTTTGATAAGTTGCCTTTCTTGACAACATTGTCGTGCATAATATTACTTTGATAAAGAAGATTGAAGTAAAAGAAAATGGTTTTGAATGATAAGTTCATCTCCTCAGTATATTATTTGTATCTTGTTGGAGAATGAAAGTGATCAGCAAGTAAATGTAATCAATTTCAAACATAAGAAAAGTTTTACATTTATTTACATGTGCAAATAATAAAATCATTTTAAGATAATATAGAGTATTACAAAGAATGAAACAAATTACTGATGATGCAAAATGAAAAATTTATGATATCAATCTTCACCTTCACAAGTAATACAGCTATAATTTAACTATTATAAATATATATATATATATATATACACATTTAACTTAATTTTGATTATAAATAAATAAATATATATATATATATATATATATATATATATTCTATCTAAAGAGATGTTGTTCCATATAAGATTATTTTTTTAATTCTCTTATCTACATAAAAATACAACTTGAGACATTTACTTGTGTTTTATAAATTTTTATATTTGTACTAATGTATTTTATTTTATGAATTTTGCAAGAGTATTTCTAAACTATAAAAAAATTATTTAAAAAATATAACTAAGACATATCTATAGTTTTTATTCTTTATTTAAGTACTTATTGAAAAAATAATAGAAAATTACAAAAGAAAATTAAATTCCATTACCTAACATAATTTGTAGTAAAATTAAAAGTTATTTAGCAAATACCACAATTAAGACTAAAACATAAAAGGTATAACATGATAGAAGATTCTATTATAGATAAATGCTTTAAACCATGAAAAGTATTTCAATTAGACTACTTCTTTAAATAATAAAAAGAGTTGGACTTACAAATAAAATAACATCCTAGTAAATAAGAATAAGGTATGATACAAGAAGTGGCATGTAGTATAGAAATAAAACTTCAAGATTATATTTTAATAGTATGTATAAAAGATTAGTTTAAATCCAAAATAATCAATTTTAAAAATTAGAAAATCAATTGCCTATAATAATGAAGTCAAACAATCTTATCTTCAACCTTCCATAACAAAATAAGAAAATATATACTTATTATTACAAATGTGTAACAATGAAGTTAAAAGTGATAAATAGAGCTTATAAATCCAAAACATAACCAGGAAGGTATAGAACTAAGGCAAAGTTGTTTAATAGACGTTACTCTTTAATTTTTTTTTGGTTCTCAATTAAAATTTTAGTTGTCGTCAAAGACTTAAGACTACTTTTAAAAACAACCAAAATAATAGAGTTAAGAAGTAATTGCTATAAGAAGGGGAATAGGTAATTGATCTCAATAATTTGTTACTTCAAATTAAAAATTGTATACTATATATTTTTATGTTATTATTTACGATATTAAAATAATTTACAAATTATGTTAAAATTTGAACAATCTGGTAATATTTTAATACTACTAATGTACAATTTAATTAGAATAATTTCAAAAGAATTCTATGGCTGTTGATAAAAGGAAGAAGAATATAGTATCTTTGAGAATTGTTTTGATTAAAAAATACTAAATCTTGCACAAAAAGATATAATATCTATATTATTATTTTTCTTTTATTATTTATTTTATTAATACATTTTAATTTAATTTTTAATAATTTTTAAATTGACTATTACAAAATACTTATTAATAAGTATAGTATTTTTATTTTATTATATATATATTATAATTAATGATTTAAATAAGTAAAAAATTGAAAATAAAAAAATAATTTTTTTTATAGAAATAATTTTGTAATAAGTGATGATTGCACTACAGAAATAGAAAAAGAAAAAAAATGATACATCTTCTAATTGTTGTATAAATCCATTCTTCAAAAAATAAGTGATAAATAGTGTTTTTATTTTAATACCTTTGAGCATCTTAGATTACTTTTTTAAAAATTAAAAAATTAATTTTAGATACTTAGAGCAATTAAAAAGATAGAAACCAAGTATTGAAAAGACTTGGTAGTTTTTTAATATTTTTACTAGTACTCAAAAAAATAAATCTTGGAATATAGGATTGAAAGACAAACGGCATTATTAAATCATTATCAATAAAATAGTCATATAAAATCAAAAAAATAAAAATAAATAAATAAATCTTAGACCACCACAAAAGTATAAAGAATATCTAAATCATCTTCATAAAAACATAGTAAAAAGAAAATATATATATATATACTGCAGTAATTTTTAATTTTTTTGAGGAATAAAAGATAATAAAAATATTTTTCTAAGCAAAAGCCTAGAGCTAGATGTAAACTAGATCTAAAATTTTATTAAAGAAGACAATGGAGGTCTTAAACTTAAGGCTATACTTAACCCATTATTTAAAGATAATTAGACCAAATTCATGAGATGACAAGATCAATTATCAACCTTAAATATAAATATATATATATATATATATATATATATATTGAGAGAAGATAAAGGTTAATATAAATAAGATAACTACGAGAAATAATTTATTATAATTTTTAATAGAATAAAAAAAATTACCTAAAATTACAATATTTAGTCAAAAACTAACAAATCTCAGGTAATTTTTTTAAATAATTGATTTTCTTAAAAGCAATTGAAATTTCATATTATTATAAACTAAAATAATATAATTGAGTAATTTAAAATTATATTTTTTGAAAAATAAAAATATCTTAATTTTTATTTATTTATTTATTTATTTAAATTCTAAATCATGATTTATTCTTCAAAGACTATTTTCATCAAAAACCTCAATATCTAATAATTCAGTATATAAAATAAAATAAAGATTTAGATTATTCAAAGAACTTCAATATAAGTGTTTTAAAAAAAATTATTGATTAAGATTAGATTTTGAAGAAATTTTAATTTTGGCCAATAATTTTTGAAGATTAAGGTAGCATTACCTTTGATATTTCTAACTACTAGTTTTATATGTTTTGTCAAGATTTGAGCACTTCTTGAATCAAAGATTAAATAAGTATATACTAAATTAAGATAAAATAGATTATTTATATATTATTTAATAATATAAAATAAAAGTAGATAAAAAATGATTTCATATTTTATGATATTTCAAAAATAAAATAAGAAAAAGTTTGTATTTAAAAAGCATTCAAAATAAAAATTACTTAATGGATTGTAAATTTTACTAAGCAAAGATCTTTTAGTTGTCATCTATATTATTAAATGTAAGAGATGAAAAAATAAGAGATTTGAAGCAATAGACATTTATTACTTATACTTTTGAAATTACTACATGAACTTATTTTGGATTCTATAGAATTTACATAAAATCACTTATTTAGCTTTGATAAATATAATATCAAAATTTAAAGTGTCTTTTTTGAAAAAAAATTATTTCTTCTGTCATAAATACCTCATCAAAAGCTTTGAAAATGCCACTTGTGACAAATTGAAATATTAAAAAATCTATTTGTAAACTCTATAAAATAATCATTGAATCTTTGGAGCCTTGATCTCAAAGAATCATGTCTCATAAATCTCTTATTATGCTTTTGGAAGCCAGTTATTTGTTACAAACAATCATGAAAAGAACTTTCAACAACTTAGTGGTTATGACAAGTTATAGAATCATCATTAATATTTTTTACTCACAATAATACAACTCATCATGACTTGATAATTTTTTGATGTCTGAATGCATGACTTGAAAGGTTTTCCACAATTGCAATTATAGAGGTTAGTACAAAAACCACAAGTTAACCAAAACAACAAGAATAGTAAACTCTTTTGGTGTACTTACTAATTGCCTTTACAAGATGATTAGAACCAAACATCTTGGTAAGCACTTCATTTTTTTATTTTACCTTTTCATCAATGTCATGATTAATTTTTTTTATTATTATTATTTCTTAAATATTTTGTAGAAATTTTCTATAGAAGAACTAAACCATAAACACAAACCTTCATTCCACTCTATTGCTTATTCTATTTACTTGAGGTTGATTGAAAAAGAAAAAAAAAAAAGTTATCACCAAATTGTTTGATTTAGGCATGCATTCTAAAAACATCTAGACTTACCTACAATATAAGAATAATAGAGCAAAAGTTACATTTAAAAATAATAAATTTTGTACCAACAATAATTTTTAAGAGATTAGATAATAGAATTTGTATAGATTTATTTGTAGATAATTTTTATTTGGCATCTTTTTAAATCAAACTAAAAAAAGATTCAAATAGATATGTCTCATGTATCTTCTTTATCCATCTCAAATTTTTAGACCTCTTGCATACTTAGAATGTGGTGTTCTTTGTAAATGCTATGTATAAAACCATCAAGACTAAATTTTTTCTATTCTATATTGTCAAAATCATAATGTTGTATATATCCTTCTTTGTAGCCTTTGTCTTGATAAAAATTGAGAATAAATATTATTGCACTATTGCCATTATGTTCTTATAATTTTTTTTTTTCATACCAATTACACACCAATTGTTTTTGTCATAAACCAAAAACTTATATTAATATATGTCTTAGACAATCAATTTTTGGATATCAATATTTTGCTCTATATTTGGTACATTGAGATAAATGTGCTTACAAAATATAAAAGATATTTTACTTGGAGATCCAATAAAGATTTCAATAATTTTTTTAAGGATTAGAAAGTAATAAGTCTTAAATATTATCTTTTGCAATTCAACATAGAACACTAAAAAAAGTGATTGACTAAGATTTTTTCTACTCATTGATCAAATCATGTATGCAGACATCAAAAAAGAAGTCAATAAGAGTTAGGCTTCCCTATAATAAAAGTACCAAAAATTATCCAACATAACTACATGCCTTCAAAACACCTAGATTTTTCTGCACGAGAAAAGATTTATTTGTGCATGGACAAACTTGATTTGGCATTTTTGTGCACTAATATCACATAGAAAGAGAGCTCACATGAAAATTAAAGTTTACATAACAACCAAGAGAAACAATTTACTGAGTTTTTATAAATAGATTGGCTAATCTATCGAAAATATTCTTACCATATATCATTTAGAACTAAGAAAGCAACAAATAAAGATCTTAGACTTTGCGCAACAGACTCTATTTAAATAGATGTTAAAAAAATATATATATATATTTTTTTTTCTACCATGCACTTTGTAAAATCTATGTTCAAGCAAGTGAATACTTATTTTTACTTACAATGGCATAGTTGAAGTATATGTTTTAACTTTGATCTTTTAATGCAATTAGAGGTTATAAAAAAATACTTGAACAAATAAATATATAAAACCTTGTTGCAACACTTTTACAACCATAAAGAGCCTACTATAAAGCATAAGTTAAGAGATCTTATTACAAAATAGAGGTTAGAAATCATTGACTTTGCAAATCAATGGCATCTAATTCAAAAAGTTTTAATTCTTTTTAAGAAAATAAAAAAAAATTAATAAATCATTGTATGTTTTATTAGAGTAAGTGCACAACAACTTTATCAAGTTTCCAAATTATCAATAAGACTACAAGAGGCAAGGAAATTGGAAACAATGGGCTTTAATGACATTGGATTCTTGAAAAACATATTTTTTTGTTAATATGTGTGAGATATCTTCTTGTGATTTGTTGTTGTTATTTCTAGAAATTATTTATTTATTCATTTAAATATTATAATCATCAATCAAGTGCCAACTAACAAACATATGCTTGTTAAACATTGAATTAAGTGTTGCCAAGGTAAATGGTTTTAGAACATGAGTTAGATAGAAATAACTTGACTTTGTAGTAGGACCTAATTTAGAATTATGAAATAATATTTTATAAAGAAAAACGTAGAAACAAGCCATTATGGATAAATAGATTGTCATAATAATATTATATAATTTTTTGCCAAATTCTACATATTTATTTGTTGCCAAAGTAATAACTTTTGTGGCCATAGTTAGGACATTTCTACATTGTCAACTAATAAAGACCTAAATAAGATCTATGGCTAGCTCTAAATTTTTTATTTTATTTTTTGAAAAAAAATTCTTGAATTTTTTTGAAATTTTAATATTAAAAATATTGTGGCCACTTATGATTGATACTTGCATTTGAACAACTTAATATCAATAAAAAAAAAAAAATTACCTTTAACAACAAAGTGTGCCCACATGTTAAACTAGAATAAATTAATTAATATAGGATCATAGAATAAAACAAGATATGTTGCTTCTAGTTCTAACTACCCCATATAGTCTGACCACCTTATATAATCATGCCAATGTTGAAACATACAAGTGGCAAAACAAGGACACTAAACTCCAACACAATATTCCAATGCCAAAACTGCAGGCTCACCAGCTAAGTATTTATCTTATTGCAAACGATGTGAGCCCACAACCAGTGAGCAGACAAGACTGGTTACGAGCAGTTGCTGTTCATGGCAGGTTTCTGAGAGGTTGTGTGAGCACTTAGCTCCCAGACTGAGAAGGGTTCAAAACATGTGCAGCTGGGGTCTAGCTACATGGGGAACATGGCTGTGGTGTCTCAATCCACAAGCTCTTCAGCGGTTTTCTTCTGATCGTAGTTATGCTGAGGGCTCTTGAACCAGTTGCGAGCGCTGAGGAGCCAGTATGAGACAACTAGCAGGAAGAGACCGCCCACAGCAATGGGGGTGTAGTTCAGGAACTGGAGTGTCGAGGGGTATCGCACTGGCAAGCTGAAGAGGACGGTGATGGTGGCCACCCACAGCACCGCAACCCAGCCAACGGTGAGGCTCCACCAGCGGGGACCCAGGTTTATAGGCCCTGGGACGAATGTGCGGTGGGCGGCAGTGATGTGGATCAGTATTGGGAGAGCGTAGGAGATGTAGTTTCCGGTTGTGGCAATCGACGTCATGGCTTGGAAAGCCACCAGGTTCCCCAAAGACTGCCACAGCACAATTCATATGAATTCACACGGCTTTGAGATTTGATCACTATGGTATGCATCCTGTGGTTCCTTCCTTGTGCACTATGTTTCATGTTTTAGGTTGAAGGTTCGACATAAGAATGGGTTAACACTTCGGGAACTGCAGTGGTTGTTCTTGAAATTCTTAATCTGAGCTTGGCTCGTCCGGGATTTGTTTTTAGGACATTGCAGATGGAGTATGAAAGGGTGGGTATGACAATTAGGGGAGGAAAGATGACACACCGGAAGCATCATTACGAATGCAACTGGTGCAGAGAGCCAGACTGCATTTACTGGAACCTCGTGACGATTCACCTTTTGCCATGTTTTGGAGAGAGGCAGCGCTCCATCCCTTGAGAAATCATATGCCATCCTGGATCCGTGGATGGAAAGGAGAAAATAGTTACCAAGATATTATCAGACAGTTACAAGAATTTTCAGCAATATACATATAACGGAAATTATTAAATACTATTACATTTTCAAGTGTGGCAGATTGGGGGGAGGTTAAGATCATTTTATTCTTGCATGTTTGTTCAGTGTGTGAGGAGTAATCTAACCTTGAGTTGCTGGTGATGCTGCTCATGCAACACATGTACATAGCTACAGCTATGATGCTAAGGCAGAGCACCCCTCCGGTACCAATCCCATACCGGTCCATGAACAACTAGCATGTTGGAATCCATCATCACGAAGGTGATTCCCATAATGAACGCGTACCCAACAACGAGCGTGGCCACGACAGAGCTCAGGATCCCTAGCGCCCCATCACGGTCGGAGGCTTTTGTTTCTTCAGCCTCTAGGTCAGTGAACAAACCAGTCAGGATCTTACAATTAATTTCGGTTTAATTGGGACATCATCCTGTATTTGATGTATGATCTACGTGTTGAGTAGGATGCATAACTGATAATAGAAAATGAGAGACGGAGGTTTTACCATATGTGCAGATGCATCATACCCGCAAATAACATACTGATTAATGATGAGACCCAGTAGGAAAATGTAAGGTCGACTAGGAAGCTTCAGATCTGTCGGTACATAGAATGATGTAAAAACGAAAGAGATCGACTGTCGCTTCGTGGCAACCGAGGGGAGAATAATGATCAAGAGAAATGTTCCTGTAATGCATTTTCCAAGTAATGAACTTCACAAATTAGTGAATCGATGGAGTAAAAGCAGGACAAGGAATCAAAGCTGCGCGAACATCGCCCCTAAACTTTAGGTTGGTCCCAAAATTCTACTGGGTACAACATTTGGGACCAACGCAGGCTTCAAGACAAACAGATCCCTGCAGTAAGGCTGTTTATGTCCAAACCCACGTCAAGTGTTGAGCTCAAATGTTACCAATTAATTGCCAAGCAGCAGAAAATGGACTCAGGTAGTCGAGGTATTGGATAGGCATGCAGTTGAGCAAGCCGGTTGAGAACAAGATGACGCCGTTGATGCCCACCACCTCATACTTATTCATGAGATAGCCCCCGCCGTTTGCTCCGCCTGTCGCAAGCAAAGCCATCACACTCAGGAGTTCGAAGAGGGCGAAGCTGACGCTGCATGTACCCGCCCACTGGCCAGCAACGTTGAACCTGCCATCAAAGTCGAGTGTAGAACCGAGTAATTTTTCAAGCTTACTTGAATCTTGGAATTTGCGGTTTTACGGATCTTTTTCTAAGAAATAGTATCATACTGAAATACTAGACTTAATCCTCTTACTACTGCATTTGAAAAGTGGGGGTTTATTTACCAGCCTGTAATCCATGAGGCGAAGGGTTTCCACTCTGGGCTTGCCAGTTGGGCGCTCCAGAAATACAGCCCACCGGATGTCGGAAACGCAGAGCATATCTGTTTCAATAGTTGCTGGGATCAAAATTGTATCACTTAAGTATTTAAGAACATTGATCAAGTGGTTTCAGCTTGATCATGTATGAAGTACCTCAGCCATGGCAAAGGCCACATGCAAGTTGAAAAATCCACAGATGAACCAGCCCCAGGTGAAAGTGATTGTTCCGCCATAAGTTAAACCCGTGTTGATAAGCACTGTGACGCCCAACAGGAGGGATAAAACGAGAAACCTAGCGCGAAGTTGGAGATGCCTCTACAAACACAAGCACCCCAAGTAAAACTGCTCGGATGTTTGGAAACTTGGTTTGCGAGAAACGTCGAAGTTGGACGACTTGAACAAAATGAGGCTGTAAGGTTTGTAGGAAATTGGCATACGAGAGACTGCGTCTGAGCTCCTGCTTGTACCCAAGTTCATGTAACCTCTTCTCCCCAGAGTCCATATCTGCGGCCTCTACAATTGTATTGCTGGAAATGTGGTACTTCAACTTATCCTTTTTGCAGCCACTTAAAGCTGGTGTTGGTGTCTAGAGAAAGGACACTCTATCCGAAGCCGTGAATAAGTTAAATTCCTCAGGGAGGTGTTTGTGTCATAAAATTAACAAAGAATAAAACGCCCAAAGGTGGAGGGAAAGAATTGTAGTCGACAACAAAAGCCTTTGTGCTACAGCTTCCAGGAGGCATTCCTCTTCTATGCGTACTTTTCATCACGATGCACCAAAAGATGCGCTACATAGAGAATAAAAATTAGTGCCTTAAATGACAGGAATATTAGTACAATATTGAGAACAAATATCCTGAACATGTCACAACGAAGCCGTAGTGATTTTATAAGAGATCAATAACAGAGGTGGTACTACTTTTGTCGGGTTAAAAACTGTGGTTATTCCTGACGTGCACACTATTTAGGTCCCTTACGATCGTGGAGTTTGTTTTAACATCGTCTTGTAGCTTTTGAAATTGATGTTGGTAGTAAATTCGAGCTTCATAGCAAGAATATTGCGCTGCACATATACTTTCTCCTACGAAGCTTTTGTAGATTGTAATTTGTTTCAATCGTTTCATGAGTGGGCAACTCTCGATTTGGATAAAGAGATGAAAATACCTACTTCTAAAAGACAAATTTCGGACACATTCTGGATGCACCAACGGCAATATTGTTCGAGATTCATACCAAATGTGCATTAGGAGATAATTTAAGATCTAATTGTCAATAAGACTTACCTATAAAGAATATAAGAAAGACATACTGACAGTAGTTTCTGAGTTTAAAAGTAAATTTGACGCACACAAATATATGTATATATATATATATATATATATATATATATTTTTCCTTTTTTGCAATTACTGCAACTCATGGAAATTGTACCAGTCTTCCAGACATTGGTTTCATATCCCTATCATACTCTTTTCCTACAACAAAATAACCTTTCCTAAAAGTGTGACAAATTTCTGCACATCATGATACTACTGACAATGGCATCAAACCGTTCATGAGTTTTAGTCTTAATGAAGGATAACTGAAAATGAATCATGGAACAATATACATGAATGTGAACATAATAGTCACAATACTTCATCAAATGCATAGGGCTCCCATATCAGGCGAAGCACGTACCATCTCTTCGTTGCTTGTGTGATGATAACCCATGGTAATTTTCTGTTTTTGTCTCCTGAGTCTGTTGGCAATACTCTCCTCAGCCCTTCACAAATTTACACAACCAAAACCTTAAGACGACTACCCAAGGTTGAAAAAAGACACCTTGTTCATCTACTATATGTATGCGCCATCCCACTAGTAATATTGAATATTGAACAAAAGTTCGAAAATTAAACCTGGACATGTAAGCTAAAGTCATTCGGGTTCTTGAGGTGCCACAGCAAGCTTTGTACTTCCTCCGTGAACCACAAGGACATGGTTTGTTCCTGCCCACACTCTGCTATTACATAATGCCCAGATAACAATCAGCTTACGCCGTCATGAAAAATGAATAAAGGACTAAAGGTACATGAAGAATTGTTAGTTGCGTAAGATGAGCTGTGCTAAAGAAAAACACCTTGGAAGATGCAGAGGAATCATTAAAAATGCCAGTTCCTCCTTCGCTCTCATTAATGGTGGAAGAAACCAACGATCTTGCCGAATCATCTTCACCTGATATCGATGTTCCGTAGAAACTGCTTTGATCACCTGTACGGGTTATCAACAGAGGTCAGGCACCATCCTACATGGTTAATTGTGCACAGATGAATCCATCTCTAATAAACAGTTCTGTGGTTTTCACTGCAGCCACGAGGACCTTTTCCAGAAGTTGCAGCCACAAGTTAAGCCATGAACCACAACTAGATAAGTCATCACTGAGAGAACGTACTAGTCGCTGCTGGGGACCCAGAATCACTCTCATATGAGCAACTAGAGCTGGCATCTCCACTCATTTCTGCAATTAAGTATTCTGTAGCTGCATCTGCATCACCACGCACGTCACGCAAAACCTGCACAAACATTATTTACTCAAAGAAATAGCCTTAGAAAAAAAATATCTGTATGGAGGGAAAAGGAATCGTTAGGACTGTAAAAAGAACGCAGCATATACACTGAAAATAAGCATACACCACGTTGACTAGTTGTATTATATCCCCCCTCTTAGATCTGCAAGTAAAAGTAATTATTGGTGAATATTGTTTTCATTACCTCTCGAACTCGAGTCTCACTTGTGCAGCCACTTCTTTCCATTACACTCTTCATCGTTGCTGCTTCAATACCCTTATCTCTTGAAAAACTCCTCGTCTTGATTGGCGGTGGTTGAGTGGCAGGCGTAGCATCACCCTTCACACAAAAAAAGAGACATTAATATTAAGTATACTAGTAACTAGGACAAATACTCCAGACAGAAACATGTCAAGAACTCATCGTCGGCACAATGTTTTCCTTTTCTGAAAGATGTGACGATTCCTTAGGCTTGTCGAGTCAACATAAGCTTTAGAATATACAACTATTAACAACCTCAAGGATTTTCAATTTAGAGAACACAGGAAGCATTTGCTTTACTTATTACCTCAATTATGAAGGGTAGAGCTGGACAAATACCAGGATCATCCTGTCTCCGTATACTATTGTAGTGTTCACCATCGTGATATGATCTGTCCCCAGATTACTACAACGTTGAGGAAATTACACGAATCCAGCAGAAATCTCTTCACTTGTAAACTAGATAAAATGCGGAGTATACATGTACGAGATGATTTTCTACGCACACCTGATATAAAAATGCTGCAAGTTTGTTAATCCCCCAAACCAAATAATTATCCACATGAGATAGATTAGAAACCTACAGGTGAATGGTCTTCGTATCTGCAGTATTGAAATTACGAATATGCCACCTTGGTGTCTTCAACTGCGAGCACAATTTCCCAACTATAAGTACTTCCAAACCAGGCACTACTGTATGGTCTACTACAAAATGTAGCGCACACGGATTCTGGAGTTATCAATAATCCAGAAATATGGAAACCCTTCGACTGAAGATGATAAGAAACCAGCTGCTAAGTAACTAAATGACCAGATATCAACAATCTATGTGTCTCAAGGACTCACTTCCTCTAAATCCCAACTACTCATACTCTTAATGATATACCTGATGAATGCAGATATTTGTCCGGGTAACAAGTGATGTGGCTTGTATCTCCATGTGGCCTGCCCACACACAATTCTCTCGCATCGTCTTCAGATAGTTATCAAAGGGTATTCCATCCTCCAAAAATGGTTCAAAATCTTCTCGATGCTCCTATAAGCGAAAAGAAAGTGATGTACTAAATCAGATTGGTACGACTCCAACCAGTCAAGCTGTCCATATACAAGTAACACTCTACGTAAAACTTATATCTTATCATTAGGATGTACTTGTTGTACTACCTGAATGGAACATACAATTGACGTATCACTTGTATATGTGATTGGTGAAATGTGTAGAATAGCAGAGCAAATTACGAGATTGAAATGCACGCTAACCATGATTTTTAAGAACTTTTGTACCAATAATTGAATAATTTTCGCACCTGTAAGTAGTCTACAGCCTTTTGCCGGTAAGCAGAGTGTTGCTCTTCAGCCCCCTCTAGTTGGTCCGCAACAGCCCTGCCAAAGACATACTCGGTATCATCAGCCTGTTGACTTCCTGATCAATTCTCCGGTCATGGATGACACCACTCAGTAATATATCCTCCATAACCTTGATTAGTCATGTTCCAACTCGCCCAAGATACACATAGAAACTTGAACATGAATGAATACATAAATTGATTGCGCTCACTGCACATGTATGAACCTGAAAAAACAGTTGCCATCAGCTGTAACTGGAACGACTTTAAGACCCAACAAGCTCAATTGTTCATTTAGGCTTGCAATCTCCAGCACCTTATCCTGCACAATGCCATCTAATCAATAAATGCCAATGCAACTTTCCCAGTCTCTCATCTGATAACAACTCAAGTCAATCAACACATCATAAAATTGCGAACCCTGAATCAGTCACAGCAACCACCTGTTTGATCCAGATAACCCGTTACCTGATCGTGTAGAATTGAACCAAACCTATCAACCAGAAAAACCATAACAGACTTTGAATAACAAGGAGCGTTTTGCAGCTTACGGTAACCCCAACCAAACCAGCTGAATACGAATGTTGCTAAGGCTTTAGCAAGGATAGCTTCAAGCAATATTGTTCCATGTACTTACAAACACCAACAGGCTACTCCATACAAGGTACATGAAATCAAGACAAATTTCACTACAGAGAAGATACGAAGAGGAGTTGAAGCAACACCTTATGTCGACGGCCTGATACTCTCATCCGCAGGCCTGTCCGTTTCTGGCCCATGTCACAGAGAAGTAAATGACTTCTGATATTAAGAACAATTCTTCCCGTTAACCCTTTGAATAACAAAATCTGCGATGCCGCTATCCAATCCCGAGCTAAAGACTTTCACAGCATCAGACTACACGGGTTGCCCAACGAAGTTCCCCTAATTCCTTCCAACTCCACAGTGAGAATCAAGTCACACGAACTTGATCCCTCGCCACCGCAATCACAGACCAAACCATCCACCGTCTCCGCAGCCTCTCTCTCTCCCCGCCAAACAAACTGGAAAGAGTTAACCCTGAACAATCAACAAGTAGAAGAACCACGAATTGGATTTTGCGCACGGACCCAATTTCACTGAAACACGAGAAAGCAATCTCTCCACCCCGGTTGCAACACTTGAGCTCCCTTCTCGCACGGTATCCAACAAAGTCGCAGCAGAGCTGCATCAATGAAACATATAAGCGAAACCAGCCATTTCCTAGACTGCCACGACATTAAACCAATTGGAAAAAAACGGTCCTAAATAGTGAAGCGCAGGATTTTTGTCATAGGCAAGTGTCGGCTACCTGTCACGTAAGGAATTTACCGGCACTTGTCCTGTGGACCGTCTCTTCCGCTGTCCACAAGAAGAATGGGAATTGCGAGATGGATGAAGACAGATGGAGCAATGGATGGCGGTGGATTGTGTCCGAGTGCAGATCCATAGACAGACAAGATCATGGAGCAATCAATCAGTTGGCCTTGGATCATCTCCCCTCGTCTCGTCCATCTCCACTTCGGTGCCCACACGGAGCCTGCACGCGACGAGGATGGCGCCGCACCCACCACACCACACCACCTCGTAGCCCACTTCCTCTTCCAAACTAACATGCCGCCGTATTACAACTTCAAGTGTTTCTTAAAGACTTTTCTTATCTTTACAATATTATTCAGTCTATACTTCCTTGTCTCGATACAAAACTTAAGATTCGATTGAGGTGTAGAATATTTGTACACTAATTTGTGATTTTTATTTTTTATTTTTTTATTTATTTGAAGTAGGACATGGATAAATCTCAATTTTTTATGTACCCTTTGTTTTTTTAAAAAATATTTTCTTTTGTCGTTTATTAAATGATGTTTAATTTTCTAATACCATCTTTGTATAGATGTCTATTGTAACTAAAAGATCTGTTGTAGCTTTTCTTATATTAATTTCTCAAAAAAAAAAAAAAAAAAAAAACAAGAAAAGTGAATTTAAGTTTAAATAAAGGTAACATGGATAAATCTCAACTTCTTTGAATCATTTGCGATGAAAATATAGGTTGATGACCACTAATTCTTTTCTAGCAAAATAAAATCTTTTGACAATGCAGTTGATAATGTATCTCTTATGATTAAAGTTTTTCCAAATTCGGCTAAAATCTATATAAAAATAATAGATATTTATTTTATTTTGTTTGGAAGCTGTTTTAATGCAATTCAAATAGGAAAATAATTAACTCCAATATTCTTTATAGTATTTAATATTTATAGTTCCTTAAATTTAAAATTAGAATTTTATAATTCAAAAATATTTATGTCTACAATTCAGTTATATAAAATAAATCAATATTTTTCTCTTTATCTCTAACTTTTCAACTATATAAATAACAAATGTGAAGAATAAGATTTTTAATACCATTTGGTAGAGTTTTTGGATCTTTCATTTTTCACATTCAAGGAAATAATACATTAGAAAAGATGGTTTTAAAAAAATAAAAAATAAAAAATAAAATAAAAAAACTTCAAAACCAATATAAAAACAACCACCTAATTTTTCAAGAACTTTATTCTTGCTTTTATACCATCACGACCAATTTCATTTGCATGAAATAATCTGGTGTTGAAAACTTACCTAGCTTCATCTAAAATTCTATAGAAGATTCCCACTATGTATCAATTTAATTTGATTCATTCTATTTAGCTTAGTGTGTGCATCCAAAGATTTTAAAAATATTTAATTGTCTTTTTTGTCATCAATCACTTAAAAACGATATTTATTATTATTATTTAATACTATTATATTTCACTAAAGAAAACATGCTTGTAAAACCTAACAGTGAATATTTGTATATTATAAAAAATTCTTTAAACAAAAAAAAACTTGAATTTTTTATTCAAATCTAATTTTTACTTGTTAAAATTTTTATTACCAAGATATATAATTATAGAGTCAATCTGTGTTTTTTAAATAAAATTTTCTTAACCTCAAATCAAAAAATTATATTTTAATTATTTCAGTTTTAAATTTTAATAAAATATATTTTCAAATACATTAAATATTTTTTATCAGAATAAGAACAATAAAAAATTTATATATTTAAATTTAAAAATACAAGAATTATGAAAAAAAAATCTCTTTAATTTTTTTAAAAAATATCAACAAATAAAAGAGAAGCCGACTTAAAATTTTATTTGTGATGATTTTTTAATGTGAAATAAATATTTCACTAGAAGAAGAAGTATCAAAAAAAATCTTATTATTATTTATACTTGATATTTAGTAGATAATTTTTTTCAAGAGACGTAAGAATTCTAATTTATTATTATGTTTTACTTCTTTGAATGTTATACCTTAAGTGATCAAATTTTTTTTCTTTAAATTTTAAAATAGCCCAACCACAATGTTGTGATATCTATATACAAATCCACCATAATTATATTTACCTCTTTATGAAGTAACTATTAAAACTTTCCTCATGACTTATCTATTGATCCAATAACTCTCAAAAAATTCCTATTGTTGCAAGGGTGTATCAAAATATGTGCATTGTGAAATATCCAATGGATCTGGAGACTTCATTTCCACCCAAGTTTTCTCTTTTTTTGCCACCTTCAGTTGTTTAAACTAAGGAGTGTAGTTTCCATCTAAAATATTCAATGAGATGAGAGAGGTATGAGAGATTGTCTTATGCCAATTGTTGACCTAGCACTTACATTACACACAGATGAAGAATCAACCCAAGTTTGTACTTCAGCCATAAACCTGTTGATTGACTTCTGCTTCAACATTTTTGTTATTTCTTCAATTGAAATGAACAGAGCCTTGGAGACTTGTAGTCACATGTACATGAATTATCAGCATTGTGCTGATGGATCTGGTTTGGGGTGCAGACTTCCAGCACCACTGAATGGAAAGTGGATTGTAGTTACATTATTAATGCAAATAAATGCTATGTGGCTCTGTATAGCACTATACAGATTGTTTATTTTGTATGAATGTGCATATTCTTGTTCAAGGTCTGTGAAACTGTAACAGCTTCTTTGATGAACATGAGCAAACTTTTAATCCTAAGCTACTGATGACTGCAATGCTTTCTTTGATACCAAAGCAACTGGCCCCTTCAGGGTGACCTCGCTTATTATCCTAACATCAGTCCCTCGTAGTGGTATTCTTGCTAATGCAATTTCATTCGCTCCCAGTTATCACACCCATTTTTTAAAGCTCCTTTGAAAGGTTCAAATCGGTGAGTTCAAGGCCACTACAATTCCAACTTCTGGCATCAATTAATAAGATATTTTTGGTATCTATTTCCACGATAGCATACGGATAGCTTTCGGTAGCTGCAAGTTCAGCACTTAGAACATCTGGAGAAGTTAATGTTTGATGGGTTCAATTCCTTTGGAGACCACCATAGACTACATACACACATGCTAACTGGACAATTACTGATGAAGTTGGATCATTTCTGTATGACAGAAACTGTCTTAAAACAACTATCCTCTCCTTGTAAAAATTTAAAATAAAATTAACAAGGCTCAGATTCGACTCGTAAACGGTGTTGTGATGTCATGAGTTGTGCTGCATACTTTCACCTACAACACATCCCAAATGTGGGTATCCTTGGACGTTACAATGCTACTGCGAACTAGGGAACTTGTCACAGCATCAAATCGGGTACAAAACTCTCACAAGGGCTTTTCCAAGCTAATTTCAGTAGTACAAATGTCATACCTACTTCAGCACCTTAAGTGGAATCTTACGATGTGTTCTTACGCTTACCAATAGCCCAAACTACTGATGCAGAGAAAGGGACAACAAAGTACGCAGCTGTTCGCAGTTGTGCTTCGGTCTCGGGTGAAAGGGCTCCTATACGCGACCAATCTCCACTATACCTGAAACGAATATTTCATAACATAAATTTCCACCTCATTTTTGCAGTACTTCACGCTGCAGTTTAATAAGTCATGTCATATTTGAAGAGGTTTTTTTTCCTAAAAAAATAGCGTATGTTTGGATGAGATAGCAGTAGCTTACCCAGCGTCAACAAATCCAAAAGCAACGACAACAAGAGCAGCCTGAATCCAAAACTCAATCGCTGCATAGAACGGCTTCTCGCCACCTCCTTGCAGCCTGTCTTCATCTCTCTCTTGAGCCGTTGCAATCACTCTTCGTTTTCGCGAAAAAACTGGCATCCCTTGGCTAGTAAACCCTAGTTCACGTCCAAATGCAACCCTGTTCTTGAACAATACCGACACCAGCTCTCCATCGCTGCTGCAAAATCTTGCTATGCCACTGCTGGGTCCGCTCGACAGTCCACGACTTCGCGATAACATATTAAGAGTGAGAAACTATGCGTGCATTCGCGAGCCTACAGATGAATCATAAAAGTAAATCATTGGAAGAATAAATGTACCTATCATGTATTCGCGTTGCACCGCGAGTCAACGGCCGTGCGGGAATCAAAACGCATATCGCCATGCCCAAAACACTGTCTCACACGGCCCCTAAGCTCTCACAGCTTCGCCACGAGTTGTACTTGATACCATTTACAAACTCCTGACTCTGCAACAACCCGGAGCTACACACAATCAGGCCCACGTTTATCAATCGACGACTTCACTTGTCTTATTGCCTATAACTTTTCAGGTACTCAAATCCAACAATCACAGAAAAACACAAACCACGAATCCATGCGGTTGAAAACACCCACAAATCTCAACAACACCCTCAAAAACTCACCACTGGCTTCAAGAGCGTAGAATCTCCGCCTGGAATGGCAAACTTCTACGATACTCGCTCGAATTCAGCCAAATTCTCTGCCCTCGCGAGCCGAGGGAAAGGATTAGTCTGCAAGGTGGAGCAGTAAGAGCAGTTCGAATGCAAATTGCGGTCGCGGCATCGATCGAGACGCAGATTGGCCAAAGATTGGCATTGAGAGTTGTCCACAGAAGCCCCAGTCTCGGGCATCCGAAAGAGTTCGAAGATTGTGGATGTTCATACTCTTGGAAGCTCATTCATCCATCTCTATGTAGAATTCATATATATATATATATATATATATTTATGAAGATTATGTGTTGTTTTTTAGTGTTTGTTGAGATAGAATGTGGCAGTGACAAGCTCATTTTTTGTTGTGAGGTTCTGAGTTGACTGCTCAAATTATCAATCAAATTTTATTTGTTCAGTTTCAAATTGTTTTTTTTGTATTGTACGTGATTTTAAAGGTTGGATTTCAATTATAATGAAATAAAGAATTGAAAAATAGTTCTATTGAGACTTATGCAAAAATGGCAGTGAAATGTTCAGAAGAATTGAAGTGATATAACAACAGCGAATTTTCATATTTTACAATTGATGTGAATGTAGATGAATTGGTATTAGAATGGGTACCTCTATTTATTACTTATTGAAGAAATTTTAAACAATTATTTTTGGGCTAAAATATTATCTGTCATATGTTTATTTTTCTTTTCACTTTTCTTCTTTAATTATTTTTTGTAAACTCTATTGTATAACTTAGTAAAAAAAGTACTCTAAATCTTCCACAATGTCTTGTTTGTCTCTCTCTCGAATGTTCTTGAAATAATGAGTATTCAAACACCTAAATTGGTAAACTTTGATTTGGAAGTGTCAATTATGTGCTTTGATACTTTATTTATAAATATAAATTTTCACATTTAAACAACAATAAAGTATTGTACAATAAAGAATGTGTAGAAACTAATAAAAGTACCTCTTGCAAGATTGATATGTACTTTAACTTTTGGTGGTAGTATTAAGACTCTTTTGAGTTGGTAAAATGTAGGTATGTCAAAGCATTTTAGATTCTTTTACTAAAAATATACATACCATAAATAATTATGAAAATTAAACATCATTTTGATTTTCAATATTAATTCTAAGTTTCATAATATTGGATGTCTGTATTGTTTTATGTCAATCTATAATTATTGATTTGAAGTATAAATTAAAAAAACTTCAATCTAAGTGTCACGGACACAGAATACAGACTTGAGATCTAAGAAGAAGTTCAAGAAGAATTGGTAAGAACTAGATTAATCAAATGAATACAAGAACAACACCAGAGAGGTGAGCTAGAGCTCCAAAAGATGTATTGTCGAGACTGAAGAACTCTTCAGCCTCGATTCCAATATATACTCCTATTTAAGAAGCTTCTCAAGCAACTTCTACCAACTAGGAAGCTTCTAGAAGGTTCTAGAGACTTGCTTCTAGAAGGTTCTAGAAACATGTCTCTAGAAGATTTTAAGGACTATGTCCCTAACATCACCCCTTCTTTTAGCTTCGAGGTCTCTGAGAAGCAATGTTGTTGTTAATTAGTACCAACGCAAGAAAATGAAGATCTATCGCATAACGTCTGCTATGAACTTCAACTATTATTCATGAGGCAAGTGATTTATTGGCCCTTGAAGCCAATGGTAGTTGCCCACGCCTTCGACTTCTGACTAAGCATGAACTTTTATATCCTCATTGTAAAATTGTCCTGCAAACACGCCTTCTGGCTGACCATCGTAAGCACACTCGAACTCAAATACAATCACTAATGATCGGTTATTCGGTATCTTCCGTCGTCGTCGTGGTATAGGTAGTTCTTCATCTTGGGGTCGCCTTCATGAGCTAGTTGGTTGAGATAATCTGATTGGCATAGTATCTATCTCTTGGCTATCCATATCAAAAGACCAAACTATGGCTACTAAAAAAATTCTACTTTATCTTGGAAAAAATAAATACATCAACTACAAATTTTGGTGGTCCTCTCCCTCTTTTTTAAATTCTTGGATGAACAAGCTTCAGAAGAAAGCTATTGTCGAACCAGCTTAGGTTTATGAGGATGTTGTTGATGAAATTCATGTACCTTTTACAATGCATTAGTGAGATTTTCAGTCGGCTCCCATATTCACTCATTAATGTCGTAGCCACACCAATGAACAAGATACTCCAACTTGCCTCACCTTCGTCATGAATCAAGCACCTTTTCAACTTCGTATTCCTCGTGGTTCTCGATCTCAATACTAGGTGGTGGACATTGCACTTTTTCAAGAAAAGACGACTGTCGATAAGGTTCCAACAAAGAAACATGAAAGACTGGATGTACCTTCATAGAAGCCGATAATTCCAGACGGTACGCCACTGAATTGATTTGCTTCTGGATGATAAATGGTCCCAATCTTCGATAGTCCAACTTATCACATGGTCGCTTGGTCTTGATATTTCGTCGAAGAAGCCATACTTTATCTCCAATTTTGAAAGTAGGTGCTTGATTTCAAAATCTATCTGCAAATGCCTTGTAGGATTCTTGAGCGGGTTGTAATTGAAGCTCTAATAGTTGTTTCGTAAATCCTTCAGCTACTGGATTGTTATTTGTTGACGGACTCAATAAATCAAGCTTCGGATGATACCCATAGTTGGAAAAGAATGGTCTGTATTGAGTCGATGCATCGAGGGTGTTTTTATATGCAAACTCGGCTAGCGGCAGATCTGTGGTTCAATCGTCTTACACATAGTTGATGCTGCATCGTAAGTATTGTTTTAAGACTTGGTTCATCCATTCCATTTAGCCGTCAATTTGAGGATGAAAAGCCGAAGAAAGCTTGATATCTACTTTCAGTATCTCAAAGAGAGATCTCCAAAACTTTGATATGAACTAGGTTCCTTGATCAAATACGATATCATCTGGTAGTCCATGATATCGATACACATTATCGAGAAAGAGCCTTGCTGTAACTTCACTGGACGATGTCTTCTTACAAGGGACAAAGTGCGCCATCTTTGTAAGCCGATCTACCACGACAAAGATGCTGTCAAATGAGTTCGATGATGGCAAGTCCGTGATGAAGTCCATGGAAATTGAAGACCATGGTCGACATGGAATTGGCAATGGCTGTAGAAGTCCATAAGGACGATGCCGAGGGTTCTTGGATCTTGAACAGATGTCACAAGAGAGGACAAAATCTTTCACATTCTTTCACATTTGGGGCCACCAAAAATCTAGAAAAATAAGCTCCAAGGTCTTCTTGAATCCAAAATGTCCCTCAGTTGGAAAATCGTGGCGAGATTGAAGAACTCCGAGTCGTGTTGGTCCTTTTGGGATATACAACTGCTCCTCAAAGTATAAAAGATCTCCCTCCACCTTAAACTTGTCGTCATTGGCACGCTGCTTGATATCAATGGCTACTGAATCTTCAATGGTCATGGTATGTACTTGATTGAGGAAGTCAACATCAATTGGCACAATAGTAGTGCAAAGCTGAAATTGCTCTGGCTTCAACAACGTCGTACATTGTTGATTAAATGCTACTTCTTTAGCCTTTGGTACAAGATACGATCTTCTCGATAAGGCATCAGATAGTCCTTGTTGCTTTCTAGGTCAATAAGTGATAACAAAATCGAACCTAGATAGCAATATACTCCATCGAGCTTGACGTCGATTTAGAACTTGAGCCGACATGAAATACTCCAAGTTCTTGTGATCTGTGTATACGATCACTGGGTGTGCAGCTCCTTTAAGAAAGTGACGCCATTCTTGGAAAGAATCCACTATAGTAAGAAGTTCTTTATCATGGATCTCATAATTGATTTTAGTAGTAGAAAACTTTTGAGAATAGAATGCAACTGGATGGAGCTTCTTGTGTTCTCCCATTTCTGAAAGTACAACTCCGAAAGCAAAATCCAAAGCATCAGTTTCTAAATAAAAGGCCTTTGTAAATTCTGGATGTACCAAGATTGGAGCCATAGTAAATGCAGTCTTCAGGACTTGAAATGCCTTCTCCGCTTGAGGTTCCTATTCCAACTTATCCTTGCATGTCAACCGAGTGAGAGGAGCAGCAACTTGAGAGTAATTCTTGATGAAGATCCGATAGAAGTTGGTAAAACCAAGAAAGTATTGTATGTCTCTAACTATCTTCGCAACCTCCCAAGACACGATTGCTTCCACCATCTTAGGGTCCATCTTCAAGCCTTCCGTAGTCCCAACGGACTCCAAAAACTCCATCTCTATTTGGTGAAATAAATACTTCTCCAACTTGGCATATAGTCCTCGCTCGTGAAGTTTCTCTAAGATTAAACGAACGTGTTTTTCATGCTCTTCTTCATTTTTGGAGAATATCAAAATATCATCCAAATAGATGACAACAAAATTGTCAAGGTGCTCTCGGAAAATATCATTCATCATATGTTGAAAGATCGCTGGAACATTGGTAAGACCAAAAGGCATGACATTATACTCAAAATGGCCATACCTTGTACGGAATGCTGTGTCATGGACATATACATTTATCTCAATAATTACCTATGTAACTAAGTAGAAGTAAGTAAAGATAGATTGAAGTAGGTAAGTTTGACAATATCCTTAGAGAAGCTTCCTAGAAGCTTCATAGACGCTGTTTCATCTTTATACATGTTTAGAGGTGATTGGTAGCTTGAATACGTGGCCAACAAGCTAGCCACGTGTCACGTAGCTTAGAAAGCAAGCTAAGTGTGTGGACTACAAAGTCAACACATATTTGCGGTCCTATAGGATTTCGCCACGAAGCCTTTAGTTAGATAGTATATATAGAGGCAAGAGTGAAGCCTTCTTCACTCTTGTCAACGCCTTTCTAGTCCTTAGTCTTGTTTTAAGACTTTCTAGTCTTTTTGTTTTTGGCAATAGCCATTCCAGTTCTAATACTACATTAGTTTGAGTGAATTCTTAGTCTTTCTTGATTTTTGAGTTCTTTTAGATTCATGTCCTTAACAGTTTGACAAGAGTGCTAACTTCTTTGTCTTGTCTTGTTCTAGAAGTGAGTGGATTATCCCACTTCTAATTGTCATGTTTTTGAAGGTTGCGGACTACCCACCTTCAAACATCAGTCTAGTCTCTAATACTGGTTTTTTTTTTCTCAAAGAGAGCGGATTACCCCTCTTTGTGGAAATTCTCACTTAACATTAGAGGTTGCGGATTACCCTCCTTTAATTTGACGTGTGGTTTTATTATTTTGCTATGGAAAGAAAAATCATAGATGCTACAATTAGTAGAAGTGAGAATAGATTTACAACTATTGCAGATCTTCATGAGCTTGTCAATATTCTAAGGATAGAAATATCGCGCATTAGGAATACCAACCATGGAAGCAATATTCCTACACCTATTGAAGAAGTCCAAAATCTTCGGCAAGAAGTTGTATAGTTGAGAGAAGCAAGTAGAGCATCTGTTCAACCAAATCCAGGGAGTCTTGTTTCTACAAGTGCAACCGGGATGAGGATTAGTATGCCCGAGAAGTTTGATGGAACAAGATCAAAATTTCGAAGTTTTTTACAACAAGTCAAGCTTTATCTAAGGTTGCATCATTTCCAATACCCTGATGGATTTACTCAAGTTGGATTCATAGGTGCACTTCTATCTGGAAGTGCTCTCTCTTGGTTTGCACCTTTGATGGAAAAGGATTCACGAATACTTTATGATTTGAATGCATTCCTAGAAGTGTTTACAGCCATATTTGGAGAAAGTGATCGAGAACGAGTAACTGAGACCAAACTTTTATCTTTACGACAAGGTTCACGATCAGCCACCACATATGCTGCGGAATTTTAAAACCTTGCTTGCGATGTGGACTGGAATGATAAATCACTTATCAACCAATTTCGTTATGGATTGAAGGATAACATCAAAGACTTGTTATTAACAATACCAAAAGTAGAATCTTTGGAACAATTTATTGCTCAAGCCATTGCCTGCGACAATCGATTATTTGAAAGGCGCCAAGAACAAAGACTTGGCTGGAGAGGAACAAGTCAAGTAGTAGTCGCAGCTTCCAAGTTTTTTGAAACGCATTCATCAAGGCTAGAACCAATGCAAATTGATGCGATGTGTATTAAATCTCTTACAGAACAAGAAAAGACTCGACGTCGCTAAGAGGATTTGTGTTTATATTGTGGAGAAGCTAAGCACATTGCTCAATATTGCCCAAAGAAGCAACATAACTACAAAATGAGGAGCACAATTACCAAAGAGGATAGTGTGTCGGAAAACGAGTTTCTCCAGTCACAATAGGGACCGTGCGGCTGGAATCACATGCAACATCTAGTAAAGGTCCTATTCTCTCCTCAAATCCCTCGCCTTGTTTTATAATAGATATATATTTAGGACCTAAAAATCACAAAGTCTTTGCTTTATTAGATTCAGGAGCCTCAGCTTATTTTATAGACGAAGACTTTGTCAAAAATCAAAAAATAACCTTAGTCAAGAAAACCAAACCTGTACATGTAGAAGTCATAGATGGTCGTTCGCTGATTTCCGGAGACGTAATCCATGAAACCATTCCTTTAGATATAGTAATTAAAGATCATACTAGCATAGTAATCTTTAATGTAATTAAATCTCCTTCCAACCCAGTTATTTTAGGACTATCGTGGTTAGAGAAGTATAACCCACAAATAGATTGGAAATCCCGTAATCTTGACTTTTCTTCTAGTTCAATCCAAAATTCTATTAGTCAAGTAGAAACTTATAAGCCTAATATATCTAAGCCCCTACTAGTAGGTGCGAGAGCCTTTATGCATGTTGCGAAAGAAGGGACACCTTTTGCAATCTATGCCACGCCCATTGGAGATACAGAAAAGACGTCAAGTGGAATTTCTTCTCAATATCAAGATTTTCAAGATGTCTTTGAAAAGAAGAATGTAGATATTCTTTCAGAACATCGACCTTATGGTTGTACTATTGATCTTCATGAAGGAACTCAACCGCCATTTGGACCGATCTATAGTTTATCGCAGAACGAGTTGGCTGGATTAAAAGAATACATTGATGAAAATTTGGCTAAGAACTTCATCCGCCATTCAAAATCTCTAACAGGAGCTCCAATCTTGTTCGTGAAGAAAAAAGATGGATCTCTACGAATGTGCGTAGATTATCGAGGACTTAACAAGATCACCATTAAGAATAGATATCCTCTACCTCTAATCTCAAGACTACTTGATCAACTGAATCAAGCAAAGATCTATACAAAAATAGATCTACGAGGAGCATACAATCTAGTCCGCATCAAAGAAGGAGATGAATGGAAGACAGCTTTTCAAACAAGGTATGGACATTTTGAATACAATGTCATGCCTTTTGGACTCACAAATGCACCAGTTGCTTTTCAATACCTTATGAATGATGTTTTTCGAGAATTTCTAGACAACTTTGTCGTCTGCTATTTAGACGATATTCTAGTCTATTCTAAGAACATAGAGGAATATGAAATTCATGTTCGTCGTGTATTACAAAAACTAAGAGATGCAAGATTATATGCCAAAATAAAAAAGTGTGTTTTTCACTCTACTCAAGTTGATTTTTTGGGATATATTATTTCTAATGAGGGCCTTATGATGGATCCCAAGAAAGTCTAGACTATCATAGATTAGAAGATTCCAAGAACAGTAAGAGATGTGCAATGCTTTTTGGGCTTTGCTAATTACTATCAAATCTTCATCAAGAATTTTTCTCAAGTTACAGCTCCACTTACACGTTTGACTTATAAAGACAAACTTGAGTGGAATAAAGAAGCCGAAGCATCGTTTGATGCTTTAAAGAAGGAATTTATCTCTGCACCAATCTTATATCGTGTTGACTTCTCCAAGGCATTTTTTATGGAAACAGACGCATCGGACTTTGCCTTGGGAGCAGTATTATCACAAATGAGAGTAGATGATAAACTCCACCTAATAGCTTTTCATTCTAGAAAATTTTCAGCGGCCGAGATTAATTATGAAATCCACGACAAAGAGCTTCTTGCCATCGTGGATTCATTTCAAGAATGGCGTCATTATCTAGAAGGCACTTCCAATCCAGTCACCGTATATATAGATCATAAAAATCTCGAATATTTCATGTCAACACATATTTTGAATCGTCGTTAAGCCTGTTGGAGCATGTCATTATCAAGATTTGATTTCAAGATCACATATCGACCCAAAAAACAACAAGGTTTGTCAGATGCCCTTTCTAGACGTTCTTATCTTGCACCAAAAGAAGGAGACACATCTTTTGATCAACAAAGAATGATTCTCTTGAAGCCAAAACATTTTCACCTTCGAGCAATGAAATCAACATTAACTGTTAATTCAATCTTTGTCAAGCAAATTCAATCAAGTATGTCTTCAGACCCTCTTATTCATGACATCAAGAATACTTCATCTAAGTCCCATGACACTTCAAAGTTTGAATTCAACAACAATCTATTATATTTCGAAGATCGCTTATATATTCCAAAAGGCAAGGCACAATTACGTGTCCTTTAAGCTCGTCATGACTTTCCAGCAGCCAGACATTTTGGATACAACAAAACTTTGGAGCTAATATCAAGAGATTTTTGGTGGCCTCAAATGTGGAAGGCAGTAAAGGACTTTGTACAATCATGTGATATTTGTTCAAGATCCAAAACTCCTTGCCATCAACCTTATGGACTCCTTCAACCATTACCAATTTTGAAACAACCATGGTTTTCAGTTTCTATGGATTTTATCACGGATCTTCCAATATCAGGTTCGTATGATTCAATATTCGTGATAGTAGATCGTGTTACCAAGATGGCACATTTTGTACCTAATACAAAATCTATCACCAGTAAAGAAACGGCTAAGCTTTTCCTTGACAATATCTATCGATATCATGGATTGTCCAAGGATATTATCTCGGATAGGGGGACTCAATTTGTATCAAGATTTTGGCGAAGCCTTTTCAAAATTCTAAAGGTGGATATAAAGCTATCTTCGGCCTTTCATCTTCAAACTGATGGACAAACAGAGCGTGTAAACTAAGTCCTGGAGCAATACCTAAGGTGTACCATCAATTACCAACAAGAGGATTGGACAATTCTTTTGCCATTGGCAGAATTTGCTTATAATAATACGGTACATTCTTCTACGCAATAAACACCTTTCTTTGCCAATTATGGCTACCATCCATGACTTGATACTTTTAGCTTTTTGGAAGTCGATAATCCTGCGGCAGAAAACTTAGCAAATCGTTTGTCAGAGCTGCATACAACAATGAAGGCACAATTAAAAGAAGCTCAAGAACGACAAAAGATCAATGCAGATGCCTATCGGAAGGAGTAACCACAATTCAACGTGGGTGTTAAGATATGGCTACTTCATCAAAATATCAAGACTACTCGTCCTTGTGATAAATTGGATTACTGTAGGCTTGGACCTTTTTCTATTTCTGTACAAATCAATCCAGTTACATTTCGGTTATACCTACTGGAGTCAATGAAAATCCATCCTGTATTCCACGTGTCTCTTCTAGAACCATACAAGACAGTGGATATACAAGGAAGAAGACAAATGCCAGTGCCTCCTATAGAAGTGGACAATAATGAAGAATTTAAGGTCGAAGAAGTTTTAGACTCAAGGCGGCGTCGAAATAAGTTGGAATATCTTATTCATTGGCGCGGATATAATATTAGTGAACGCACATGGGAGCCGGCAAAGAATCTTGTGAATGCAACAAAGAAGGTGGAGGCTTTTCATCGACGACATCCATCAAAATCAAGGTGAAGATCCTTTTTATAAAAGAAACAAGTTCTAGACAAGACATCATTCTACTTACAATCCTTGCTTCTAGCTTCTTTGTGTTTTGAAACGTTGAAGAAATGGAGAACTAGCAACTAAGAGATTCGACTCAAGAGCCTTCATTTGTTGATCTGTCGAACAAGACATTGCGATTGTCACAGCCTTCAAGGCGACGCAACCGAGATGAAGACCCTCAAGAACGACATGTTCTTCCTTGAATAGATGGCGAGATACAACGCGTTTGGTATCATGATCTTGGAAGAGACTCTCGATGCTTGGTAATATTGCTAGAGGTAGGAACGACTCTTGATGGTATTCGAGATGTTTTATTTGAAGGAAGTTATGAAGGTCTGAACAACGATCAAATAACAGGATGGTCTTCTCGTCCTGGTATGGGACACTATCGATGGTTGAAGGCCCTATCAACTATCTTCGAAGAGAACAAAGATCTGAGTATGTGGCGAATACAATTCGTCGCATTATAGACTTCCTCAACATATGATGACCGCTCTTCGTGGAACTCGTCCCTAGAAGAGGGGATAATGTCATGGACATACACATTTATCTCAATAATTACCTATGTAACTAAATAGAAGTAAGTAAAGATAGATTGAAGTAGGTAAGTTTGACAATATCCTTAGAGAAGCTTCCTAGAAGCTTCATAGACGCTGTTTCATCTTTATACATGTTTAGAGGTGATTGGTAGCTTGAACACATGGCCAACAAGCTAGCCACGTGTCACGTAGCTTAGAAAGCAAGCTAAGTGTGTGGACTACAAAGTCAACACATATTTGCGGTCCTATAGGATTTTGCCACGAAGCCTTTAGTTAGATAGTATATATAGAGGCAAGAGTGAAGCCTTCTTCACTCTTGTCAATGCCTTTCTAGTCCTTAGTCTTGTTTCAAGACTTTCTAGTCTTCTTGTTTTTGGCAATAGCCATTCCAGTTCTAATACTACATTAGTTTGAGTGAATTCTTAGTCTTTCTTGATTTTTGAGTTCTTCCAGATTCATGTCCTTGACACGCTGTCTTCCACTCATCCCCTTCCTTGATTCGTACGAGGTTATAAGCTCCCCTTAGATTAATTTTTGTAAAGATCCTTGCACGTCCAAGTTGTTCTTAGAGACTAGAAATCAAGGATAACAGGTAATGATTCTTCTTTGTTACCTTGTTGAGGCCTCGATAGTCCACGCACATCCACAACGAGCTATCTTTCTTCTTCACAAATAAGATGGATGCTCCAACTGACGATTTTGAATGACGGATGAAGTTCTTGGCTAGATTCTTGTTGATGTACTTCCACAAATCCGCCAACTCCATTTGCGATAGATTGTAGATTCGACAAAAGGGTGGTTGTGGTCCTTCTTGCAAGTCTATGGCGCAATCATATGGTTGGTGTTCTAGTAGCATGTCGACATTCTTCTTTTGAAACACGTCTTTAAAATCCTTATATTACTTAGATATACTTGTTGTTGAGATCTTCTCCCCGGTAGTTGGAATCGTATAAATGACAAATGGTGTGCCTTTCTTGGACGATCTTATAAATGCTCTTGCTCCAATGAATAAGGATTTATCTATTCAAGGTTTTCTATTAGGCTTGCTCTTGTGTGGTTTTGTGGGAAAGGTCATCTTCCGTAACCTCCAATCTATGGATGGATTATACTTTTTTAATCAAGAAAGACCAAGAATAACAGGATTTGATGGTGTTCTAATAATATTAAAAATAATATGACTATTATGGCCCTTAAACGTCACTTCTATAGGTTGTGATTCATGGATGATACTACCAGACAATAAAGGTTGCCCATCTATGACGTCAATGTGAACAGGTTTGGATTTTTCTATTAAAGAGATCTTATGACGCTTCACAAATTCTTTGTCTAAGAAATAAGCAGATGCTCTTGAATCTAATAATGCTAAGGTTCTCAGTTTCTGAGGGCCAATAAGCAAAGGGATTGTAAAGCAAAGGGCAAGTTGAGCGGAAAGAAAAGAACCTAGTTGTTATTGCGATATTTCACTATCGAGCTGCATGGTTCCTATTGTGGTTAGGCATCCTCGTTTTCCTGAACAAATGCGTCCCTAGTCTTGACAATACGTTGATTTTGCTTCTTGGGGCAGTTTCCAACTTTGTGGCCTTCTTCACCATAATAGAAGCATAGACCTTCTTCCATACGTCGCTTTTTTTCTTCTAGAGTAAGAGATTTGACACGTACCGCATCAATTTGCATGTCTTCTACTTCTGAATGTGAATTCACACTGCTTGTTGACATAGTTGGGGTGTGGCAAATCGTATGTTATCTTGAACATTGGTCTTGATGGCGTTGGAATAGGCAGTTATTGCACTTCACAACTTGGCTAATAGCTTCATTGAGCGTTTGTGGATTAGGAAGAATTAATAGCAAATTCTTTACATCGTCCCTTAAACCCCAATAGAATTGATTCATCAACGCTTCTTCATCCTAATTGATGTCGCATGCTAATTGCCTAAAGTTCGATGCATAAATTGATGTAGAGCACATCCCTTGTCGTAGTGATCGAATTTTTGTTGTAGCCCATCGAACCTTGTCATGTTCACCAAATGCTTCCGCAAACGCCTCCAAAAAGGTTTCAAAGTTGTTTAGTATGGACGATCGTTTCTCAAACAAAGGAGCAAACCATGATAGAGCTTGCCCTGTAAGTAAGGTTCCAACAAGCCCAATACGTGACTCCTCCATTGAATAGCGTTTGGGTTGTAAAATTGTTATCAACCTAATTTGGTTGACAAATCCTCGAAACTTGGAATGCGTACCATCAAACTTGTCCGGAAGGCTAACTCGGGACTCCTTATGTTGTAGAACCAATGGTGCTTGTCGAACCTGAGGCAAAGTTGCTTCTCCAAGTGCAGAAGTTTGAGGCTGGTGCAACCTAGATTGTGCCATCCCAGATGTTCCATCATTATGAAGCCTTGCCATTAACGACTCCTTCAATCTCTACAGTTCTTTGCGATAACATAGTGAAGACATTTATGATAGCATCCAACTTGGACTCCAAACTTTCTGTCATACTAATGTCTTGGCCTCCGGCCATTCTAAGAGAAGAAAAGAAATGACTCTATAAAAAGACAATATTGGTTTAGAGGAGGGTACTCCGCAATCTCTAAAATGCCATAAGAGCTTCAAGAAAAGGGGTAATCCACTCTCTCCAAGAAGAATAAGATTTCAATATTGTAACAAAAGAAGTATCAGTTTAGAAGAGAATAATACGCAACCTCTAAAATGCTAGTACACTTCTAAGTAGAGGAATAATCTACACTCTAATGAAGAAGGAACTAGCTCTGATATTTGAGGTGAGTGAAGTCTCGACAAACTGTCACGGACACAGAATACAGACTTGAAATCTAAGAAGAAATTCAAGAAGAATTGGCAAGAACTAGATTAATCAGATGAATACAGGAATAACACCAGAGAGGTAAGCTAGAGCTCCAAGAGATGTGTTTTCGAGATTGAAGAACTCTTCAGCCTCGATTCCAATATATACTCCTATTTAAGAAGCTTCTCAAGCAACTTCTACCAACTAGGAAGCTTCTAGATGGTTCCAGAGACTTGCTTCTAGAAGGTTCTAGAAACTTGTCTCTGAAAGATTTTAAGGACTATGTCCCTAACACCAAGTTATAATTTGAATGATTGCATACATTTTTGAACTATTTATAAGATAGATTTGAACTCTAAAAGAAAAATCAATTACAAAAAAAATACAACATAAATAAGATAGTTTATAGAAATAACTACCTTATTTTGTTATTTGAAATTTAAGACATTCCTAAAAATGAGAAAAAAACATCTATAAAATTTAAAATTTTTGCTAGGTTTTTTCAAAATACCAAATTATGTTGTATTTAATTATTATTTGAGTTCAAAAGAAAATTTAAAAATAAGAGACAATGAGACTAATGGCATTCTTGTATTGCATAAAAACTACTTGTTTTTTTTTGTTATTATTGAAGACAAATATTTCAATTAATTTTAAATTTCAATTAAAAAAAATTATAAATTATTTTTTAAAAAGAAAATCTTAATAGTGTTGAAGTGCTTGGTATCTTGTAATATAAATCAACACTAAGATAAACAAATAAATCTAATTACATTTAAATAAATAAATATATGCTATTATATGCCACATTTGTAAGCAAGAAGAATTAATTTTGGAATTTTTACAACAAATAAGTTTGTATAATCTTGAGTATAAATTTGTAATAATAATTAATATTTATAATAATTATTACTTTGCTCTTTATATGAAGTATATAAAAGAACATTTTGGTGAATATATGGAATGTTATAATTTTGACAACCACAAAATAATACTAAGTAAAATAATGCTCAATTTCTTTATGTAATACAGCATAATATATATATATATATATATATATATATATATATATTTATATATATATATTTGTTATTTACCTTGTTTAATCTTTAAATATTAGATCACAAAGTTCAATTTGCAATACATTTGCAAATTTAGATTGAGATTTAGTAGAAAAACAATGTAGAAATTCTATTTCAATAGAAGAATTAAAAAAAAAAAAAAAAAAGCTTTAAAAAAATTCTTCTTTTTGTGTGAATTTTATGTGATTAAAAATTTGACAAATACAGGGAGTTTGTTAGAATTAAGTGTAAAGTGTATATAAAAAATATTAGGCAAAACGCACAACTGCTGTATTGTGAAAGGTATTGGAACATATACATTAAAAAGCGAAGAAAGTAAGCAAATACAAGTACAAACACAAAAGAATAAGCAAATCAACTAGAGCAGTCTCTCTTTCCGCCAAACAAATTGGAGGAGTTAACGTATTTTCCTAGTCGTTGAAGGTAGCCGTTCCGCCGAGTTGGCTTCTGTAATGGAGAAATTTGATTAGCATAATACGTAAACCATTATCTCTCGTACCAACTCCTCGCACATCATGAACAAAATCACAATTTTCTGTTCATGTTCAAGTTAGTAGCTATGGAATAAGACGAATTAAGAAATCGAAAAAGTACATGTTGCAAAAACCAAGCTCAGGTTCTACAAGAAAATGATGCAAGAACAAATCACGTACTAGTCAATCAAAGAATCCAAGCAGTTATGACTAGACAATTCTGAACGCTAAGCATGTTATTTTCTCTTGTTAATGATAGAGAACATTCTATTTGTTTCGGAAATTAAACCAAAGTGAAGCACAGTGTGCATATAACATGAAGCACTAGATAAGAATCATACCAGAATCAGGGCTGTGTGGATATCGATCAAGTCTTTGACAATTTTGTCAAAAGAAGGTCTTTTGAAGGGATCACCCTGCCAACAACTCTCAACCAGTGATATCAATCTCTCATCATTTAGAAAGTTCCTTGACATTTTTCGGCAATTTTCACGGAGGTGTGGTCTCAAATTATCATAAATTACTTTGTCTCGTATTCTTGGGCGGTCGTACGGTTTCTCTCCTGTAAGAACCTCAAATGCTGCAATGCCAAAGCTGTAGACATCAAGAGCTTTCGGATAATAGATGATCTCTTCCTTGTTCTTGTGCCACTTCAAAGTTTCTGGTGCTGCATAGTGCGGAGTATATCTTCCCGGTTAAAAATTAGGTGTGGATTCCTGATTCGTACTCACAAACTGAGCACTACCAAAATCAGCAACCTTAACCAAGTAACGTGTTACATTCTATGATATCAATATTTTGCTAACATATATATTCTCAGGCTTCAGACCCCCATGTACCACGTCCTTTCCATGCGTATATGCCATAGCTTTTGCCAACTGCAGTAGTATATCAACAGAGTCATGGTGAGAAAATGGTGGCGCGTTGCCATTATCACGAACTTTTTCGACTATTAATTGATTAAGATCAGAATCCATTTCCTCCATGAATATCGAACGCTTGTCTGTAGAATGAGAGACTCCAAAGCTATAAACAATGTGAGGATGAGATAGATGTTCCACAATACTGAGCTCCGCATCGTCCGCATCGTCCGCATCGTTCAAGGGTTCAACTCTAGGATCAGTGTTATCGCTCCTCTGGGAACAAGACCTTCTGCGATCTTTTCCCACAAATCGACCACCTTTCCATGTCACTCTCCATATATTCTCCGTAGCAACCAGTTTCTCTTTAATTACATCATCAGATTGGATATTTCAAAACAACCTTGGAGGATCTTCTGTAGAGTTTCCATCCACAGCTCCTCCGAATCCATGGTGACCGAATTCACATGCTACTTTCTTCATCCGCCATTCCACTAACTTTTGCGTCAATGTTTTCTTTTCTTGTATTGCCTCCATGAAAATAACACACGGAAAATGCACACAGTTGCTTGAATCATCTCTTGTTTCTTGCATCTTTCTCCAAAATGGATCACAGGGTAGAATGTTGCTATGGATGGTGATATTGGATCTGAGGATACGACATTCCTTCTCTGTCGATGTTGGAGAAAATAGTTCTTGAGGAGCCTTCTCAGATTTGATAATTGTCCGTATCCATTGATTCCTTGCAACGCTAAGAAAAAACTTCTCGGAATTACAAGCAGCAATGCAAAGCTCACTCAAGAATTTCAATTGTATTCCCCCCACATCGGGGAAATATTCACTCGACAACCGGATAAATTTTTCCCGCCAAAGTTCACCACACTCTGCAATATTTGATGACTGATCAACAGTTTGAGCATTGCATAAGTTTATTACTCGACGATGGCAATCAAGCTCAGCTTCAGGCAAGCTATCTCTTGCCCCTTGCGCAAGCTCAAATTGCTCTTTCATACTACTAGACAGGCTTGGCATTCTCAATCACATTTGTACTAGGCTCGACTTGTACTTCAATAGGCTCGAAGTGCTGAGAGGATATGATCTCTTCACTAGATAAACCATCAGATAGCTCTAAGTACTCCGTCTGGGGGTTCTCTTTCCCTCAAGAATCAGTAGCTGAGAAGTACTCAGTCGTCTTTTGTCCTGGAAATAACCATTTGGAATGTTGAACATCTTCTAGCACGTTCTTCATGTGAGTCACTGTAGCCACCATACTCCACTAACACCTTCACCCCAAAATCTTTATACCATCCAAAAAAATGCTATTTCATACGTGAGCAATCAGTGTACGAGACAAGCTTGGATGCACCCACCCCCATTAATTTCCAAAGTTCACGTTATCATTTCCTACTGTCACAAAAAAAGAAAAAGAAAAAAAGAAATGAAGGAAATGAGAATTTTAATGGGCGAGCCATATTCTAGAAAAATTGGATAACCTGCTATCTGGGTACGGCAATGCAGTGCTTACCTCAGTATTGGAGGAAACTCAGAAGTTCGTCAACGAGGTGCTGTAAGTGCACGAATCAGATGCAACCCCCCTTGACCTCTGTATCACAAACCATCAAACCTGTTGAACTGAATTCTGCCGAGGCTCTGGGGAACAACTAACGGCATTCACATCAAGGGCTCAGAAAGCAGCAAGCTCACGCAGCAATTCACTGTACTCATATCACAACATTCAACTTGTGCAATGGGTGGATTCAGTGCTGATCCAACGACTACACCCGTAGTGCAACTAGAATCATGTGTGTCGGGGCTTCCGAACAACACCAGAACCACCGCTGCTGCTCCTGACTAGATCTCTAAAGATTCCTGACCCACTGCTCGGTCGTCGCCTACTGACTGCTCAATCTTGTAAACCACCGTCGACACTAATCTTGCGACAACTAGAAAGCCAATATATTTCAGGGGGACTCCGCAATCCTCTACTTGCTACTACACCTCTTCTGTTTCTCATTAAGAAAAACCTCCTGTCGGAAAATGATGCCCTTTTCGCTGCTGTTGCGGAGGTCGACACCCATTCCGTCGAGGATCAAACTGTATCATCCATCTGTGCATTCATTGTCGTTGTCGTTGTCTGTACAACCGTAAATGGTATGGGTCTATTCGTTAAGGCAATGAAGTTTCCTTCGTTTGTTCCAAAAAAACAGAAAAGGATGGGCATCGTCTCTAGGTGCAACCATCCCATTGTCGGTACCGATTTTCCATAGAATATCGTCGGTCGTCCGTCAGCCTCTGGAGGATGGATGCAGAATTGTACGTGGATGAAGTCACGATAACGCATGAGTCAGAAGGCCACAGTTGGTTGGCCTGTGGAGATGGCTTTGGGATGCGGTAAAGCCGGAGTTGGCACCTTATCCTTCAATGCCGGCGGGATCCTTGGACGCCCTTTCATTCGTGGAAGCGAGCTTCCAATCCGAATTCCCCCGACAGGATCCTCGTCGCGCTCTCTTTTGTTTTTCCTGGATCTGAATTTCGGAGCTCTGTTTTTCCTGGTGTGTTGCGGCTAGGGCAGCATCGTTGTTCGTGCTGCGGTGGAGCTGTGTAATTGTCGATTTTTTTTGCTTCCTTGTTCTACAACGCGTGATTCTCCCTTCTTCCTGGTTGCTAGTGCTGGTCATCTCCAGCGCCGTGTGTTTGGTTCGGCTACGAACTATGTTCGGTTCCTGTTCTTCCTGGTAGTGCATGACGGTAGTGGGCAAGTGTTGTTGTTGCGTCACCTTTCTATTTTTGTTTTTTTGGAACTACATCCCACTCCATCCGTGCTAGTCGTGCCCGGTTGTGAGAATGTGAGTGGTTGTATGTGTGTGGCTGCAACGTCGTTGTGATCGAGTATTTTGGACAAAGAGCGTTCAGGGCGTCTATTGTGGTTCTGTTTCTTGTGAGTTCTAACTGCAGTGGCCCCGCTCTGGCGTCTCAGAACGTGCATCGACTAGTTTTCGAGTGTATGTCATCATCTCCGTTGAGGGAAGCTCACATTGACTCTGATGTGGGTAGCCTGGAATCCATTAGGTGATAACAATGGAAAGTGAAGGATCGACCATCTGCCTCTTGACAGATCGATTTACGTCCAAACTGAAATCTGCATGTGCGGAATGCATCTGACGGGAATTACCAAGTACATCCAGTACCGAAGCCTTCTGTCAGGGACTGCTGCAATTGTCACCATCATAGCGCCCTCGCTTAAGTTATTATGTTACCCAGAATTGTGCAAAAGCCATCGAGAAGAAGGATTTCTTCCTGGTGCACTCAAAACCCGTCGCAACACTTCTGCACAAGGGAAACTCCTCTCGATTGTAGCCAACCCTGGAAGTTCCCCAGCGTGGTCAGGCCCTGCTTGTCTCCGTTTTCTTCAGCTGAACATACAAACCAAGGCGATACAGTTCACGCCAACCAGCCGTCGCTGTACACGGCCAAGTGCTCCCACAAGAACACTTCAAGCAGATGTTGCAGGATTGGTTCCTCGGAAGTTGCTGATGATACGTCCTGAAGTCTTTGTTACTATTCAGCGGCTTTGTTTCAGATTTGAAGTTGAGGTTCTACAATAGTGCATCCAACAGCATAGAAATTTAAACTATCGTGAACAAGGTATACTCATTGGCACTCCCTTCGAAGTGCTTTCTCATGTAGTTTGGGAGTTAATCCCGCTGGACCAATTGTACTCCAGGCCTTTGAAGAATGGCCTGAAGTGCTTCAATACTCGAGACCATCAAATTCAAATTGTTAAGGGCAGTTAGCACGGCATTGTTGACCGCCAGTGCAACCGTGACTAATCTTAAGGGTGAAGAGGAAGATTCCAGACTCCTGAATTCATCACCAACCTCAACAGTCAATCTGAACTAGTTGCTTCAGTGTTCAGGACGACGGCTCCCACTGACCCGCTTGCTGCTGCATTCCTGCCTGGAAGCGGGGAATTTAAGTCGTTCAAGCTCTTCCTCAACAGGCAACTACTGTTATTCATTGGTAAGAACATTAAGTGAATGAAGTCGGACAGGGATGAATTTAGGTTTGTGTAGATGACCTTTTGTGCTAATATGGATGAATAAAAGGATGAATTGATACTTTAGGATGAAAAATTCTAATGACATGATTTTGCATGGATGAATTTTATTATTTCTTATTTTAATGAATTAAATTGAGGAGGTCAATAATGGCAATTTAGTTGGATTTTAAGTTACAAACACAAGTAATTGTTAACCACTCAAAGCTTGATGAGTTCTTGTGAGGATTCAAGTTAACTACCAACTAGTGATAATTTATTTTAGTTCATAGGACATGCAATTCTTATGTTAAAAATTTAAGATTAGGAAAGTTAATAGCAATTTAGATAAGTTTGAGTTTAATAGAAAAAGAAATTGCATATATAATAATTTAACTTGTAGAATTAAATAGATAAAAAGAAATTATGATAGTTAAAGATAATGTTGATTTAAATTTGCAACAAGAACTTATGGTGTAGTTGGCTAATATATATATAAGATGAAATTAAATTAGATGTCTTTTAGGATTTAAGTTGATTTTTTATTTAATCAAAAGAAGGTGGATATATTTAAAAAAAATTATACCATATTCTTATATTCTCATTCTGTATGATTTTTGAGCAATTTTGTAGCTTGTTAAAAGACTGTTTTATTTGTATCACTAAATTTATTAGGTGTATTTATTTTAGTAAAGATGATTTAAGATTTAGAATTAGAAAGTTCTACATTGAAGTTATAAGTCAAGAGTAGGTAATTAAAATTTACAAAGAAATAAAGAATTGGCTATTGATTTATTTGGAATTGATGATCTAGGCTTAGAATTACAAATTTAATATGTATTTAATTTGATAAACTTTCATAAAATACAAAATCAATCTAATAAGTTATTGTGTAAATGGTGTGATAAGAAAATTGGACTATTTTCAAGAAGTTCTCCATGGCATTTATTTTGGAATCAATCAAAAAATGTATCATAGTGGAAAGGATTTTTTAATGCATTTGGACTTAAAGATTTCTAATGAATATGGAACAATCTAATGATTACTTATTGTCACGGACACAAAAATACAGACTTGAGATTTAACAAGAAGTTCAAGAAGAACTGGTAAGAACTAGATTAATCAGATGAATACAAGAATAATACCAGAGAGGTGACCTAGAGCTCCAAGAGATGTGTTGTCGAGACTGAAGAACTCTTCAGCCTCGATTCCAATATATACTCCTATTTAGGAAGCTTCTCAAGCAACTTCTACCAACTAGGAAGCTTCTAAAAGGTTCCAGAGACTTGTTTCTAGAAGGTTCTAGAAACTTATCTCTAGAAGGTTCTAAGGACTATGTTCCTAACATCTTCTATCAACTAAGAAGCTTCTAGAAGTTTTCAGAGACTTGCTTCTAGAAGGTTCTAAAAGCTTGTCTCTAGAAGGTTCTAGAAACTTGTCTCTAGAAGGTTCTAAGGACTATGTCCCTAACATCACCTCCTCCTTTAGCTTCGAGGTCTCTGAGAAGCAATGTTGTTGTCAATCAGTACCAACGTAAGAAAATGAAGATCTGTCGCATAACGTCTGCTATGAACTTCAACTGTTGTTCACGAGGTAAGTGGTTCATCGACCCTTGAAGCCAATGATAGTGGCCCACTTCTTCAACTTCTGACCAAGCATGAACTTCTGTGTCTTCATTGTGAAATTGTCTTGCAAATATGCCTTCTGGTTGACGATCGTAAGTAGGCTCGCTCTCAAATACAATCACCAGTGATCGATTACTGGGTATCCTTCGTCGTCGTTGTGGTGTACATGGTTCTTCATTTTGGGGTCACCTTCGTGAATTAGTTGGATGAGATAATTTGACTAGGATAGTATCTATCTCTTGGCTATCCATATCAGAAGACCAAACTATGGCTACTGAAAAAATTCTATTTTATTTTCGAAAAAATAACTACATCAACTATGAATTTTGGTGGTGCTCTCCTCCTTTCTTATATTCTCGGATGAACAAGCTTCAAAAGGAAGCTATCGTCGAACCGGCTTAGGTTTATGAGGATGTTGTTGATGAAACTCTTGTACCTTTTGCGATGCATTGGCAAGATTTTCAGCTGGCTATCACATTCGCTCATTAATGTCGTAGCTGCACCAATGAACAAGATACTCCAACTTGCCCCGCCTTCGCCGTGAATCCAATACCTTTTCAACCTCGTATTCCTCGTGGTTCTTGATCTCAATACTAGGTGGCAGACATTGCACTCTTCCAGGAAAAGACGTCTCTTGATAAGGCTCCAACAGAGAAATATGAAAGACTAGATGTACCTTCATAGAAGCCGGTAATTCCAGACGGTATGCCACTGAATTGATTTGCTTCTGGATGATAAATGGTCCCAATCTTCAATAGTCCAACTTATCACATGGTCGCTTGGTCTTGATACTCTGTTGAAGAAGCCATGATTTATCTCCAATTTTGAAAGTAGGTGCTTGATTCCGAGATCTATCTGCAGACGCCTTGTAGGATTCTTGAGTGGATTGTAATTGAAGCTTCAACGTATTTTGAAGCTCTAATAGTTGTTTCGTAAATCCTTCAGCTGTGGATTGTTATTTGTTGACGGACTCAATAAATCAAGCTTCGGATGATATCTATAGTTGGAAAAGAATGGTGTGTATTGAGTCGATGCATCGAGGGTGTTGTTATATGCAAACTCAGCTAGCGACAGATATATGATCCAATCGTCTTCCTGATAGTTGATGCTGCATCGTAAGTATTGTTCCAAGACTTGATTCACCCGTTCCGTTTGGCCGTCAGTTTGAGAATGAAAAGCCAAAGAAAGCTTGATATCCACCTTCAGTATCTCAAAGAGAGATCTCCAAAACTTTGATATGAACTGGGTTCCTCGATCTGATATGATATCATTTTGTAGTCCATAATAACGATACACATTATTAAGAAAGAGCCTTGCTGTGACTTCACTGGATGATGTCTTCTTGCAAGGGGCAAAATGTGCCATTTTTGTAAGCCGATCTACCACGACAAAGATGCTGTCAAATGAGTTCGATGATGGCAAGTTCGTGATGAAGTCCATGGAAATTGAAGACCATGGTCGACATGGAATTGGCAATGGCTGTAGAAGTCCATAAGGACGATGCCGAGGGTTCTTGGATCTTGAACAGATGTCACAAGAGAGGACAAAATCTTTCACATTCTTTCACATTTGGGGCCACCAAAAATCTAGAAAAATAAGCTCCAAGGTCTTCTTGAATCCAAAATGTCCCTCAGTTGGAAAATCGTGGCGAGATTGAAGAACTCCGAGTCGTGTTGGTCCTTTTGGGATATACAACTGCTCCTCAAAGTATAAAAGATCTCCCTCCACCTTAAATTTGTCGTCATTGGCACGCTGCTTGATATCAATGGCTACTGAATCTTCAATGGTCATGGTATGTACTTGATTGAGGAAGTCAACATCAATTGGCACAATAGTAGTGCAAAGCTGAAATTACTCTGGCTTCAACAACGTCGTACATTGTTGATTAAATGCTACTTCTTTAGCCTTTGGTACAAGATACGATCTTCTCGATAAGGCATCAGATAGTCCTTGTTGCTTTCTAGGTCGATAAGTCATAACAAAATCGAACCTAGATAGCAATATACTCCATCGAGCTTGACGTTGATTTAGAACTTGAGCCGACATGAAATACTCCAAGTTCTTGTGATCTGTGTATACGATCACTGGGTGTGCAGCTCCTTTAAGAAAGTGACGCCATTCTTGGAAAGAATCCACTATAGCAAGAAGTTCTTTATCATGGATTTCATAATTGATTTTAGTAGTAGAAAACTTTTGAGAATAGAATGCAACTGGATGGAGCTTCTTGTCTTCTCCCATTTCTGAAAGTACAGCTCTCAAAGCAAAATCCGAAGCATCAGTTTCTAAATAAAAGGCCTTTGTAAAGTCTGGATGTACCAAGATTGGAGCCATAGTAAATGCAGTCTTCAGGACTTGAAATGCCTTCTCCGCTTGAGGTTCCTATTCCAACTTATCCTTGCATGTCAACCGAGTGAGAGGAGCAGCAACTTGAGAGTAATTCTTGATGAAGATCCGATAGAAGTTAGTAAAACCAAGAAAGCATTGTATGTCTCTAACTATCTTCGCAACCTCCCAAGACACGATTGCTTCCACCATCTTAGGGTCCATCTTCAAGCCTTCCGTAGTCCCAACGGACTCCAAAAACTCCATCTCTATTTGGTGAAATAAATACTTCTCCAACTTGGCATATAGTCCTCGCTCGTGAAGTTTCTCCAAGACCAAACGAACGTGTTTTTCATGCTCTTCCTCATTTTTGGAGAATATCAAAATATCATCCAATTAGATGACAACAAAATTGTCAAGGTGCTCTTGGAAAATGTCATTCATCATATGTTCAAAGATCGCTGGAGCATTGGTAAGACCAAAAGGTATGACATTATACTCAAAATGGCCATACCTTGTACGGAACGCTGTCTTCCACTCATCTCCTTCCTTGATTCGTACGAGGTTATAAGCTCCCTTTAGATTAATTTTTGTAAAGATCCTTGCATGTCCAAGTTATTCTTAGAGACTAGAAATCAAGGATAACAGGTAACGATTCTTCTTTGTTACCTTGTTGAGGCTTCGATAGTCCACGCACATCTACAACGAGCTATCTTTCTTCTTCACAAATAAGATGGGTGCTCCAACTGACGATTTTGAATGACGGATGAAGTTCTTGGCTAGATTCTCGTTGATGTACTTCCGCAATTCCTCCAACTCTGTCTGCGATAGATTGTAGATTGGACCAAAAGGCAGTTGTGCTCTTTCCTGTAAATCTATGGCGCAATTATATGGTCTGTGTTCCGGTAGCACGTTGGCATTTTTCTTTTGAAACACGTCTTTAAAATCCTTATATTGCTCCAGTATACTTGCTGTCGAGATTTTCTCCCCTGTAGATGGAGTCGCATAAATGACAAATGGTGTGCCTTCCTTGGACGATCTTATAAACGCTCTTGCTCCAATAAATAATGATTTCTCTATTCGGGGTTTTCTACTAGGCTTGCTCTTGGGTGGTTTTGTAGGAAAGGTTATCTTCCGCAACCTCCAATTTATGGATGGATTATACTTTTTTAATCAGAAAAGACCAAGAATAACAGGATTTGATGGGGTTCTAATAATATTGAAAATAATATGACTATTATGGCCCTTAAACATCACTTTTATAGGTTGTGATTCATGGGTGATACTACCAAAGAATAAAGGTTGTCCATCTATGACCTCAATGTGAACAGGTTTGGATTTTTCTATTAAAGAGATCTTATGACGCTTCGCAAATTCTTTGTCTAAGAAATAAGCAGATGCTCTTGAATCTTATAATGCTAAGGTTCTCAGTTTCTGAGGGCCAATAAGCAAAGGGATTGTAAAACAAAGGACAGGTTGAGCAAAAAGAAAGGAACCTGGTTGTTGTTGCGATATTTCATTGTCCAGCCGCACGGTTCTTATCGTCGCTGGGCATCTTCGTTTTCTTGAATAAATGTGCCCCTAATCTTTATAATACGTCAATTTTGCTTCTTGGGGCAGTTTCTAACTTTGTGGCCTTCTTCACCGCAATATAAGCATAGACCTTCGTCCATACGCCATTTTTTTTTTTCTTTTAGAGTAAGAGATTTGACACGTACCGCATCAATTTGCATGTCTTCTATTTTTGAATGTGAATTCACATTGCTTGCCGACATAGTTGGGATGTGGCGAACTATATGTTGTCTTGAACGTTGGTCTTGGTAACATTGGAATAGGCGGTTATCGCACTTTATAACTCGACTAATAGCTTCGTTGAGTATTTGTGGATTTGGAAAAGTTAACAACAAATCCTTCACATCGTCTCTTAAACCCCAATAGAATTGACTCATCAACGCTTCTTCATCCCAATTGATGTCGCATGCTTATTGCCTAAAGTCCGATGCATAGATTGATGTAAAATGCATCTCTTGTTGCAGTGACCGGATCTTTGTAGTAGCCCATCGAACCTTATCGTGTTCACTAAATGCTTCTATAAATGCCTCTAAAAAGGTTTCAAAGTTGTTTACTATGGGCGATCGTTTTTCAAACAAAGGAGCAAACCATGATAAAGCTTGTCCTGTAAGTAAGGTTCCATCAAGCCCAACACGTGAGTCCTCTGTTGGATAGCGTTTGGATTGTAAAACTGTTATCAACCTGATTTGGTTGACGAATCCTCGAAACTTGGAACGCGTACCATCGAACTTGTTTGGAAGGCTAACTAGGGGCTCTTTATGTTGTAGAACCAGTGATGCTTGTCGAATCTGAGGCAAAGTTGCTTCTCCAAGTGAAGAAGTTTGAGGTTGGTGCAACCTAGATTGTGCCATCCTAGATGCTCCATCATTATGAAGCCTTGCCACGACTCCTTCAATCTCTGCAGTTCTTTGCGATAACGTAGCGAGAGCATTCATGATAGCATCTAACTTGGACTCTGAACTTTTTGTCATACTAATGTCTTGATCCCCTGTGTCAAAGACAAAGACTCGATGAAGGAAAATATACACAAAAGGTCTCTCTCAATATAATAAGTTAAAATATAAGCAAGTATGTATATTAAAAGGAAATTGGAATGGCTATTGTCACAAGACAAGAAACTAGAGACTCTTGAATCTGGACTAGAAGCACGAAAGGAATTGACAAGAGTGAAGAGAGCTTCACTCTTGCCTCTATATATACTATATATAAAACCACGTGGCGATGTTCTATAAGACCTCCAATATGTGTTGACTTCCTAGGCCACATGTCTTTGCTTGCAAGACAAGTTTTCTATGTGTGGACCACATAGTTAGCTTGTTCTTCAAGCTACCAACATGTGTGGCACATGGCTAACTTGTTGACCAAGTTTCTAACCTAAAAGTCAACTACGGACTCCTATAAAGTCAAAGCAGTATCTATGAAGCTTCTAGGAAGCTTCTCTACAAGATATTACACAATTAGTATACTTTTATTTACTTTTAAATACTTTTATCAACTCATGTAGGTAATTATATGTATATCCGTGACATTACCCTCCCTTCTAGGGACGAGTTCCACGAGGAGCAGTGATTATATGTTGAGAAAGTCTAATATGCAGCGAATTGTGTTTATTACATACTCTGATCTTTGTTCTCTTTGAAGGTAGTTGATGGGTCCTCTTAGCCATCGATACTGTCTCATTCCAGTGCGAGAAGACCACCCTGTTATTTGATCATTGTTGAGGCCTTCATAACTTCCTTCAAATAATACATTTGAAACACCATCAGGAGTCGTTCCTATCTCCAGTAATATCACCAAACATCGAGAATCTCTTCCAAGGTCATGATACCAAACGCGTTGTATCTCACCATCTATTCTAGGAAGAACATGTTGTTCTTGAGGGTCTACATCTCGGATGCGTCATCTTGAAGGTTGTGACAATCGCAATATCTCATCCGATAAGTCAGCAAACGAAGGTTCTTGAGTTGAATCCACTGGTTGTTGGCTCTCCATCTAATTAGCGTCACAAATGCAAAGAAGTTACAAACAAGGATAGGAAATTGAATGTTATCTTGCCTCGATCTTCTCTCTTTTATAAGAGAGGTTTTCATCTTAGTTTTGATGGATGTCGTTCATGAAAAACTTTGACTTTGGTTGATGCATTTACTAGATTTCTAGATGGCTCCTATGTGTGCTCACTAATATCATATCCACGCCAATGAACAAGATATTCCAGCTTATTTCGGTGCCGCCTTGAGTCTAATACCTCTTCCACTTCAAATTCTTCATTATTGTCCACTTCTATAGGAGGTAATGGCATTTATCTTCTTTCTTGTATATCCATTGTCTTATATGATTCAAAAAGAGACATGTGGAATACAAGATGGATCTTCATTGACTCCGGTAGGTGTAACCGATATGCAACTAGGTTGATCTGTTCAGAAAGAGAAAAAGGTCCAAGCCTACGATAGTCCAACTTATCACAAAGACGAATTGTCTTGATATTGTGACGAAGTAGCCATACCTTGTGATCCACATTGAGTTGTGGTTGCTCCTTACGATATACATCTGTACTTATCTTTTTTTGTTCTTGAGCTTCCTTTAACTGTGCCTTCATTATTATATGTAATTTTGACAATCGATTATCCATATTTTTTACTGCAGGATTATCAACTTTTGAAAAATCAAAAGTATCAAGTTGTGGATGATAGCCATAATTGGCAAAGAAAGGTGTTTTTTGCGTGGAGGAATGTACCGTATTATTATAAGCAAACTTTGCCAATGGCACAAAGGTTGTGCAATCATCTTGTTGGTAGTTGATGGTACACCTTAAATACTGCTCCAAGACTTGGTTTACGCGTTCTATTTGTCTATTTGTTTGAGGATGAAAAGCCAAAGATAGTTTTATGTCCACTTTTAAAATCTTGAAAAGGATCCTCTAGAATCTCGACACAAATTGAGTTTCCCTATCGGATATGATATCTTTAGGTAATCCATGATAGCGATAGATATTATCAATGAAAAGCTTAGCTGTTTCTTCACGTGTGATAGATTTTGTACATGGCACAAAATGTGCCATCTTAGTGAAACGATCTACTATGACAAATATAGAATCATAACATCTTGAGCTTGAAAGATCTGTTATGAAATCCATAGAAACAGAAGACCATGGTTGTTCTGGTATAGGTAATGGCTGAAGAAGTCCGTAAGGTTGATGACGAAGAGTTTTTGATCTTGAAAATATATTACATGATTGTACAAAGTCTTTGACTGACTTCCACATTTTTGGTCACCAAAAATCTCTTGATATGAGTTCCAAAATCTTATTATATCCAAAGTGTCCTGCTGCTGGAAAATCATGACGTGCTTGAAGAACACGTAAACGTGCTTCTCCTTCTCGAACATATGAGCGTCCTTCAAAATATAATAGACTATTCTTGAACTCGAATTTAGAAGAATCATGAGACTAGGAAGAATTATTCTCGATATCATGAACAAGAGGGTCTGAGGACATACTAGACTGGATTTGCTTGAGAAAAGTTGAATCAACAGTCAATGTTGATTTCACTGCTCGGAGATGAAATTGCTCCCGTTTCAAGAGGACCATTCTTTGTTGCTCAAAAGCTGCATCTCCTTCTTTTGGTACAAAATAAGAACGTCTAGACAGGGCATCTGACAAACCTTGTTATTTTCCTGGCCGATAAGTGATAATGAACTCGAATCTTGACAAAGACATAGTCCAACGAGCTTGACGACGATTCAACACGCGTGCTGACATGAAAAACTCGAGGTTCTTGTGATCTGTATACATAGTGATTGGACTAGAAGCACCTTCTAGATAGTGACGCCATTCTTGAAAGGAATCCACGATTGCAAGAAGTTTTTTTATCGTGGATCTCATAATTGATCTCGGCTGCTGAGAATTTTCTTGAATGAAAAGCTATTGGATGAAGTTTGTCATTTGTTCCCATTTGTGACAAAATTGCACCCATGACAAAATCCGATGCGTCTGTTTCCATAAAAAATGCCTTAAAAAAGTCAACACGATATAAGACTGGTGCAGAGACAAACGATGTCTTCAAGGCTTCAAATGCTGCTTCTGCTTCTTGATTCCATTAAAATATTTCTTCTTGATTCCATTAGAATGACGTATCCTAAAAAGTCAACTTGAGTAGTGTGAAATATATACTTTTTCATCTTGGCATACAATCTTGCATCCCTAAGTTTTTGTAATACTTGACGAACATGTATTTCATGTTCTTGGACGTTCTTAGAATAGATCAGGATATCGTCTAGGTTACAGACCACAAAATTATCTAAGAATTCACGAAATACATCATTCATGAGATGTTGAAAAGTAGTTGGTGCATTCGTGAGTCCAAAAGGCATGACATTATATTCAAAATGTCCGTACCTGGTTCTAAACACAGTCTTCCATTTATCTCCTTCCTTGATTTATACTAGATTATATGCTCCTCTTAGATCTATTTTTGTATAAATTTTAGCTTGATTCAAGTGGTCAAGGAGTCCTGATATCAAAGGTAATGGATACCTATTCTTGATTGTGATCTTGTTGAGTCCTCGATAGTCAACACACATTCGCAAAGATCCATCTTTTTTCTTTACAAATAGAATTGGAGCTCCTGCTGGAGATTTTGAATGGCGTATGAAATTCTTTGCTAAATTCTCGTCAATATACATCTTGAGTTCAGCCAACTCATCTTGCTATAAACTATAAATTGGTCCAAATGGTGGCTGAGTTCCTTCCTTGAGGTCGATTGAACAATCGTATGGACGATGCTCAGGAAGAATATCTACATTTTTTTTTAAAAAACGTCTTGATAATCTTGATATTAACTTGGAATGCCACTTGAAGTCTTTACGCGTTCAAAAATAGGTGTAGCATAAATAGCAAAAGTTGATCCTTCTTTTGCTGCGTGTATAAATGCTTTTGTACCTATAAGTACGAGTTTTACTATATTAGACTTATAACTTCCACTTGGTTAGTAGAACTATTAATAATGCTTTGGGAAAAGTCAAGTTTACAAGAATTCCAATCTATTCGAGGGTTATATTTTTCTAGTCAGGATAAACCTAAAATAATTGGATTGGACGGGGATTTAATTATATTAAAAGCTATGTAGCTATCGTGACCGTTTATTGTTACTTTTAGAGGGCGAGTTTCATGAGTGACATCTCCAGAAGACAAAGGACGGCCATCAATGACTTCTATATGTACAGCTTTAGTTTTTTGTACAAGAGGTATTTTACGACTTTTAACAAATTGTTCATCTAAAAAACACGCTGAGGCTCCCGAATCTAATAAAGCAAAGGCTTTGTAGTTCTAAGGTCCTAAATATAATTCTATTATAAAGAAAGAAGAGGGTTTTGAGGAGAGGATAGGACCTTCATTAGGAATTGTATAAGGTTTTAGCTGCACGGTCCCTATTGTAGCTGGACGAATCCGTTTTTCGACATGTTGTCTTCTTTGACCGCCGTACCCCTCATTTTATAGTTGCGTTGTTTCTTTGGACAATGTTGAGCAGTGTGCTTAGGTTCTCCACAATATAAACATAATCCTTCTTGACGACGACGAATCTTTTTTTGCTCAGTAAGGGATTTAAAACGTACCGCGTCAATTTACATGTCTTCTACTTCCGAATGTATGTTTGGCGAAGATGCTGATGTTGCCATTGAGTAATAACATTGAGATTCCCGTATATGACTCTTGGATCGAAATTCAAAAAGTTGATTGTCATATTTTACCGCAAAATTGATTGCTTGACTCAAAGTTTGAGGATCAAGTAAGTTGAGCATCAATTTCTTTACTTCGTATTGCAATCCATAAAAAAATTGACTGATGAGTGCAGCATCATCCCACTTGATGTCAATTACAAGTTGTCAAAATTGTGAAGCATATAATGTTACTGAGCGATTTCCTTGTCACAGAATTCGGATCTTATTTGTTGCAACACGAGTTGCATCGTGTTCACCATACATAGATCGAAATTTCACCAAAAAAGCTTCCAAATTATCCAATATTTGATTTTTTGTTGTTCAAGAAAAGATGAAAACCATGATAATGTAGAACCAGAAAGTAGAGTGCCAATAAACCTGACTTGTGATCCTGGAGTTGGAAAGCTTTGCGATTGAAGTTCAATTGCCAATTGTACTTGATTGATGAACCCTCGAAACTTTGATCTTGTACCATCAAATTTTTCGGATAAAGCAATTTTTGGTTCTCTAGTGCTTACAGGATGTTGTACTATTGGAAAAGGAACGTGATTTGGTGCAGATGTTGAAGCAGCTCTGATCATCTCTATATCTCTACTTTCTGCTATTTTTGTTCTTTCCTGTGTTGGTGAATTGAGTTGATGCATCGCAAGCATTAACTCCCTCAATTGTTCTTCGATTTGTACCATTGCACTCTTCATTTTAACAAGCTCTGCCATAATGATACTAAGAAGAAAAATTTGTCGGATATTGCTCCAGACAAAAGAAAAAAAAAAGACTTGATAACAAAGAAGATACTAAGAATAATATCAGTTTAGAAGTGGGTAATCCGCAAACTTCTAATACGCTTATGTCTTGTCAAGAGAAAGGGGTAATCCACTCTTACTCAAGGAAAATAAAGCTCTGATATTGTAAGTATACTCTTGTCAATCTATCAAGGATATAGACTCGATGAAGGAAAATATACACAAAAGGTCTCTCTCAATATAATAAGTTAAAATATAAGCAAGTATGTATATTAAAAGGAAACTGGATTGGCTATTGCCACAAGACAAGAAACTAGAGACTCTTGAACCTGGACTAGAAGCACGAAAGGAATTGACAAGAGTGAAGAGAGCTTCACTCTTGCCTCTATATATACTATCTAACTAGAAACCACGTGACAATGTTCTATAAGACCTCCAATATGTGTTGACTTCCTAGGCCACATGTCTTTGCTTGCAAGGCAAGTTTTCTATGTGTGGACCACATAGTTAGCTTGTTCTTCAAGCTATCAACACGTGTGGCACATGGCTAACTTGTTGACCAAGTTTCTAACCTAAAAGTCAACTATGGACTCCTATAAAATCAAAGCAGCATCTATGAAGCTTCTAGGAAGCTTCTCTAGAAGATATTACATAATTAACCTACTTTTATCTACTTTTAAATACTTTTATCAACTCATGTAGGTAATTATATGTATATCTATGACACCCGGCCATTCTAAGAGAAGGACAGAAATGATTCTACAAGAAGACAATATTGGTTTACAGGAGGGTACTCAGCAACCTCTAAAATACCTTAAGAGCTTCAAGAAAAGGAGTAATCCACTCTCTCCAAGAAGAATAAGACTCCAATATTGTAACAAAAGAAGTATCAATTTAGAGGAAGGTAATCTGCAACCTCTAAAATGTTAGTACACTTCCAAGCAGAGAGATAATCCACACTCTAACAAAGAAGAACTAGCTCTGATATCTGAGTTGAGTGAAGTCTTGACAAACTATTACGGACACAGATATACAGACTTGAGATCTAACAAGAAGTTCAAGAAGAACTGGCAAGAACTAGATTAATCAGATGAATACAAGAACAATACCAGAGAGGTGAGCTAGAGCTCCAAGAGATGTGTTGTCAAGATTGAAGAACTCGATTCCAATATATACTCCTATTTAGGAAGCTTCTCAAGCAATTTCTACCAACTAAGAAGCTTCTAGTAGGTTCCAGAGACTTACTTCTAGAAGGTTCTAGAAACTTATCTCTAAAAGGTTCCAAGGACTATGTTCCTAACATCTCCTATCAACTAAGAAGCTTCTAGAAGATTTTAGAGACTTGTTTCTAGAAGGTTTTAGAAGTTTGTTTCTAGAAGGTTCTAGAAACTTGTCTCTAGAAGGTTCAAAGGACTATGTCCTTAACAGGATAACGATTTTTCTTTGTTACCTTGTTGAAGCCTTGATAGTCCACGCACATCTGCAATGAGCCATCTTTCTTCTTCACAAATAAGATGGGTACTCCAACTCACTATTTTGAATGACGGATGAAGTTCTTAGCTGGATTCTTGTCGATGTACTTCCGCAATTCTGCCAACTTTGACTGCGATAGATTGTAGATTGGGCCAAAAGGTAGTTGTGCTCCTTCCTGCAAGTCTATGGTGCAATCATATGGTCTGTGTTCCAGTAGCATGTCGGCATTTTTTTTTTGAAATACGTCTTTAAAATCCTTATATTGCTCCGGTATACTTGCTGTCGAGATTTTCTTCCCAGTAATTGGAGTCGCATAAATGACAAACGATGAGCCTTCCTTGAACGATCTTATAAACGCTCTTGCTTCAATAAATAAAGATTTTTCTATTCGAGATTTTCTACTAGACTTGGGTGGTTTTGTGGGAAAGGTCATCTTTTGCAACCTCGAATCTATGGATGGATTATACTTTTCTAACCCGAAAAGACCAAGAATAACAAGATTTGATGGAGTTCTAATAATATTGAAAATAATATGACTACTATGGCCCTTAAATGTCACTTCTATAGGTTTTGATTCATGGGTGATACTACCAGACAATAAAGGTCGGCCATCTATGACCTCAACGTGAACATGTTTGGATTTTTGTACTAAAGGGATCTTATGATGCTTCACAAATTCTTCGTCTTAGAAACAAGCAGATGCTCCTGAATCTAATAATGCTAAGGTTCTCAGTTTTAGAGGGCCAATAAGCAAAGGAAATATAAAACAAAGGGCAGGTTGAGTGGAAAGAAAGGAACCTGGTTGTTGTTATGATATTTCACTGTCTAACCAAACGGTTCTTACTGTGGTTGGGCATCCATGTTTTCCTGAATAAACGTGCCCCTTGTCTTGATTATATGTTGATTTTGCTTCTTGGGGCAATTTTCAACTTTGTGGTCTTCTTCACCGCAATACAAGCATAGACCTTCTTCCATACACCGTTTTTTTTCTTCTAGAGTAAGAGATTTGACACATACCGCATTAAATTGCATGTCTTCTATCTCTAAATGTGAATTCACATTGCTTGTCGATATAGTTCGGATGTGGCAAACCATATGTTGTCTTGAACGTTGGTCTTGGCAACGTTGCAATAGGCAGTTATTGCACTTCACAACTTGGCTAATAACTTCATTGAGCGTTTGCAGATCAAGAAGAGTTAACAGCAAATCCTTCACATCGTCCCTTAAACCCCAATAGAATTGACTCATAAACGCTTCTTCGTCCCAATTGATCTCGCATGCTAATTGCCTGAAGTTTGATGCATAGATTGATCTAGAACGCATCCCTTGTCGTACTGACTAGATCTTTGTTGTAGCCCATCAAACCTTGTCGTGTTCACCAAATGCTTTCGCAAACGCGTCCAAAAAGGTTTCAAAGATGTCTAGTATGGACAATTGTTTCTCAAACAAAGGAGCAAACCATGATAGAGCTTGTCCTGTAAGTAAGTGTCATGGACATACATTGGAAGATTCTTCGAATATTCTTCTAGAATATTCTCTAAAGATTCTCTAAAGATTCCTTTAGAAGGTTCTAGAAGATTCTTAGAATATTCCCTAAAGATTCTCTTAGAAGGTTCTAGAATATTCTGATAGATTCTAGGAAGTTGCTCGAGAAGTTTCCTAATTAGTAGAAGTTGTTGGAGAAGTGTCCTAGTTAGCGGAAGTAGCTCGAGAAGCTTCCTATTCAGTAGTATATATAGGAGTCAAGGCTGAAGGGTTCTTCAGTCTCGACAACACATCTCTTGGAGTTCTAGCTCACCTTTCTGGTGTTGTTCTTGTACTCATCTGATTAATCCAGTTCTTCTTGAACTTCTTGTCTAGTTTTCTTGTCTGTATTTTGTATCCGTGATAGTTTGTCGAGACTACATTTTCACTGGTATCAGAGCTAATTCCTTCTTGTTAGAGAGTGGATTACCCCTCTTCTTGAACGGTGCTAGTGTTTTAGAGGTTGCGGATTACCCTCATCTAAACTGATATATCTTCTTTCTCAATATTGGAGCCTTATTCTTCTTGGAGAGAGTGGATTACCCCTCATCTTGGAGTCTTAAGGCGTTTTAGAGGTTGCGGAGTACTCTCCTCTGAACCAATATTGTCCTCTTGTCAAAACTCTTTTTTCTTCTTTCTGAAGGTTAGCCGAAAGTTAAGACGTTAATATGGCTGAAAGTTTGGAATCCAAACTAGACGCCATCATAAATGCTCTTGCCTCTTTGTCACATAGGACAACAGAGATCGAAGGAGTCATGGTAGGACTCCATAACAATGGAGCATCTGGGATAGCGCCATCTAAAGCATATCAGCCTCAAACTTCTGCGCCAGAAGAAGCAGTTCTACCTTCAGTTCAACAAGATCGAGTAGTCCTACAACGAAAGGAGCCTCGAGTTAGTCTTCCGGATAAGTTTGATGGAACTCGTTCCAAGTTTCGAGGTTTTGTCAACCAAATCAGGTTGATAACAATTTTACAGCCCGAACGTTATCCGACGGAGGAAGCGCGTGTTGGGCTTGTTGGAACCTTGCTTACAGCACAAGCTCTGTCTTGGTTTACTCCCTTGTTTGAGAAGCGATCGCCAATCCTGAGCAACTTTGAAACGTTCTTGGAGGCGTTTGCAGAAGCATTTGGCGAGCATGATAAAGTTCGATGGGCTACAACAAAGATCCGATCGCTACGACAAGGAACACGCTCTGCATCAGTCTATGCCTCAGATTTCAGACAATTGGCAAGTGACATTAATTGGGGTGAAGAGGCGTTGGTGAGTCAGTTTTATTGGGGCTTGAAGGATGATGTGAAGGACTTGCTGTTATCTCTTCCTGATCCTCAAACGCTCAACGAAGCTATTAGCCAAGCTGTAAAGTGTGACAACCGCCTATTCCAGCGTCGCCAAGACCAACGTCCAAGACACCAAATGACTCGTTACGACGTGATTATGTCTGCAAATAGCTTAAACTCACATTCGGAGGCAACAGACATGCAAATCGACACGGCGCGTGTCCGATCTCTTACTCCAACAGAGAAGAAACGGCATATGGAGGAAGGATTATGTTTGTACTGTGGAGAAGGTCACAAGGTTGGAAATTGCCCTAAGAAGCAAAATTGGCATCCAGTCAAGACTAGAAGTGCGATGATTCCGGAAAACGACGACGCCGAGCCACAGTAGGAACCGTGCGGCTGGACAATCTTATATCACGACAACAATCAGGTTCCTCCTTCTCTGTCCAACCTGCCCGTTGTTTTACAATTCCTTTGTTTTTAGGCCCTCAAAAACAAAAAACTTTAGCTTTATTGGATTCGGGGGCATCTACTTGTTTTTTAGATGAAGAGTTTGCTAAACGCCACAAGATCCGTTTAGTACAGAAGTCCAAACCTGTTCACGTAGAGGTGATAGATGGACGACCCTTATTGTCAGGCAACGTTACCCACGAATCAGAACCTATAGAAGTGGTATTTAAGGACCATAGTAGTCACGTTATTTTTAATATTATTAGAACCCCATCAAGCCCTGTTATCCTTGGTCTTTCTTGGTTAGAAGATCATAATCCGTCCATTGATTGGAGGCTACAAAGGATAACATTTCCTGAAAAAAATAATAATAAACCTGTTGGTAGAACCTACATGAAGAAATCCATGTTTATTGGAGCAAGAGTGTTCCTAAGATTGTCCAAGGAAGGCGCACCATTTGTCATTTATGCAGCTCCAACTAGCGGCGAGAATATCTCAACATCGAATACACCAAAGCAATATAGGGATTTTGAAGACGTCTTTCAGAAGAAGAACGCCGATATACTACCGAAACATCGACCATATGATTGCGCCATAGACTTAGAGGAAGGAGCGCAACCACCTTTTGGTCCAATATACAACCTATCGCAGACGGAGTTGGCAGAATTGCGAAAGTACATCGATGAGAATCTAGCCAAGAATTTTATTCGACATTCAAAGTCGCCAGCTGGAGCACCAATCCTATTCGTGAAGAAAAAGGATGGTTCACTGCAGATATGCATGGTCTACCGAGGACTCAACAAGGTGACCAAGAAAAATCGCTATCCCTTACCTTTGATCTCCGGCCTCTTAGATCAACTTGGACGTGCAAGAATTTTTACAAAGATTGATTTAAGAGGAGCCTACAACCTTGTGCGAATCAAAGAAGGAGATGAATGGAAGACAGCCTTTCGTACAAGGTATGACCATTTTGAGCACAATGTCATGCCTTTTGGTCTTACCAATGCTCCAGCGATCTTTTAGCATATGATGAACGACATCTTTCGGGAGTACCTCGATGACTTTGTTGTCATCTATCTGGATGATATTTTGATATTTTCCAAGAATGAAGAAGAACATGAGAAGCACGTTTGTTTGGTTCTTGAAAAACTACGCGAACGAGGACTCTACACGAAGTTGGAGAAGTGTCAATTTCACCAGAATGAGATGGAATTTTTGGGCTTCATTGCGACTACAGAGGGCTTGAAGATGGATCCAAAAAAGGTAGAAGCAATTATATCTTGGGAAGTTTCGAAGACGGTTAGAGATGTTCAGTGTTTTCTTGGATTCGCTAACTTCTATCGGATCTTCATCAAGAATTATTCTCAAGTTGCTGCACCACTCACGCGTCTAACAAGCAAAGACAAGCTCGAATGGAGATCACAAGCAGCAAAAGCATTTCAAGATCTCAAGATGGCATTTACTACGGCTCCAATCTTGCTACACCCTGACTTTACAAAGGCTTTCTATTTAGAGACCGATGCTTCAGATTTTGCTTTGGGAGCTGTGCTTTTACAGATGGGCATAGACAAGAAGCTTCATCCAATTGCGTTCTATTCACGGAAGTTCTCTGCTGTTGAGATCAACTACGAGATCCACGACAAAGAGTTGCTTGCTATAGTGGATGCCTTCCAAGAGTGGCGTCACTTCCTCGAAGGAGCTGCACATCCAGTGACTGTTTATACGGACCACAAGAATTTGGAGTATTTCATGACAGCTCAAATTTTGAATCGTCGTCAAGCTCGATGGAATATGTCTCTATCACGATTTGACTTTATTATCACCTACCGCCCTGGAAAACAGCAAGGATTATCTGACGCATTATCAAGGAGATCGTATCTTGCGCCAAAGGCTGGAGAAGCAGCGTTTGATCAACAATGTACAACATTGTTGAAACCAAAAAAATTCAGGATTTTTGCTACTGTTGCAACTATCGATGATGGATTCCTCAATGAGGTACGTACTGCGACCATTGAGGATTCTATAGCTCTTGACATCAAACAACGTGTCGATAATGACAAGTTTAAGGTGGATGGAGATCTTCTGTATTTTGAGGAGCGGTTGTATATCCCAAAAGGCCCAACTCGACTCCGAGTACTTCAATCTCGCCACGACTTTCCAATTGCGGGACATTTTGGATTCAACAAGACTTTGGAGCTCATTTCACGAGATTTTTGGTGGCCCCAAATGTGGAAGGATGTGAAGGAATTTGTCCTTTCTTGTGATGTTAATTCAAGATCCAAGATCCCTCGACAGCGTCCATATGGACTTCTCCAACCATTGCCTATTTCGCACCGACCATGGTCTTCAGTTTCTATGGACTTCATTACGGACCTACCGCCATTGAATTCATTTGACAGCATCTTTGTTGTGGTGGATCGATTTACAAAGATGGCGCATTTCGTGCCTTGCAAGAAAACATCGTCAAGTGAAGACACCGCAAGACTCTTTTTTGATAACATATATCGTTATCATGGCCTACCAAATGATATTGTGTCGGATCGAGGTACTCAGTTTGTATCCAAGTTTTGGAGGTCCCTCTTTGAGATATTGAAGGTGGATATTAAGCTCTCTTCGGCTTTTCATCCTCAAATTGACGGTCAAACGGAGCGGGTGAATCAAGTTTTGGAGCAATATTTACGATGCACCATCAACTATCAACAAGATGATTGGACTGCATATCTACCGCTTGCTGAGTTCGCATACAACAACACTCTTCATGCGTCAATTCAACAAACACCATTCTTCTCCAACTACGGATACCACCCCAAGCTCGATTTATTGAGTTCTTCAGCAAATAACAACCCAGCAGCTTAAGGATTTGTGAAGCAACTATCGGAGCTTCAAGCGATGTTGAAGCTTCAATTGCAATCTGCCCAAGAGAGTTACAAGGCATCTGCAGATAAATATCGAAATGAGGCGCCTACTTTTAAAGTTGGAAGTAAAGTATGGCTTCTTCGACGGAATATCAAGACCAAGCGGCCATGTGACAAATTGGACTATCGGAGATTAGGGCCATTTGTTATCGGGAAGCAAATCAATCCGGTGGCATATCGTCTGGAGTTACCAGCTACTATGAAGGTACATCCAGTCTTTCACGTGTCTTTGTTGGAACCTTATCGAGAGTCAGCTTTTTCCCAAAGAGTACAAAGTCCGCCACCAAGTATCGAAATTGAAAACCATGAGGAATACGAGGTGGAAAAGCTACTAGATTCATGGCGTAATAGAAGAAAATTGGAGTATTTAGTGCATTGGAGTGGATACGACATCAATGAACGAACGTGGGAGCGTGCCGAAAATCTTGCCAATGCACCAAAAAAGGTACAAGAATTTCATCAACGATATCTTCATAAACCTAAGCCGATTCAACGATAGCTTCTTACTGAAGCTTGCTCATCAAGTAGCATAAAAAGGGAGGAGGGCACCTCCAAAACCCATAGTTCGATAGTGTAGAACTTTGTTAGCAACTATAGTTTGCTCTCATCATTTTAGCCTTTAGACATGGATAGTCAAGATACTACACTTGTTATGCCATCTCAAGCGACTAGCTCACAAAGACGACCGCGAGATGAAGAACCGCCTGCACCACGACGACGTCGGAGGATACCGAGCAACAGATCGCTAGTAATTGTATTTGAGGTGGAGCCTGCCTACGACGGTCAGCGAGAAGGTGTGTTTGGAGGACAGTTCCATAATGAAGACACAGAAGTCCACGCTTGGTCACAGGTTGAAGGTGTTGGTCACTACCGTTGGCTCCAAGGGCCGATGAATCATTTGCCTCGCGAACAACAATTGGAATTCATAGCGGATGTGATGCGACAGATTTTCATTTTCTTGCGTTGGTATTGACTGATAACAACATTGCTTCTCGGAGACCTCGAAGCTAGAAGAGGAGGTGATGTCATGGACATACATTGGAAGATTCTTCGAATATCCTTCTAGAATATTCTCTAAAGATTCTATAAAGATTCCTTTAGAAGATTCTAGAAGATTCTTAGAATATTCTCTAAAGATTCTCTTAGAAGGTTCTAGAATATTCTTAGAAGGTTCTAGAATATTCTTAGAAGGTTCTAGAATATTCTAATAGATTCTAGGAAGTTGCTCGAGAAGTTTCCTAATTAGTAGAAGTTGTTGGAGAAGTGTCCTAGTTAGCGGAAGTAGCTCGAGAAGCTTCCTATTCAGTAGTATATATAGGAGTCAAGGCTGAAGGGTTCTTCAGTCTCGACAACACATCTCTTGGAGTTCTAGCTCACCTTTCTGGTGTTGTTCTTGTACTCATCTAATTAATCCAGTTCTTCTTGAACTTCTTGTCTAATTTTCTTATCTGTATTTTGTATCCGTGACAGTAAGGTTCCAACAAGCCCAACACATGACTCCTCCGTTGGATAGCGTTCGGATTATAAAATTGTTATCAACCTGATTTGGTTGACGAATCCTTGAAACTTGGAATGCATACCATCGAACTTGTCCGGAAGGCTAAGTCGAGGCTCCTTATGTTGTAGAATTAGCGGTGCTTGTCGAACCTGAGGCAAAGTTGCTTCTCCAAGTACAGAAGTTTGAGGCTGGTGCAACCTAGATTGTGCCATCCCAGATGTTCCATCATTATGAAGCCTTGCCATTAACGACTCCTTCAATCTCTGCAGTTCTTTGCGATAACGTAGCGAGGACATTCATGATAACATCTAACTTCGACTCTGAACTTTCCGTCATACTAATATCTTGACTTCCAACCATTCTAAGAGAAAGACAGAAATGACTCTATAAAAAGACAATATTGGTTTAGAGGAGGGTACTCCACAACCTCTAAAATACCTTAAGAGCTTCAAGAAAAGGGATAATCCACTCTCTCCAAGAAGAATAAGATTTCAATATTGTAATAAAAGAAGTATCAGTTTAGAGGAGAGTAATCCGCAACCTCTAAAATACTACTACACTTCTAAGTAGAGGGATAATCTATACTCTAATGAGGAAGGAACTCACTCTGATATTTGAGTTGAGTGAAGTCTCGACAAACTGTCATGGACACAAAATACAGATTTGAAATCTAAGAAGAAATTCAAGAAGAACTGGCAAGAACTAGATTAATCAGATGAATACAAAAACAACACTAGAGAGGTGAGCTAGAGCTCCAAGAGATGTGTTGTCGAGACTGAAGAACTCTTCAACCTCGATTCCAATATATACTCCTATTTAAGAAGCTTCTTAAGCAACTTCTACCAACTAGGAAGCTTCTAGAAGGTTCCAAAGACTTGCTTCTAGAAGATTCTAGAAACTTATCTCTAGAAGGTTCTAAGGACTATGTCCCTAACATCTTCTATAAACTAAGAAGCTTCTAGAAGATTCCAAAGACTTGTTTCTAGAAGGTTCTAGAAACTTGTCTCTAGAAGGTTCTAAGGACTATGTCCCTAGCACTTATTATATATTAGCACAATATTAAATTTAAAAGATATTGATAGAGATATTTGGAGAGTTTGGCAAGCCCATGATATTACATTGAAGATTTTATTCAAGAAAAAGACTTATTGAATAGAAACCAATGTGCTAAATTAATTTAGGATTATTAAGTATATTATGAGGGATTTTAATGATCTAATTATTTACAGCTTTCAATTTGGCGGATTTTTAAGCTTGATATCATTGCCAAATGAATTGGACAACCTTACATCTTTAATTGTATTGAGATTGGAATAGCGTTCAAGTTTAACATCATTGTCAAAGAAATTGGAGAACTTTGTATTTTCTAATACCTTAGATATATCAAGGTATTCAAGTCGAACATTATTTCTAAAGGAATCAAGCAACTTCGCATCTTTAACTACTTTTCATATAAAAGGATATTCAAGTTTGACATCATTGCTAAATGAATTTGATATCTTGCATCTTTGACTTACTTTGATATGCAAGGGTGTTCAAGCTTGACATCATTGTCAAAAGAATTGGACAACCTCACATCTTTGAGTATATTGAATATGAAGAAATATACAAGCTTGACATCATTATCAAAAAATTAAGCAACCTTATAATTTTGATTGCATTGTACACAAGAAGGTTTTCAAGCTTGATATCATTGCCAAAAGAATTGAACAACCTCACATCTTTGATTACATATTCACTTAGAATGCATATGAATGAATATAGTGAACAATTCAATCAAATCCATTTGATTATAGATGAAAGAAATTTGTTATTAGTGCTCTCTTCATTTGTCACAACAATTTTTATTCAATTCCACATGCCACACTTAGGAACTTAAGATTTTTTATTTATACTCATTACTTTATCTTTTCTTTTCTTTTCTTTCCTTTCTTATTTTGATTACTTTTCAAAAAATAAAAAAGATGTTTGTAGATGTTGTTAAATCTTAAATAAGTATTGGTCTCTTTTGAAAATGTATTATGTATGTCTCATTAAATACATTGCTATGTGATTGACATTATTCATATTTTTATATTTTTTTTTTTTGTTTTGTTTTGTTTTTAATTATCCCTCTATCTCTTGTATTGTCCTATGTCATATTTTGCTAGTCACTTTTAGTTTTATACATAACTAATGCTATTTCAGCTAAAACTTTTATAATACATTTCTTTATCTAATCTCTAATATAACAAAATAAAAATAAATTTATATTATATGCTTTCTATAAAAATAATCATCATCTAATAACTTAAATAGAATTAGAGTTATTAGATTACATAAATTTTTTTCTTTTGTATCTTTATCTATTACTAATAGTTACACTTAAATACACTTATTTCTTATTTTTTATTGTTATTTTTAAAAATATATTCTATGCTAATTAGAATTATGACTTAAATACTAATATTATCATTCTTTCTTTTAAATTAGTTTTGTTTGAAGTATTTTTATTTCAAAATTATTAGATTAAGAAACTACCATATCATTCTTCATATTGGTAGTTATTAAAATAGCAATAAATATCAGTCTTGTTATTATTAAGATCAAAGTTTTAAACTTTCATCATGTAAAATTTTGGAATTTAAAGTGATTTATATGGTTAAAAAAAATTTGTATAAAGTATATATTGTATAATTATCTTCACAATATTTTACCATATAATCAGCTATACAAAATTTGTAGTATACAATCACCTTTATAAGTTTTAAATTAAATTTAAGAATAAAAATAAAAGTTTAATATTCTAAAAAATAAACCTTGATTCAAAGATGTCAAAGTAGCATGTAGTTGGACCAATATTCAAGTGATCATAATAAAAACTTTGTAGATAAAGTTTTAGTTTTTGAAATTAAAATTTGTCATTTGTTGAAATGTAAAAAATAAATTAATAAAAAATTAATATTTTTTTAAGATCAATAAATATTGTATAAAAAAATTAAAAATATATATATATATATATATATATATATATATATATATATATATATATATATTTACTAATACTATTATTATTAATTTTAGTATATATCAATATATATCATAAATCCTAAATTTATTCTTTATTTTAAAAAAATATTTCAAAGGTCAACTTTCTAAAATTATGGTTGCTCCAAATTCTAGCCATTGCTCATTAAAGTCTCAATTAATTTATTCTTTATTAATAATTATTAACATTCTAATTTTTAGAAGATGTTTAGATGTTCATTAAGATAAAATATACTTTAGTTATTATTTAACAAAATTATCTTCAATACTTATATATTGTAAGTAAGGTAGGTTTTTTATATTTTATATGCAACTTTTAATATATATATATATATATATATATATATATATATATATGTGTGTGTAATAGAAATATTTTTCTAAGCACATCAAAATTTAATATCATTATCTATATTATTAATGTTTTGTACAATATCTCATCTTTTGGACCTTATCTTTAATTTCTTTTTGTATTAACATTAATGTACTTAGTACATGTATATTACCTTAACTTCTTTGAAAATGTATTATTTTTTTTGGTAATATTTATTTATATATATTTAAATAAATAAAAAGAAATAGAAGTCAATATTGAAATATATGAAAAATAATATTCTATTAAATTATTATTCACAAATATTCAAAAATACATATTAAATATATAGATAAACCATGTGGTTACAAAAATTTATTCATAAGTCTATTATTTCTTGAAAGCTATAATAGAAGAATCTCTTAATCTGAATAATTGACTTATAAATCTTGTAGTCTAATGAAAGATTTTTTTTATATTTTTTTATTAACTTATATACATTAATTTAAGACTAAAAAACATCTTTAGTCTTCTTAATGTTTATTTTACACTTCGATCTTGATTCAAGAGTTTTTGGTTTGTTAATACTAGAATATAGCCATTCTACTACCTCTCTATCTTTTAAACATGATTTTTTTTGGTTTTATTTTTTTCTTAGTTGTAGATAAATAGGTTTTTTTTAATCAAATTTTTATAAATTTATGATCTCAAATTTTTTATACAATTAATGAACAAAAAATAAAAACTTGATATTTTTTAGACAAACAATACACTCCTATTTTTTTCTCAAAAATCTAAAAATAATGTAAAAACTCTAAACTACCTTTCTTAGAATTGTTATTATTTTTTTATCTCTCTATTTTTAATTTTTTCGTAAAAAAATATCATAAATCTTATATATGTAGCATATTTTTAGATTAAATAATACTATAATAAAAATACATAATAGAATATAAAAATAATTATTTTTACAATATATCATTCTTTTGCTATTTGAATTAATATAAAAGAAAATAAATTTAAAACATTCAAATGAAGTAGGAAGTATTTTAAAAATTTTATTTTTTTAAGTAAATATCTATATTAAAAAAATTAAGATAAATTTAAATTATTAAAATAATAAGATTTACTCTCCTTAAAAATTTTAATAATATAATAAATAGATTTAAGGAATATCATAACAATGTTAGAGTTGTACTAAACTCAAACTTTAAAAATATCTTTCTTATATATATTAAGTCAAAAGTATTAGAACATATTCTGATGATTTTTTATTTATTTTATTTTATTAGTTTTTTCTTACAGGTAATTATACACAATTGTGAAGGTATTATGGACTTATATATTTATTCTAATACTTATCTATTTAATTAAGTAGAAGTAGGTAAAATTAGATTTATTTTATAATATGTTTTAAAAAATCTTTTTTAAATTTTTTTATAGATGCTTCTTTAACTTCACACGTGTTTGTAGTTGATTAGTAGATTAAATACTTGGTCAATAAGTTAATCATGTATGGTAGCTTACAAAAGAAACTAAATATGTGACAGACATATAAAAAACTTGCCTTGCAACTTAAGATACATGCCTTAAAAAGTCAATATGTTTTGAAGGTCTTATAGAACATCACCACATAGCTCTTAGTTAGATAGTACATATGGAGGCAAGAATGAAGCCTTCTTCACTCTTATCAATGCTTTTTTACTCTTTAACCTTATTTCAAGTCTTTTTAGTCTTCTTGTCTTTAGCAATAGTCATTCTAATACAATATTGTATCATCTTTGAGTGTTTTTTTAGTCTTTTTAAATGACACAAGAGTATATTGAGGATTTCTTTCTTCAAGATTTATATTCTTGACAGGAAGATATAACTACCTTTTGTAATTACTTATATAGGAGGAATTAGATTGAAGTAAATAAATTTAGATAAATTATGTAATATATTATAAAATAAATTCTTAAAATATTCATAGATGTAGATTTGACTTTATATATGTCTGTAGAAGAATTAATAGGTTGAAAACTTGGCCAAAACATTTAATGACCTTACAAAAGATATATCAAAAAAATAAAAGTAAATTTTGGTTAAAATTATTTCTTACCTTAAATCATCGTATTTTTTTATAAGTATAAAATTTAAATTTTATAAATAGAAATCACTAAAAATAAATATTATTAATTACATTAATAATATAAAAATAGAAAATCAATAGTACATGCAACAATTTCCTTCAACAAGCATTAATAATTATTTTATCAACATAAAAATAGTAATTAATAATAGCTATAGTAGTTTCTATAACTAAAAATTAGTAACAATTAAGCTAATACATATTATTGCATATAATAGTAATATTCAAATAATAATATTAAAATACATTGTATAAATTCATATAAGCAAGAATACTTCAAAAATTTGTGATGCTTGTAGTATTATCAAAAAATTAATATTATTCTAACATTAGCATCTATTTGAATTTGAATCATTAATGATAAAAATATAATATAGAATAATAGATGTATAACATAATTACAAATAAAAAATAAAAGAACAATAAAGTGAGGATACTCTAAATAAGCAAAGAAGATAAGATAGTAAAATAATGTAAGTCATAGTTGAGGTAGAAGTGATCTCAAAAAAATCCATAGTATATGGACATGCAATATCAACCAAATATATGTATACTATGCCACAAATAGATTTATAATTGATGTAATATTATATTTTATAAGACATATCAATTGATAAATATATAAGTTTAATATTTATTTTGATAATAAATAAAATTTTATGAAAATAGTATATAATTTATAAATAATTTTTTTGAAGGCATATATAAATAAAATTTTATGAAAATAGTATATAATTTATAAATAATTTTTTTGAAGGCATATATAAATAAAAATTATGATCTTTAAATCTACCTTTTGTGCATGTAATTAGTATTTTTGAAAAATATAGTTTATATATTTTTTATTCCTTTAATTTATTACTCTTTATTATGATTTTATTTATTTAATTATTTTAAAATCTAATTCAATTTTTTATAAAAAATTTTCTAATACATCTTCTTATTATGACATTCAATTTGAAGAAACATAATCTACATTTAATATCTTAATATGTACATAATAGATGAGTCTCTAATACTAAACATGCTTAAAATTCTTTTAGAAAATTACCTAAGTATAAGTTGCATTTAATGGCTACAAAATAATTCAATAATTATATGTTAATATTGATAATAAAATTATCAAAATCTAATTTATTTCAATGCTCTATTGCTTAATGTTGTAGGAAAGTCAAGCTATATTAATATATTATTTGTAAGCAAACAATAATAAATCTATGTCCATAAAGCATTTTTATGCTCATATATATTTTTTTATATATATAAAGCATAGTAATTTTTGTAGCTTTGGTAGTTCTAGATTTACACTTAAGCATATTAAGAAAGCATAAAAAGATCTTAGTTGGTATTAATAAAATATTGATGCACCAAGTTGCACAATATATTGCCTACATGGTATTTTTGTTGGATGTGTTATAGCCTTATGTCTCTTTGTAGCTATTCTTTTTGTGCCAGTTATATTGATGTGTTTTAAAGCATGACTTAATTAATGTAAATTTTTTTCTTTTTTTCTTTTGAATATAAAAATAAAAACTTACAAAAATATATTGAAATAAAATGCATCCATTCATTTTTTTAAAATTAAAATATTATTTTTTATTTTATTGCATTGTAGAATTGTAGCAACATCACAATTTAAGAAAAATAAGAAAAATAATCAAAGTTCTAGTATGATATTATATAATTAAGAATATTAAGAAATAAAAAACATAATTTTTAACAAAGAAAAATATTTAAATTCTATCAATGAATATTTTTCTTTAGAATTATTATAAAAAATAAAAAATAAAAACTAAATTACACACTTGATCAACATAAAATTTTTTCTTTGGAAAAAATAAATACAATAGAACATAATTTGATGAACACATTTTGAAGAAATTAAACCAAAAAGTTTAAAATATAATGAATATAGTTTAAGATTACACATAAAAGCATATATTTATGTCATTCATGAAACATAACTAAAATCAATGAATCTTGAGATGTAATCGTTTGTATAAGAAGCCTAATTAGTTGATAAAAAGTAGTTCTTTAAAAGTACTATATATTTTCTATATTACACTATACAGAATGAAAAAGTAACAATAAATAATGTCTATTATAATATACAAAAAATAGGCATCTTTACAACCTTTGAAGACTCTAACACTAAGGTTAAAAAGTAAAAAAATAATAATTATAGTATGTGTGTGTATATATATATATATATATATATATTAATTCCAATTTAAATATGCATCATTTTTCATCAAATATAATTGCTTTTGAAGCAACAAGAATATTGTTGAATTTCAATATCTACAACAGCTCTTCTCTTGGCTTTAAAAAATATTTACTTTATCTCTTTTGTTGGTATTTTGAAAAGGATAATACAAATATATATATATATATATATATATATATATGCACACATACACACACACACACACACAGTGGGGGAGAGATACAATTAAATAATGACTTTGTATTTTAAGCTCCTTACATGAAAAATTAATGTATATATATATATATATATATATATATATATATATATATATATTAAACTAACTTTCATTTCTTTCAATCCCATTATTTTGAATAATTTTTACTTTTTGTAAGATTCATAAAATTCATATATTTCACATGGATTTCACTTCTACTATTTTTTTTATTTTTTTTATTTTTTTTCTTATTTACTTCAAATTATAACCTGGATTTTTAATATCATGAACATCATCATCAAAAAAATATATTTTTGATTTTATTTGTGATATTTTCCATATTTATATGTATGTTGTTATTTCAAAATTCTAAACCTTAATTTTGTAATTTTTGTTGTTACAACATAATTTCAAGTTTTTGATTTTAAAATGATTAATCTTAAAAATTCAAGCTCTTTATTTTCAATGTAGAGTTTGAAAAATTATTTTACATTTGATTTAATAAATTTTTTTAATAAAAAATTTAAAAACTTTTTTTATAACTATATCTCAAAATTTTGAATTTACAATAAAACTCAATTTTTGTTTAATATTTTTCCTTTCTCAACTTTCAAGATTTCGTATTATATCTCGATACCAATTTTTTTTTAGAATTTTAGTATTCTTTATATTCAGCTTTGGTTCATGGTTTCTAAAATTTTATTGTCAAGATTTATTTTTATATTTTAAATAGCCTGTAGTCCAACTCTAGGCAAGGCTACTTGAGGAGCGAGGCAGGGTCTACAAAAAGGAAGACAGAAGTGGGGTCCATGGCATTTGGATGACATTCATCCAAAATGAGCCTAGTGCAGATTCTATTTCTACGTGGTCCAGTTCAGTAGAGCAACAAGATAATACACATTATTTTTTGTAATGACTATTGATTGTGTTGACATTATTAAATGTAGTCGACACTCTCTATAACATTTATTTTAGACTACAATAAATTCTATAGCTACAATATTTAGAGTCTAGTGGAGGAGTACTGTTTATCTTCTCTTCTTTTCTCTTCTTGTATACGAGACACAACCACATCAATAGATTTTATGTATGTGAAGCTCTCTCTCTTTAAATACCCTCTTACGTGTATGACTTACTACTACTCTTATGTGTATGTATGACTTACTATTACTCCTATGTCTTTTTAAACATTTATAACATGTTATCAGCATGACTCTCTTCTACACAGTTTCACAATTTTTTTTGCTCTAATCTTGACTCTTCAAACTTTTTGCTACTCTTGTTGTCTGCCTCATGATCTTGTTCTTCTTGCTGGCCTCTCACACATTAGCTGCTTGCTTAGAGCACTTGTTCCACTCTTTGCCCTGCTTGCTTAGAATACTTATTTAGAATACTTGATCCATGCCAACTCTACCCCAACTTGCTCCCTACTCTATGCTGCACCCCGCGTATGTCGCTGAATAGTCACCAAAATATTGCCAAACAACCATCGAACTATTACCAATCTGCTGCCGCTGCCACCCTGTAACTGTTAACACTGCCGCCCGCTGCCATTACCACCCTAATACCGCTGCCGCTGCTGTCTGTCACTAATACATGCCGCTATTGCTGCCGCTATCTCTTGCCGCCTATCGTTGCCTGCCGCCACCTGCCGCTGTTGTCTGTCATTGCTCTATGCTGTCAATCGCCGCAGCTCATCGTTATCCACCGTTGTTGCCTTGCTGCAGTTGCCCTACTATTGTGTACTATCGCCATCTTATTGCTGTTCTTTTGCCTTAATCTACAACGTCATAAAAAAAATTAAAAAAATAAATAAATTATATATATATATATATATATATATATATATATATTTCAATTTCAAGTTTATCATTTTATTTGACTTTATATTTTAAGGTACGTTTTACTCAACTTTTCTACTTGATCTTATATTTTCTTTATAGATTTATTTATAATGAATTCTTCAACATCTTCAACTGCTTCTATTATAGTTCCAACTATTACCAGTGCATCCCAACATTTCCAAGCTCTTTTATTTCCACCAGTGACTAGGAATGGAAACAATTATCTATTACGGGCAAAAATGGCAAAAGCAAATTTATTTACAAAATAACTATCAAATGCCATTATGTTTGAAGAATTCTTACAAGAAGTATTTCTATACCTCCTGCTATTCGTTGAAAAGTACTTCATTTCTTTCATCATCATCTTGTACTTACATTACAACATCAATATTTAGAAATGAAAGATCCTGCAGAACTTTGGAAGAATCTTAAATCCAAGTTTGACCATTAAAAGACTATTTTTCTTCCACATACACATCATAATTAGACACATTTACATGTCTTAGATTTTTCAAATTTAAATGCTTTCAATAGTGAAATGTATAGTATTATCTCACAATTACAATTATGTAGACAAAGTATTTCTGAAGAAGAAATGATTGAGAAAACTCTCTCTACATTTCCTCCTATATCAGTTGTGCTTGTACAATAATACAGGAACATGAAATTTTAGAGTCATTTTGATGTCATGTCCTATCTATTTCTTGTAGAAAAGCAAAATGAGCTACTCTTGTGCAATGCGGAAGCTCATCCTATTGGAACTACAATTCCAAAATCTCCTACACTTAATATTTCAATGTCTAAAAAAAATTATATAAACATGAAAAACGTGCTCATAAATATCAGGGTAGTCATAGTCATGACCATTTCTACCTACATGGAAAGAACAAATATTCTACTATTAATTATAATAGAAAATAAAAATCAGAGATGCGTTCTTGCCATAAGTGTGGAATGATTGGATATTTAGCACATACATATCGTACTTCAGAATATTTTATTAAAATGTTCTAAAAAAATAAGAAATTACGAGCTGAGGCTCGTGAAGTTCATACCATGGATGCATCGACGGATTCAATTGGTGTTGATGACTTAGAGGCTTACATGAATGATAGAATCTTTGATGATAAATGAAATGATACACTCATTGATTCTACAACAACACATATTATCTTGCAAGATAGATGATTTTTTATTGAAAAGTCTTCAACTTGGCAAACTAAAAATATGATGACCATGGCTGGAATAAATGCGTTTTATTTCTAAGAGGGCATAGCGATGGTAAAATTACCTACGGGTTCCATCATAAAATGTAAACATGCGATGTTTACACCCTGAGTACCTCGGAGTCTAATTAGCTACCGAGATGTGCGTATTAATGGTTATCACCTCTCAATTGCTACTTTAAATAGAAAAGAGGTTTTGGTTCTTGCAAAGAATCATAAAGTTGTTGAAAAAGCTTTTGCTACACAAAATGGTTTATATCAAATTGTGATTTGGCCTCCCATTATATTTAATTTTGCATCATCTATCACAGAGAGTTGTGTTTTTCTCTGGCATAGACGATTGGGACATCCATGATCCATATTATTTAGAAAAATCATTCCATGTATAACTAGTCATAATTTAAAACCTGTGGATGTAGACTTTATAAAATTATGTCATACATGTATGCAAGGTAAAATGATTACTCGGCCTTCAATTTGAAAACTTCCACAAGAATTACTACTAATGCTTGAAAGATTGTATGGTGATATTTGTGGTCCTATTAATCCAATATCAGAACTATTTCATTATGTTTTGGTCTTTGTTGATGCATTAGGTAAACAAATACATGTTTCATTATTATCAATTCAAAACATGATGTTTGCCAATCTTATATCTATGCTTATTCATTTTCAGGCATATTTTCTTAATTATTCTATAAAAACATTGCATATGGATAATGCAAAAGAATTTACATCAAAGTCTTTTGAAGACTATCGTACTGCAACAGGAATCGAGTTGATATATTGTGTTCCATATGAACATGCTCAAAATGGACTTGCAGAGTCATTTATAAAGCATATGTAACTTATTATCCAACCACTCTTTCTTCACGTAAATTTACTTGCATCTATGTGAGATCATGTAGGTTTTTCATACTGCAGTATTAATACGCCTCCGCCCTTCTTCTCTTGAAATTGTTTCACTACATGAGTTCATTTTAGGTTGTGTTCCAAATGTATCTCACTTGCAAATAATTGGTTACAATGCTTAGATTCTAGTACCAGAATCTCAACAACGTACTTTTGGAGCTCATCGACAAGAAGGCATATATGTTGGTTTTGATTCACCAAGCATTATTTGTATTCTTGATCTATTAACTAGCACATTATTACGTGCACATTTGTAAAATTTTTGTTTTGAAGAAAATATATTTTCATCTCTTCATAGAGGAGTATCCAATCAATAAAGAAATAAAGTACTCGTATTTGAAGCACCGGAAATATTTACAATGAATCTCAATCCTAGGACATCTTTGACAAAAACTGAAGTTGCTAAGATTTTGCATCTAAAACGAATTACAAATAAAACACATGATGGCTTTAATGATGCACCTAGAATTATAAGAGTTCCTATTAATGAGGCTCAAAATTCACCTGCTTAGATTCCAGTGCCATTGACTACAATACCTCAAGTTATAATAAGAACAACTAAAAGAACTTGGGGACCAGATAAGCAACCACATAAGAAAAAAGCTATAAAATTGATTAATCCTGGTATTATTTCTCAAGAAATTACCACTCATCTTGCAAGACTATCAATTCATGATGATATATCCATGCATAGTATACCTTCAATTCCTATGAAAAATAATCTTAAAATTGGAAGGAATAAGAATAAGTTGAGTAAAGAATTATCTATTCTGTATTGTACTACAGATGATGTTTGGGATAGACCATCTATTACGATAGATGAATCATTTGCATATAAGATTATAGAAGTCCTTTCTTATGAGGAAGATGATCTTAAACCTCAAACCATTGAGGACGCAATGTGTCACTAAGATTGATTAAAATAAAAAACTGCTATTGAGGAGGAATATGTCTCTTTGCATAAGAAGAAAGTCTTTGGCCCAAGTGTAGATACTTACATCTTGCCCTGTAGGATATAAGATGGTATTAATACGTAAGCAAGATACTCAAGATTAAATAACTCGCTATAAATCTCATCTCGTTGCTCAAGGATTTATTCAATGATTTGGCATTGATTATGAATCCACATATTCTCTAGTCATGGATTTAATTACATTTTGATATATTATTGGAATGATAGTTCATGCCACCCTTGAGATGTATCAGATGGATGTAGTAACTATATATCTATATGATTCTCTTGATGTAAATATTTATATGAAAGTTCTACCTGGCTTAGAAACAGGAACTCCAAATTGACTTGCTCCAGAAAAATATCGTGGTATTAAATTATATAAGGCCTTGTATGATTTAAAATAATTTAGACACATGTGATATTAACGTCTTTGACATTATTTAATTACAAATAATTTTATAAGTGATCCACTAATCCCTTGTTTATTTATCAAATGAGATAAAACTCGTTTTGTGATCATCGTTGTATATGTTGATGATCTTAACGTAGTGGGTACTAAATCTACATGTGTTACAGCTACAAATCTACTTATATGTAAATTTGAGATAAAAATGCTAGAAAAAGTAACTTTCTACATTGGTCTTCAGATTATGCATCTAACAGATGGTAGCATTTTTTTCTACCAATTAATGTATATTAGACAAATCTTGCAATGATTTAATATGATTGATGCTTATCCATTGTCCACACCAATGGTTGGATGTGGTCGTGATGGTCATGATCCATACCATCCATGCGAGGAGGAAGAAGAAATATTAGGAGACCAATATCCATACCTTGTAGTAGTTGGAGCACTTTTGTATTTAGCTACATCTACAAGACCAAATATTACATTTGCAGTTAGTATTCTTGTAAGACATAGTGCATGTGCAACACTACGACATTGGAATGGCATCAAATATTTATTGTATTATTTAAAAGATGTTGAAGACTTGGGATTATATTACACACAATCCACAGATCTAAAATTGGTTGGACATTGTCATGGAGGATATAAATTTGATACTATAACAGATAAATCTCAAACATGATATGTATTTTTAAGAAATGGAGCTGCAATATCATGGAAATCAGTGAAACAAATAATAACTGCAACTTCATTCAACCATGCAAAAATTAATGCCTTATATGAAGCATCTCGAGAATGTATTTGATTGCGATCAATTGATAAATTCATTCAAACAACTTATGGATTTTCATATGATAATTCTTTAACTATCTCGCATGAAAATAATTGTGCTTATATTATACAAATGTAAGTTGGTTTCATTAACGGTGACAGGACAAAGCATATCTGATCAAGCACTTATAATTAAGAAAATTGAATCTACAAATGATCTCTTTACCAAAGCTCTCCAATTAAGTAACCATCGTCAACTTACTTATAGCATTGGTATGCGACGACTTACCTTTCTTGAATAAGAAAATTAATGAGCTCTTTAAATAATTAAAGAAAATAATATTGTACCCTTTTTTCTTCATCAATGGTTTTGTCCTTAAATAAAATAAGGTTTTCATAGATAAGCTTTTAATGAGGCAACAATTGTTGATCTTGCAAGATCACAAAAAAGAATAGATCATAATTCTATACTAATTTTATATTATATAAATATTATGATGAGCAAAGAGGAGTGTTGAGATTATTAAATATAGTTGACGCTCTCCATAACATTTACTATAGACTATAGTAAATACTATAGCTACAATATTTAGAGTCTAGTAGAAGAGTACTGTTTATCTTTTTCTCTTTTCTCTTTTTGTATACGAGAGACAACTACATCAATAGATTTTATGTGTATGAAGCTCTCTCTCATTAAAAACCCTCTTACATGTATGACTTACTATTATTCTTGTAAATGTGTATGACTTACTATTACTCTTGTGTCTTTTTAAACATTCACAACAAATTATAGAATAGCACATTAACTCTTTAGAACTTTAATATTTTAAGCATTCCATAGCTTTTGCAGACCACATAGAAGAAGATCTCGTCACACCCATTTTACACAATCCATGCAATTGCAAAGAGCTTGCCTTTCACATTCTATGGAAGACTTGCTTGCTCACTTGCATTATCTATACATCTAAATTCATCAAAAATATGGATGATGAACAATCAGTAATACTTTATTCATCTACATAGATGTGAAGGTGAGATAATTTATCTACCAGCACTGATAATTGAAGGTTGAATAATGGGTCTTTGAAATTGTGAGAACCAGTACCACTTATTCTATTTTTTAGCAGAAATCATGCACGCACATTTGGGTGTGTTGCGTGTGGTGGTCAGTTTTGCAAGTCCACAAGAAACACTTACAACAAATATTAGCTTTGAAAGAATCAGATCGATCTTCATCGTTGATTCACTATAAAGGCATCTACAGTTGAATCTTTTGATTCTATTTAATCTAGGTTCAGTCGACCTCCCTTGTCACTACATCTCACAAAAACCACTTTCTTCTATCGAATGTATCCGCAATTGTGGGCCATCAGATCACAGGTGCAGCTCAGATGAAATCTCAACCGCTGATCGAATTCTGGAAATAGAGGGAGGGAACGTAGGGGAACCAAGCGGCGGGCAGGCAAGTTTGAGGGTGGGCAGTTGGAAAGGTGGAAGGTTAGAAGCATCACTCTTGCTTCAAACAATTATTTATTTATTGTTGTCTTATACAACAATACTTGATGATACTTTTGTTTTCAAGAATAATTCTTGCAACTTTATAAATTTTTTAGGTGATATTAGGTTTTTTTATATTAAATGAATTAGATAATATATATATATATATATATTTATATATATTAAAATGTGTCTAAAATGCTCTTAAAAATTATACATCATATTAGCACACAACATAATGATCCAAATAGAAAAGGAAAAAAAAACTTCAATATGATAATTTAGATAACTTTTAATATTATATAATATGTATATATATATATATATATATAATTTTATATAATTTTATATGTTATATATATATATATAAATATATATTTTAAATAAATAGATTTTAGTTTTAATGCTACAAACTTCTTTTACAATATTATAAGATATTTTTATAATATTAAAGATAATAAAAATAAATTATAATATATATATATATATATTACTTAAATAACTTCAAAAGAAGTAAATAAATAAATCATTTGAAGAAAAAAAGAAGGTTTAATATTTTCATATACATGTGATATAAATCAAAAAAGTATTTAAATTTCATTTAATGGAATTTGTTTTTAATTACTATATGTATATATAATAAGATATATGTTCAAATAAAATAATAAATAAAAATAATATAAAAAACTTCATGGTATATTTTATGTTATTATTTTTATGATTATTAATGAGTTCCTGAGTTTGAAGCAAGAGTGATGGTTGAAAAGTGAGATTGAGAGGCTGTCTTCAATAAACTTCTGCATGCATGTGAATGTAGATCAATCTCTAAACCTCCAACTTACCTGACCTCTAATGTTTTGCCTACTACCTAGTTTCTTTATGTTTCTTATTTCTATTCCCCGAATTCAATCAGCGATTGAGATTGCATTTGAGACATAGCTACGATCCAACGATCCATTATAGCAAAAATATTCGATTGTAGAAAGTAGTCTTTGTGATATAATTTTGTGAGAATCAACTTTAGAAACTCGTTTATTTGGCAAAGGCTCTTAAGTCTCTCGCTTTCTCTTAGCCTCTCTTTTTTACTTAACCTCGCTCTTTCTTGCTCACCCTTGCTTTCTCACTTACTCTTGCTCTCTCTCGCTAAGCCTTGCTTTTTCACTCAGCCTTACTTTCTCACTTAGCCTTGCTTTCTCACTCAGTCTTTCTTTCTCATTCACCCTCACTTTTTCTTGCTCACCCTCATTTTTTTACTTAGCCTTGCTCTCTCTCGCTCACCCTCACTTTCTCATTTAGCCTTGTTTTCTCTTATTCACCTTTGCTTTCTCACATAGCCTTGCTCTCTCTTGCTCTTTCATTTAGCCTCGCACTCTCTCAGTCACCTTTATTTTCTCGCTCTTCCTTGCTCTCTCACTAAGCCTCGGTGTCTCTCACTCACCTTTGCTTTTTAACTTAGCCTTGCTATTTCATATTTATCCTCACTTTTTTACTCAGTCGTGCTCTCTCTTGCTTGCCCTTTCTTTCTCCTTCAGTCTCGCTCTTTCTCTCTCAGCCTTGCTTTCTCACTCAATCTTACTGTCTCTCGTTCATCTTTGCTTTTTCACTCAACCTTGCTCTCTCTCGCTTTCTCACTGAGCCTTGTTCTTTCTTACTTTCTCCTTAAGCCTCGCTCTTTCTCACTCATCCTCACTTTTTCACTCTGCCTCGCTCTCTCTTGCTCATCCTTGCTTTCTCTCTCAACATCCTTCTCTTTTGTTCACCCTCCCTCTCTCTCGCTTAGTCTCACTTTCTTACTCAATTTTGCTTTCTTACTCAGCTTTGCTCTCTCTCGCTCACCTTTGCTTTCTCACTCAACCTCATTCTTTACTGCTTTCTCTCTGAGCCTTGCTTTGACTTACTCACCCTCGCTTTCTCACTTAATCTCGCTCTCTTTTGTTCATCCTTACTTTTTTACTCATCTTTGCTCTCTCTTGTTCACCCTCGCTTTCTTACTTAGCTTTGCTCTCTCTTACTCACCGTCACTTTTTCACTCACCCTCGCTCTCTTTTGCTTTCTCAATTAACCTCGATCTTTCTCGCTTTCTCCTTCAGCCTCGCTCTCTCTCAATTATCTTTGTTTTCTATTTCAACCTCGTTCTCTCTCAATTACCTTTGCTTTCTCCTTCAGCCTCATTTTTTCTTGCTCATCTTTATTTTTTCACTCAGCCTCGTTCTCTTTTACTTACCTTTACTTTCTTACTCAGCCTCGCTCTCTCTTGTACACCCTTGCTTTCTAACTCAGTCTCACTCTCTCTTGCTTATCCTCGCTTTTTCACTCTGCCTCACTTTCTCTTGCTAATCCTTGTATTTTCATTTAGCCTTGCTCTCTCTCGCTCATCTTTGCTCTTTCTTGCTCTTCCTTGCTTTCTCATTCAACCTCGCTCTGTCTCGCTCTTTCTTGCTTTTTCATTCAACCTCGCTCTCTTTTCCTTTCTCATTCAACCTTCCACTCTCTCACTCACCTTTGTTTTTTCACTCAACCTTATTTTTTTTCGTTTTCTCACTCAGCCTTGTTCTTACTAGCTCATCTTTACTTTTTTACTCAGTCTCATTTTTTCTTGCTCACCCTTACTTTTTCACTCAGCCACATTTTTCTTTGCTCACCCTTGCTTTCTCACTTAGCCTCGCTCTCTCTCGTTCATCCTTGTTTTTTCACTCAATCTCGCTCTCTCAATCAACCACGTTTTTTCTCGTTCACCATCATTTTTTTACTCAACCTTACTCTCCCTCGCTTTTTTACTCAGCCTTGCACTCTCTCACTCACCTTTGCTTTCTCACTCAACCTCGTTTTTTCATGCAGCCTTATTCTCTCTTACTCACCGTCGCTTTTTCACTCAACCTTGCTTTCTTTTATTTTTTCCTTTAACATCGCTCTTTTTTGCTTTCTTCATCTACCTTGCTCTCTCTTGCTTTCTCCCTCAACCTCTTACTCTCTCGCTCACCCTTGCTTTCTCACTTTGCCTCGTTTTCTCACTTTGCCTCACTTTTTCTCGTTCACCCTCGTTTTTTCACTCAGCCTTGCTCTCTTTCACTCATCCTTGCTTTCTTGCTTAGCCTTGCTTTTTCTTACTCATCTTTGTTTTTTCACTCAACCTCACTCTCTCTTGCTCACCTTTCTTTTTTCACTTAGCCTCGCTCTTTTTGGCTCACCTTTGCTTTCTCACTCAACCTCGCTATCTCTTGCTCATCCTTACTTTTTTCCTCAGCCTTGCTCTCTCTTGCTCATCCTCACTTTTTTTCTTAGCCTCGCTCTCTCTCGCTCACCCTTGCTTTCTTATTCAACCTTGCCCTCTCAATCAGCCACGTTTTTCCTTGCTTACCTTCACTTTTTCACTAAGTATCGCTCTCTCTCGCTTTTTCACTCAGCCTTGCAATCTCTCACTCATCTTTGCTTTCTCACTCAACCTTACTTTTTCTTATTTTGTCACTTAGCCTCTTTCACTCTTGCTCACACTCGCTTTCTCACTCAACATCATTTTTTCTTACTTTCTCTCTAAGCCTCCTCTTCTCATGCTCACCTTTGCTTTCTCACCCACCATCACTCTTTCTCACTAACCCTCGCTTTCACACTCAGCCTTACTCTCTTTTGCTGACCCTCGTTTTCTCCCTCAGCCTCGCTTTCTCTTACTCATCCTTACTTTTTCATTCACCCTTGCTCTCTCAAACAGCCACGTTTTTTTGCACACACCTTTGCTTTTTCACTCAGCCTTGCTCTCTCTGGCTTTCGTACTCAGCCTTGCATTCTCTCACTCACCTTTTCTTTCTCACTCAACCTTGCTTTCTTTTATTTTCTCACTCAACCTCGTTCTCTTTTATTTTCTCCTTTAACCTTGTCCTTTCTCGCTTTCTCCCTTAACGTCGCTTTCTCTTGCTTTCTCCCTCAGCCTCACACTCTCTTGTTCATCCTTGCTTTCTCACTTTGCCTTGCTTTCTATACTTCATCCTCGCTTTTTCACTCAGCCTCGCTCTCTCTTGCACATCCTCACTTTCTCTCTTAGCCTCGCTCTCTCTCGGTTTTTCACTGAGCCTCATTCTCTCTTGCTCACCCCGCTTTTTTACTTAGCTCTGCTCTCTCTCACTCATCCTTGCTTTTTGACTTTGCCTCGCTCTCTCTCGATCACCTTTATTTTTTTCCTCAGCCTCACTTTCTCTCATTCATCCTCGCGTTTTTATTCAACCTTACTCTCTCTTGCTCATCCTCACTTTCTTGCTTAGCCTCGCTTTCTCTTGCTCATACTTGCTTTTCTACTCAGCCTCATTTTTTCTTACTCATCTTTACTTTTTTACTCAGCCTCACTCTCTAATGTTTACCTTCCTTTTTTTACTTAGCCTTGCTCTCTCTAGTTCACCTTTGCTTTCTCAATCAGCCTCACTCTATCTTGCTCATCCTTGCTTTCTAACTCAGCCTCACTTGCTCTTGCTCATCCTCACTTTTTCACTCAACCTCGCACATTCTTGCTCATCCTTACTTTCTCATTTAGTCTCACTCACTCTCGCTCACCCTTACTTTTTCACTCAGCGTCGTTCTTTCTTGCTTTCTCACTCAGCTTGGCTTTTTCTTATTTATCCTTATTTTTTCACTCAGCCTCACTCTCTCTCGCTGATTCTCCCTTTCTCCCTCAGCCTGGCTCTCTCTTGCTGATACTTACTTTCTTACTCAATCTCGCTCTCTCAATAAGCCACGCTTTTTCTTGCTCACTCGCACTTTCTCACTTAGCCTTATTTTTTTTCTTTTTTTCACTCAGCCTCGCTCTCTCTAGGTCATCTTTACATTCTCGCTTAGTCTTGCTCTCTCTGACTCATTCTTGCTTTTTCATTCATCCTTATTTTTTCTTGTTCATCTTTACTTTTTCACTCAGCCTCACTTTCTCTCATTAATCCTCGCTTTCTCCCTCAGTCTGGCTCTCTCTTGCTCATCCTTACTTTTTTACTCAACCTCGCTCTCTCAATTAGTAACGCTTCTTTTTCCTCATCCACGCTTTCTCACTTAGCTTCGCTTTTTCTTCTTTTCTCATTTAATCTCACTTTTTCTTGCTCATCCTTGCTTTCTCGCTCTGTCTTGTACTCTCTTACTCATCCTTGCTTTCTCACTCAGCTTGACTTTTTCTTGTTTATCCTTGCTTTTTCACTCAGCCTCACTCTCTCTCACTGACCTTTTTTTTCTCCGTCAACTTAGCTCTCTCTCGCTCACACTTACTTTCGTACTCAACCTCGCTTTCTCAATTAGCCATACTTTTTCTTGTTCTCCTCCGCTTTTTCACTTAGCCTCACTCTCTCTTGCTCATCCTTGCTTTCTCCTTCACCCTTGCTCTCTCTTACTCATTCTTGCTTTCTCTCTCATCCTCGCTTTTTTTTTTTCATCCTTACTTTTTTACTCAGCCTCACTCTCTCTCATTGACCTTCGCTTTCTCCCTCAGCCTCAATTTTTCTTACTCATCTTTTCTTTTTTACTCAACCTCGTTCTCTCAATAAGCCACGCTTTCTCTCGCTCATCTTCGCTTTCTCACTTAGTCTTGCTTTCTCTTCTTTTTCTCATTTATCCTTGCTTTTTTACTTAGCCTCACTCTCTGTTGCTGATACTTGATTTTTTTCTCAACCTTGCTCTCTCTCGCTCATTCTTACTTTCTTAGTCAACCTCGTTCTTTCAATAAGCTACGCTTTCTCTCGCTCACCCGTACTTTCTCACTTAGCCTTGCTTTCTCTTCTTTTCTCACTCAATCTTGCTCTCTCTTGCTCACCCTTGCTTTTTCGCTCAGCCTTACTATCTCTTACTCATCCTTGCTTTCTCACTTAGCTTGGCTTTTTCTTGTTTATCCTTGCTTTTTCACTCAGCCTCACTCTCTTTCGCTGACCCTCGCTTTCTTCCCTAGTCTGGCTCTCTCTCGCTCACCCTTACTTTTTCACTCAACCTCGCTCTCTCAACTAGTAACGCTTCTTTTTTCTCACCCACGCTTTCTCACTTAGCTTCGCTTTTTCTTCTTTTCTCATTCAATCTCATTTTTTCTTGCTCATCTTTGCTTTCTCGCTCTGTCTTGTACTCTCTTACTCATCCTTGCTTTCTCACTCAGCCTCGTTTTTTCTTGTTCATCCTTACTTTTTCACTCAACCTCACACTCTCTTGCTGATCTTCGCTTTCTCCCTCAACTTAGCTCTCTCTCGCTCACCCTTACTTTCTCAGTTAACCTCGCTCTTTCAATTAGCCACACTTCTTTTCCCTCACTCGCGCTTTTTCACTTAGCCTCGCTTTTTCTTCTTTTCTCACTCAGCCTAGCTCTCTCTTGCTCACCCTTACTTTCTCACTCAGCCTAACCCTCTCTTACTTACTAGCTTGCACCATAATTGCCACATGTATGGCTGTAACATTCACTGTTGCCTTGTACCAAACATTTTGAACTTGAACAATTGAAGCCATTCAATAAACCTGACACATTACAGACACCTCCTAAATCTCCTTGTTACGTCAATATATCACATCCGAATCATTTTCTAGAGTCTATTGCCATTGGAGATGCTATTTCTTTGTAGACTAAAAACTTGTAAATACTGGAATGTATAAAGCTATGTGCTAAGGAGCCAGCTGCATAGTAATAGTAGTTTTTTCCTAAAGATTATTAAAAAAGATGAAAGATAATTTTTGGAAGACCAGCCAAGTATCTGGGTCTTAGAATAATGCACCAGGAGCTTTGAAGCTGGCTTGCACTAACGAGGGCAAGAACACTAGACACACTCACTCTAATCGTATCCTTTCGTGCACTCTATAGTAGAGAACACATTAACGAAAAAGAAGTCGAAGAAACAGAGACTCTCATCTCGGGTTCTAAATCCATATTACCTTCCATCCAAAGATAGCAGCATCAACGAGGGGTGGCAAGGATAATCCATTTTACATACCTAAATTGAAATTGTGCCCGAACTTAATTGTCTCAATTGTGCAATGAATATCAATGCAATAAATATTATAATTTTTCCACCGCATCTTTCCTTCCCTGACCTACCTCATCCGATGCACGCGTCAACTTCTAATCTCTTTTTGTCATTTGTCTTCCTTCACTATCATTATCTATCATATCTACAAACAGAACAACCCATTTTTGTTGTTAAACTTATATAACTCCTTCCATCTCTCATAACCTAATTATCCTTGTTTAACTCGTGAAAGAAATTGTTGCACTAGGCAACGTCTAATTCCTCAGAAAACTTGAGTACTTGAGCTTCATCCACATTCCGTTTGTAATTGTGAGCCAGATTTATTCCCAACATTGACCTTTAAAATAAAGAGGTCAAAGTTTGTGATGCTTGTTTTTGTTTCCAGTAAGATTGTTGACAAGGGAGCTAAAGAAGTGAGAAAATTCTATGTTGCATTTGATCTCATATATCTCACATTGATAGAATTTTAAAAGGTAAGATCCTCAGTGTATATTGGGAGCGTTTTGAAATAACGACATTCAAAATGTTTCTAATATCATCATTGGATTTATTGGGATTTTTCATAGTAAATTTTTAGATTGAATTAGTGTGGCATGGATAAAAGATATGTTGATAATTTTTTGAAAAATAACTACATGTAGACTAATGTTATTATAATAAAAATTTAAAATGATATAGATTGGTTCATGCCAATAGTAGTTGGAGTAGAATTTGGGATCAAATCTTGCTTGGTTCAATTATATATTTTTAAATATTTATAAGCAGTTATGAATGCTATTTTTTATTTTTTTTTAAGGTACTAATATTTAAAACATATTAATTTGGTTTCATCATTAATTACAATTATGTTTTTGTAAAAAATTCCAAAATTTTAATTTGTAGTTTTGATTAGTGCACTTGATGCATTTTCTTATACTTCTAAGTCATCTTAATACATACACAATACTCTAAGTGCTTGAAAATATTTTAAATTTTTACTTTCATAATCAGATATTTAAATAATTTAAATGCATCACTTCTTTAATTTCACCACTATTACTACATGTTATGATGCTTTTAATCTAATAAAATGTCTAATTTAAATATTAATTTCTAATTAAATTAATAATCAAAGAATCAAATTCAATTTAAGTTTGTACTAACAGTGATATAATATAATACTTAAATAAGTTCAACTTATAGATAAAGTAGCAAAAACTTGTGCCATTTGGCACTACAATCTCTAGCACATTGATTCATTTTTTTTTATTCATTCATGCTTCATTGTTTTTATATTCCCGCTTTTCAACCATCCTATATTTATATGTTCTTTATTTTTCATGATTGTGTCAAGGACAAGAACTTGATAAAGATAAATGAAGAAGTGATACTTCTTTCAAAGAAAGATGACAAAATAGAAATAAGTCAATATGTATATTATAAAAGAAACTGGAATGGCTAATGTCAAAAGACAAGAAAACTACAGACCCTTGAAACTAGACTAGAAGTAGGAAAGGAATAGATAAGAGTGAAGAAGACTCTACTCTTGTCTCTATATATACCATCTAACTAGGAGCTACGTGGCAACGCTCTATAGGACCTCTAATATGTGTTGACTTTGTAGGACACATGCCTTGACTTACAAGTCAAGTTTTTCTACGTGTGGGCCATATAATTAACCTTGTCTTCAAGCTTACAACATGTATGGCACATGGCCAACTTATTGACCACGTTTCAAATCCAAAAAGTCAATTAAAGACACCTATAAAGTCAAAGCAGTGTTTATGAAGCTTTTAGGAAGCTTCCATATCAAATATTGGAGAATTAACTTACTTTTATCTATTTTTACTTCTACTTATTTATATATGTAACTACTGCCTTATATGAATATGTCTATGATATTATCCCCCCTTTTAAAAACAAGTTTCACAAGGAGCGGTCATCAGATGTTTAGGAAATCTATGATGCAATGAATTGTATTTGCCACATATTTTAATCTTTATTCTCTTCGAAGATGATTGATAGGGCCTCTCAACCATTGGTAGTGTCCCGTACTAGAGCGAAAAGACCACCCAGTTACTTAGTTGTTGTTGAGGCCTTTATAACTTCCTTCAAATAAAACATTTAGAACACCATTAGAAGTTGTTCTTATCTCTAGTAAAATCACCAAACATTGAGAGTTCCTTCCAAAGTCGTGATACCAAACGCGTTGTCGTATGTCATGATTTGCTATCTGGGAATACACTCGATATCTAGTTGTAGAGAATGTACCTTAAATCTTTATATGATTCTTTTCTTGGCTTCCAAAATTCCTTTATTTTTGTATAAAACTCCAAATATAACAAAATCCCTTCAAAATATATTTTTCCCACGAAGGAGTTTTCTTGCCTTGAACTTTAGAAAATTATAACTATTGATCTAACTGTTCAGTTTGTTTAAAATTTACAAGATAGGTTAAATTTACCCTTAACTTTTACCAATAAAAAAACCAACCGCACATTCACTGCCAAACTTTTGGAATCTAAGAAACCCTAGCAGTCACTCCAAACCCTAATTTATAAGCACTCGAAAAACTATTTACCTTATATCTCAAAAATATGAACTCCAAATATCATAAAAATTATGCAAAAATTTTACTAACATGAAATTACACATTTTTTGAAAGTTTAAGCCAAAACCTTTACAAATTGCTCAAGATATAGCTCAAGAGACAAACATTAGTAAATCGATTTACTTACTACCCTTAGATTGCATGTCTTGACTTCAAAATCCAATAACTCCTTTATTCCAATTTAGAATCTAGTAAATAGTATGTGAAAAGTATATCCGCAAAAGTGCTCTCTCCAGTCGCGGTCTCCGATCTTCAATTGCCATCCGTACGCGTGCGTTATGCTCAAAAGAGTGATAGTAGGTCCAAAACTAATACCTTAACTTTGAGCGCCCATAACTTCTTCATAAAAACCCCAAATGACACAAAACTTGTACCAAAACCTTAACAAAAAAATCTAAATATTCTGATTCTAGCCTTCAAAGTTCGAATGGCGTCGAGAAACTAATCCTAATCCTTAATATGGCCTCAGGCAGCCTCCTCAAAGCCCATTGGTCATGATTTTTGACCAATAGGAATGGAGATTTTTTTATTTTTCATCTCCATTCATCTATATTGGTATCTTAATTACTCCTTTTGTTACCAAAATCCTTCTTCAATCCTTTTTCTTATAAGATTTACATAATGTATGCTCTAGACACCAAATAAAAGAATCAAAATAAGTTTTCAAATGTCACCAATGTCTAACAAAGGTGATTCTAAATATTTAGAAGTTACTATCAACCAAAAACAATCTTAAAAGCCACTATCAAAAAGAAATTAAAGTTATAAAAATTCTATAGTAATCTTTTTAAACAACCTCTTCTCAAAGTAATACTCAAATTATATTCTACAACCAACTAAAATCTACTAACATGGCTCTCACCGTGTTACTTAATAAATTATATATTAAATACATAATTACGTTATTTTCATATAGTAGCCGAACCACAACATGACAACGTTGTATCTCGCCATCTATTTGAGAAAGAATATGTCGTTCTTGAAGATCTTCATCTTGATTACATCGTCTTGAAGGTTATGATAATTATAATATCTTTTTCGACTCTCTCTTGCTAATCCTTGCTTTCTTCGTCAGTCTAGCAATCTCTCACTCACCCTTATTTTTTCACTCAATCTTGTTCTCTCAATAAACCATGTTTTCTCTCGTTTATCTACGCTTTCTCACTTAGACTTACTTTATCTTCTTTTCTCAGTTAGCTTGATTTTTTCTTACTCACCCTTGCTCTCTCGCTCAACCTTACTCTCTCTTAGTCATCCTTGCTTTCTCACTTAACCTCAATTTATTTTGTTTATTCTTGTTTTTTCACTCAGCCTCACTCTTTCTTGCTAACTTTTGTTTTTTTTCTCACCTTGACTCTCTCTTACTCATCTTTACTTTTTCACTCAATCTCACCTTCTCAATCACCTATGCTTTTTCTCGCTCATCCACGATTTTTTACTTAGCCTCGCTTTTGCTTCTTTTCTCACTCAGTCTTACTCTTTCTTGTTCACCCTTGCGTTCTTGTTCAACCTCACTCTTTAATTTATTCTTACTTTCTCAGTAAGCATCGCTTTTTAGCCTCGCTTTCACTTTTTTTCTAACTCAACCTTGCTCTCTCTTGCTCACCCTTACTTTTTTATTGAGCCTCATTCTCTCTTGCTTTGTCACTCAGCCTCACTCTCTCTCGCTGACCCTCACTTTCTCCCTCAGCCTAGCTCTCTCTCGCTCACCTTTACTTTTTCACTTAACCTTACTCTCTCAATCAGCCACGCTTTTCCTTGCTCATGTGTACTATCTTACTAAGCCTAGCTTTCTCTTCTTTTTTCACTAAGCCTTCTTCTCTCTTGATCACCGTTGCTTTCTCGCTCAGCCTTATGATCTCTTACTCATCCTTGCTTTTTCACTCAGCCTCGTTTCTTTTTTTTCATTCTTCCTTTTTCACTCAGCCTCAGTCTCTCTTGTTGACTCTCAATTTCTCCCTCAGCTTGGCACTCTCTTGCTCACCCTTACTTTCTCATTCAACCTCACTCTCTCAATCAACCACGCTTTCTCTTGCTCACCCGGTGTCGAAATAGAGAGAGTTTGCGTCAAGAAAATGCTCGGCTTCTGGCTATCACTAATTATTCAATCAAGCTTGAAAATAAGGAAAGCCTTAAGTTTATATATAGTTTTTTCCTTTTGAGTAATTATACCAAATACACAATCCTCAAGTAACCCACAACTTCAAAAATATGATAAAATCTTCTAAAACCTTGTTTATTCTTATGTGGAGATTTTTCCGAACTTCAACACCTCATATCTCTTAATCCGACCGTCCAAACAAACTAAAATTTTACATGAGGTACTGATGTATTTATATTAACTTATACAACAATTTTCAACTACAAATTCGTTGCAGATCTTGAGATATCTTGAAAATCCTAACAGTCGCTTCAAACCCTTGTCTTTATACATCTATATGCAATTTTCTTTATATCTTACAAAATATAAGCTCAAATGCCACGAAATTTGTATTTATAGCTTTTTAACACAAAAACTTACATTCTCCAAAATTTTGAGCCAAAAATTCATCCGAATACTCAAGTTATGGCTTCAACCATTACTACAAATAAAACCGCTTACTTATTACCTTTGATTTGGAAGAACCACTTTCAACTCCTTACAACTCCTTCATATTAACTTCAAAAGTAATAATTCTTTCATAAAAGATGTAGACCTTGAAATCGCCATTCCAGTCGTACCTTCCGATCTTCAAAAGCTACTGTAAAACTCCTCGTACTCTCAAAAGAGTAACAATATGTCTTAAATAAATACCTTAACTTCAAATGGCTATAACTTCTTCACCCTAACTCCAAAATCTCTAATTTTTGTACACAAATTGTACCTCAAACTCTAAACTTTACAACCTGAGCTTTTAATCTCCAAATGCCCTCGAGAGAGGAACCCTAATTCCTAATAAGGCCTCAGGTAGCCTCCTTAAAGCCCATTGGACATGGTATTCGACCAATAGGGATGAAGTTCTCCATTCCTTGCCTTCATCCAACCATGCCTTGCTTTCATCCCTCCCAATTAGCCTCCTACTAGTTTAGATTTTCATCCTTAGGCTTCCACCTTCTCCCAAGGCTTCATACTAAATATTTAGGTCTTATATATATATATATTTTATATCAAAATCAAAACAAGTAAAGAAACAAAGTAAATTTTCTTATACAAACTCTTTTTAATTTAATCTACTAGCCACTCTAACACACATCAAGATTTATTAACATATAATATGTTCTAACTAATTTTTACATACTGTAAGTATTTACAGTACAATAGCGGACTTTCTCACTTAGTCTTATTTTTTCTTCTTTTCTCACTCATCCTTGCTCTCTCCTAATCATTTTTGCTTTCTCGTTTAGTCTTAGTATCTCTTACTTATCCTTGCTTTCTCACTAAGCATCACCTTTTTTTTTTCTTTCTTACTTTTTTACTCAGCCTCACTCTCTCTTCATGACCCTCATTTTTTCTCACTCACCCGCATTTTCTTACTTAGCCTCATTTTCTCTTTTTTTCTCACTCCTCGCGTTTTCTTACTTAGCCTCATTTTCTCTTTTTTTCTCACTCAGCCTCGCTTTCTCTTGCTCACCCTTGCTTTTTCACTCAACCTCACTCTCTCTTGCTCACCCTTTTTTTTTAGCTCAGCCTTATTCTCTCTTAGTCATCCTTCTTTTCTCACTCACCCTCAATTTTTTGTATTCATCTTTGCTTTTCCACTCAGCCTCACTCTCTTCTGCTAATCCTCACTTTCTTCCTCAGCTTGGCTCTCTCTTACTCATCCTTACTTTTTTACTCAACCTCCGTCTTTTAATCAATCAAGCTTTCTCTCGCTCATCCGTGCTTTCTCACTTAGTTTTGCTTTCTCTTTTATTATTACTCAGCCTTGCTATCTCTTACTCACCCTTGCTTTCTCACTCATCCTCGCTCTCTCTTGCTCACTGTTGCTTCTTTTGCTAGCATTATTCTCTCTTAATCATCCTTACTTTCTCACTCAACTTTTATTTGTTCATTCTTACTTTTTCACTCACCCTCATTCTTTCTTGCTCACCTTCGTTTTCTCTCCCTCACCTCTATTTTCTCACTTAGCCTCACTTTCTCTTTTTTTTTCACTCAGCCTTGCTCTCTCTTACTCACCTTGGCTTTCTCCCTCAGCCTAGCTCTCTCTTGCTTATCTTCACTTTTTCACTCAACCTTGCTCTTCAATCAGCCACGTTTTTTTTTTGCTCACTTGTACTTTCTCACTTAGCCTCGCTTGCTGTTTTTTTCTCATTCAGCCTTGATTTCTCTTGCTCATCCTTATTTTTTCATTCAGTCTGACTCTCTCTCTCACCTTACTTTCTCATTCAACCTCGTTCTCACATTCAGCCACACTTTCTCTCGCTCACATGAGCTTTCTCACTTAGCCTCATTTTCTCTTCTTTTCTCACTCAGCCTTGCTCTCTCTTGATCACCCTTACTTTCTTGCTCAGCCTTAGTATCTTTTACTCATCCTTACTTTACCACTCAGTATTACTTTTTTTTTGTTCATTTTTACTTTTTCACTCAGCCTCACTCTCTTTTCCTGACCCTTTGCTCTCTCTCTGAGCTTGGCACTCTCTCGCTCACCCTTTCTTTTTCACTCAACCTTACTCTCTCAATCAACTATATTTTTTCTTGCTCACTTGTATTTTCCTACTTATCTTCACTTTCTCTTTTTTTCTCATTCAACCGCGCTCTCTCTTGCACACCCTTGCTTTCTCACTTAACCTCGCTCTCTCTTGCTCACCCTTGCTTTCTCACTCAACCTCGCTCTTTCTTGCTCACCATTGCTTTCTAGCTCAACTTTACTTTCTCTTACTCATCCTTCTTTTCTCACTCAAACTTCATTTTTCGGATTCATCCTTGTTTTTTCACTCAGCCTCACTATCTCTCGCTGACCTCCACTTTCTCCCTTACCGTAGCTCTCTCTCGTTCACCTTTACTTTTTCACTCAACCTTGCTCTCTCAATCACCCACGCTTTCTCTTGCTCACGGGTGCTTTCTCACTTAGCCTCGCTTTGTCACAAACACAGAAATACACACTCGAGATATAACAAGAAGTTCAAGAAGAACTGGCAAGAACTAGATTAATCAGATGAATACAGGAACAACACCAGAGAGGTGAGCTACAGCTCCAAGAGATGTGTTGTCGAGACTGAAGAAATCTTCAACCTCGATTCCAATATATACTCCTATTTAAGAAGCTTCTCAGGCAACTTTTACTAACTAAGAAGCTTCTAGAAGGTTCTAGAAACTTATCTCCAGAAGGTTCTAAAGACTATGTCCCTAACATCTTCTACCAACTAAAAAGCTTCTAGAAGGTTCTGGAGACTTGCTTCTAGAAGGTTCTAGAAACTTATCTCTAGAAGGTTCTAAGGACTATGATCCTAACATTACCTCCTCCTTTAGCTTCGAGGTCTCTGAGAAGCAATGTTGTTATTAATCAATACCAATGCAAGAAAATAAAGATCTGTTGTATAACGACTGCTATGAACTCCAACTGTTGTTCACAAGGTAAGTGGTTCATCGGCCCTTGAAGCCAATGGTAGTGGCCCACTCCTTCAACTTCTGACTAAGCATGAACTTTCGTGTCTTCATTATGAAATTATCCTGCAAACATGCCTTTGTCACGGCCATAATCATGTAAGCTAATAATTACATATAGAAATAGGAAGAAGTAAGTAAAAGTAGGTAAAAGTAAGTTAATTCTATAGTATTTAATATAAAAGCTTCCTAGAAACTTCCTAGATGCTGATTTGACTTCATAGGTGTCTTTAATTGATTTTTTGGATTAGAAACGTGGTCAACAAGTTGGCCATGTGCCACACATGTTGTTAGCTTGAAGATCAAGCTAACTATGTGGCCCACACGTAGAAAAACTTATCTTGTAAGTCAAAGCATGTGTCCTACAAAGTCAACACATATTGGAGGTCCTATAGAACGTGGCCACGTAGCCCCTAGTTAGATAGTATATATAGAGACAAGAGCGAAGGCTTCTTCACTCTTGTCAACTCCTTTCTTGCTTCTAGTCTAGTTTCAAGGGTCTCTAATTTTCTTGTCTTTTGGCAATAGCCATTCCTGTTTCTCTTTCTATATATATACTTGTTTATATCTATTTTGTTACCTTTCTTTGAGTGAAGGCTCACTTGTCTAAATTGTATTTTTTCATCGAGTTCTTGTCTTTGATAGCCTTCTGGTTGATGATCGTAAGCAAACTCGGACTCAAATACAATCACTAGTGATCGGTTACTCGGTATCTTCCATCGTCGTCATGGTGTAGGCAAATCTTCATCTCGAGGTCGCCTTTGAGAGCTAGTCGGTTGAGATAATCTGACTGACATAGTATCTATCTCTTGGCTATCCATATCAGAAGACCAAACTATGGCTACTGAAAAAATTCTATTTTATCTTGGAAAAAATAAATACATCAACTACAAATTTTGATAGTACCCTCACCTTTCTTATATTCTAGGATGAACAAGCTTCAGAAGGAAGCTATCGTCAAATCGGCTTAGGTTTATGAGGATGTTGTTGATGAAACTCCTATACCTTTTACTACACATTGGCGAGATTTTCAGCTGGCTCCCATGTTTGCTCATTAATGTCGTAGTCGCACCAATGAATAACATACTCCAACTTACCACACCTTTGCCATGAATCTAACTTCTTTTCAACCTCGTATTCCTCGTGGTTCTCAATCTCAATACTAGGTGGTGGACATTGCACTCTTCCAAGAAAAGACGACTCTCGATAAGGCTCCAACAAAGAAACATGAAAGATTGGATGTACCTTCATAGAAGTCGGTAATTCCAGACCATACGCCACTGGATTGATTTACTTTTGGATAATAAATGGTTCCAATCTTCGATAGTCTAACTTATCACATGGTCGCTTGGTCTTGATATTCCGTCGAAGAAGCCATGATTTATCTCTAATTTTGAAAGTAGGTCCTTAATTCCGAAATCTATCTACAAACACCTTGTAGGATTCTTGAGTGGATTGTAATTGAAGCTTCAATGTATTTTGAAGCTCTGATAGTTGTTTTACAAATCCTTTAGCTGTTGGATTGTTAATTGTTGATGGACTCAATAAATCAAGCTTCAGATGATATTCATAGTTGGAAAAGAATGGTGTGTATTGAATCAATGCATGGAGGGTGTTGTTATATACAAACTCAGCTAGCGATAGATGTGTGGTCCAATCGTCTTACAGATAGTTGATGCTGCATCGTAAGTATTGTTCCAAGACTTGGTTCATCCGTTTCGTTTGGCCGTCAATTTAAGGATGAAAAGTCGAAGAAAGCTTGATATCCACCTTCAGTACCTCAAAGAGAGATCTCCAAAACTTTGATACGAACTAGGTTCCTCGATCTGATATGATATCATCTGGTAGTCTATGATAATGATACACATTATCGAGAAAGAGCCTTGTTGTGACTTCACTGGACAATGTCTTCTTACAAAGAATAAAATGCGCCAACTTTGTAAGCCGATCTACCACGACAAAGATGTTGTCAAATGAGTTCGATGATGGTAGGTCTGTGATGAAGTCCATAGAAATTGAAGACCATGGTCGATGTGGAATCGGCAGTAGTTGTAGGAGTCCATAAGGGCGATGTTGAGGATTCTTAAATCTTGAACAAATGTCATAGGAGAGGATAAAATCTTTCACATCCTTCCACATTTGGAGCCACCAAAAATCTCGAGAAATAAGCTCTAAGCTCTTGTTGAATCCAAAATATTCCGCAGTTGGAAAATCGTGGCAAGATTGAAGAACTCGGAGTCTTGCTGGTCCTTTTGGGATTTATAACCGCTCCTCAAAGTATAAAAGATCTCCTTCCACCTTGAACTTTTCGTCATTGGCATGTTGCTTAATATCAATGGCTACAAAACTTCAATGGTCACGATACGTAACTGATTCAGGAAGTCGACATCAATTGATACAATAGTAGTGTAAAGCTTAAATTACTTTAACTTCAACAATATTATACATTGTTGATCAAGCGCTACTTTTGGTACAAGATACGATCTCCTTGATAAGGCATCGGATAGTCTTTGCTGCTTTCCAGGTCGATAAGTGATAACAAAATCGAACCTAGATAGCAACATACTCCACCAAGCTTGACATTGATTTAGAACTCGAGCCGATATAAAATACTCCAAATTCTTGTAAACTGTATATACAGTCACTGGATGTGCAGCTCCTTCAAGAAAGTGACGCCATTCTTGGAAAGAATCTACTATAGCAAGAAGTTTCTTATTGTGGATCTCATAATTGATTTCAATAGGAGAGAACTTTCGAGAATAGAATGCAACCGGATGGAGCTTCTTGTCTTCTCTCATTTGTGAAAGTACAGCTCCTAGAGCAAAATCCAAAGCATCAATTTCAAAATAAAAGGCCTTTGTAAAGCCTGGATGTAGCAAGATTGGAGCCGTTGTAAATGCGGTCTTTAGGTCTAGAAATGCCTTCTCTGCTAGAGGTCCCTATTCCAGCTTATCCTTACATGTCAACCGAGTGAGACGAGCAGTAACTTGAGAGTAATTTTTGATGAAGATTTGATGGAAGTTGGTAAAACCAAGAAAGCATTGTATGTCTCTAATTGTCTCCGCAACCTCCCAAGACACGATTGCTTCCACCTTCTTAGGATCCATCTTCAAGCCTTCCGTTGTCGGGGTAGAGAGAGTTTGCCTCAAGAAAGCGCTGGGCTTCTGGCTGTCACTAAATACTCAATCAAGTTTAAAATATAATGGGAACAAGTTTATATATATATACTCCTCTCCTTTAGGGCAATTATATCAATATAAAAGCCTTAAAATCCAAAGTACACCAAAATACTTGATAAGGTGTTATAAAAAACTTATATATCCTTATGAGGAATTATTCCCGAAGTTCAAAAACTCATAACTTACGATCTAACCGTCTTAACAACTCCAAATTTCACATGGAGTACTGATATATCTCTAACAACTACCACACCAAACTTCAACCGTAAATTCGTGTCGGATCTTGTGATATCTTGAAAATCCTAACAGTAGCTTCAAACCCTAGCTTTTTTACATCCGTGTACAACTTCCTTCATATCTCACAAAGTAATTATTGAAATACTATGAAACTTTGATCTATAGATTTTTTATCCAATTACACACACTTGTGGAAATTTTGAGCCAAAAAATCGTCCAGAAACTCAAGATATGGCTCCACCCATAACTAGCAACAAAACAATATACTTACTGCCTTCAAATTACAAGTGCTGTCTTCAACGCCTCATAACTCCTTCATCCAATCTTAGAATTCACTACACAATAAATAGAATGTGTAGCCGAGAAAATGCTACCTCCAAATCCAGTCGCCGATCTTCCGTTGCTCTCCGTATTCGTATGTGATGCTCAAAAGAGTGACAGTAGGTACGAAATTGACACCTTATCTTTGAACATTCATATCTTTTCCATAAAAACTCGAAATCACAAAAAATCTTCACCCGAATTATACCCAAAATCCTAAACCTTCTGATCCTAGCCTCAAAAGCTTGAATGGCTTCGAAAGAAGAACCCTAATCCCTAATATGGCCTCGGGCAGCCTCCTCAAAGCCCATTGGGCATGGTATTCGACCAATAGGGATGAAGTTCTTCACCCCTTGCCTTCATCCAACCATGCCTTACTTTCATCCTTCCCAATAAGCCTCCTTCTAGTTATATTTTCATCTTTTAACTCCTCCCTTCCCTTAATCTTTATACTAACTATCTAAATCCTACATAATATAAACTCTATAATCAAACTAGATTAACTTCCAAATAATTTTCTTATTTCAATTCATTTTAAATTAACATACTAACTATTCTAACTCACATTAAGAATTATAAACATATTACATGTTTTCACTAATTTTTACATACTGTAAGTAATTACAGTACAACACCGTAGTCCCTACGGATCCCAAAAACTCCATCTCTATTTGGTGAAATAAACACTTTTCCAACTCTGCATATAGTCCTCGCTCGTGAAGTTTCTCCAAGACCAAACAAACGTATTTTTCATGCTCTTCCTCATTTTTGGAGAATATCAAAATATAGTTCAAATAGATGACAACAAAATCGTCAAGGTGCTCTCGGAAAATATCATTCATCATATGTTGAAAGACCACTGGAGCATTTGTAAGACCAAAAGGCATGACATTATACTCAAAATGGCCATACCTTGTACGGAACGCTGTCTTCCACTCATCTCCTTCCTTGATTCATACGAGGTTGTAAGCTCCGCTTAGATCAATTTTTGTAAAGATCCTTGCACATCCAAGTTGTTCTAAGAGACTAGAAATCAAAAGTAACAGGTAACGATTCTTCTTTGTTACCTTGTTGAAGCCGCAATAGTCCATGCAAATCTGCAATGAGCCATCTTTCTTCTTCACAAATAAGATGGGTGCTCGAACTAATGATTTTGAATGACGGATGAAGTTCTTGGCTAAATTCTTGTCGATGTACTTCCGCAACTCCACGGACTCCATTTGCGATAGATTATAGATTGGGCAAAAAGGTGGTTGTGCTCCTTCCTATAAGTCTATGGCGCAATCATGTGGTCGGTGTTCCAGTAGCATGTCGACATTCTTCATTTGAAATACGTCTTTAATATCCTTATATTGCTCAGATATACTTGTTGTCGAGATCTTCTCCTCGATAGTTGGAGTGGCATAAATGACAAATAGTGTGCCTTTCTTGGATGATCTTATAAATATTCTTGCTCCAATGAATAAGAATTTCTCTATTCGAGGTTTTCTACTAGACTTGCTCTTGGGTGGTTTTGTGGGAAAGGTCATCTTCTGCAACTTCCAATCTTTGGATGGATTATGCTTTTTCAACCAAGAAAGACCAAGAATAATAAGATTTGATGGAATTCTAATATTATTGAAAATAATATGACTATTATGGCCCTTAAACGTCACTTCTATAGGTTCTGATTCATGGGTGATACTACCAGACAATAAAGGTTGCCCATCTATGACCTCAACGTGAACAGGTTTGGATTTTTGTATTAAAGGGATCTTATGATGCTTCACAAATTCTTCGTCTAAGATACAAGTAGATGCTCTTGAATCTAATAATACTAGGGTTGTCAGTTTTTGAGGGCCAATAAGCAAAGGGATTATAAAACAAAAGACAGGTTGAGCGGAAAGAAAGGAACCTGGTTGTTGTTGCGATATTTCATTGTCCAGCCGCATGCTTCCTATTGTGGCTGGGCATCCTCGTTTTCCTGAACAAACGTGCTCCTAGTCTTGATAATATGTCGATTTTGCTTCTTGGGGTAGTTTCCAACTTTGTGGCCTTCTTCACCACAATATAAGCATAGACCTTCTTCCATACGCCGCTTTTTTTCTTCTAGAGTAAGAGATTTGACACGTACCACATCAATTTGCATGTCTTCTACTTCTGAATGTGAATTCACGCTGCTTGCCAACATTGTTGGGATATGGCAAATCGTATGTTGTCTTGAACATTGATTTTGGTGACGTTGGAATAGGCGATTACCGCACTTCACAGCTTGGCTAATAGCTTCATTGAGCATTTACAGATCAGGAAGAGTTAATAGTAAATCCTTTACATCGTCCCTTAAACCCCAATAGAATTGACTCATTGTGGAATAAGTAGTTATTTGTTGAATTGTAGATACTTAGTTTATAGTGTAAACAGAGATAGATGACTGTTGAAAAGGTAGTTCAGTAGGTAAAATGGATGAATAGTAAGGAAAAGCAGTTTTCATTAGAGATGTAGCAACTGGTATCTCGTGGTAGCATAAGGAGGATGGAAGAGAGGAAGTAAGGGCCAGATTGTGATAGTGTGAGCCGGGGTAAGCTTGATGCTACCTCTTTTCTTTTGTTTGTTATTTTCTTTGAATCAAAAGATTAAGAGTTTCTGAATATTGTGAAAGTGAATTACGGAATGGAAGTATGATTGTTATTAAATGGGAAGAAGAAAGATTGAATGCTGAAATCTGATTGTAGTTCAGCAGAGAGAATGAGTTTGTGTTTGTGTGAAACACTGTAATGTGAAGGCAGTTAATGGTGAAGAACTCCAGAGTTTGGATTATAGTATGATTATGTCTTGTCATTTAGGATAGTGCGAGATTACACGTTGTTGTTATCAGTGGTGGTAGAGTACTATTAGGAAGTGAAAAGCATTGTAGTATTTCCTGGGTATTTTAAGTAGTGAGGAATACAGTTAATTGTGTGACCCTAACGTGTAAGCTCATGCAGGATTCTTTCCCTGTGTTCGAATTCTCCTATACAAGTTTACTCTGATTAGATTAGTTAGAGCAAGTAAAAGGACAATCACACTCATCAATGCTTCTTTGTCTCAATTGATGTCGCATGCTAATTGCCTCAAGTCTAATGCATAGACTGATGTAGAGTGCATCCCTTGTCGTAGTGATCGGATCTTTGTTGTAGCCCATCGAACCTTGTTGTGTTTACCAAATTCTTTCGCAAACGCTTCCAAAAAGGTTTCAAAGTTGTTTAGTGTGGATGATCGTTTCTCAAATAAAGGAGCAAACCATGATAGAGCTTGCCTTGTAAGTAAGGTTCCAACAAGCCCAACACGTGACTCCTCCATTGGATAGCGTTCGGGCTGTAAAATTGTTATCAACCTGATTTGATTGACAAATACTCGAAACTTGGAACGCGTACCATCGAACTTCTCCGGAAGACTAACTCAGGACTCTTTATGTTATAAAACCAGCAGTGCTTGTCGAACCTGAGGTAAAGTTGCTTCTCCAAGTACAAAAGTTTGAGGCTAGTGCAACCTAGATTGTGCCATCTCAAATGTTCCATCATTATGAAGCCTTGCCACGACTCCTTCAATCTCTGCAGTTCTTTGCGATAACGTAGTGATGGCATTCATGATAGCATCCAACTTGAACTCTAAACTTTTCATCATACTAATATCTTGGCCTCTGGCCATTCTAAGAGAAGGACAGAAATGACTCTACAAGAAGACAATATTGATTTAGAGGAGGGTACTCTACAACCTCTACAATACCTTAAGAGCTTCAAGAAAAGGGATAATCCACTCTCTCCAAGAAGAATAAGACTCCAATATTGTAACAAAAGAAGTATCAGTTTAGAGGAGGGTAATCCGTAACCTCTACAATACTAGTACACTTCCAAGTAGATGAGTAATCCACACTCTAACAAAGAAGAACTAGCTCTGATATCTGAGTTGAGTAAAGTCTCGACAAACTGTCATGGACACAGAAATACAGACTTGAGATCTAACAAGAAGTTCAAGAAGAACTGGCAAGAACTAGATTAATCAGATGAATATAAGAACAACACCAAAGAGGTGAGCTAGAGCTCCAAGAGATGTGTTGTCAAGATTGAAGAACTCGATTCCAATATATACTCCTATTTAAAAAGCTTCTCAAGTAACTTCTATCAACTAAGAAGCTTCTAGAAGGTTTCAGAGACTTGCTTCTAGAGGGTTTTAGAAACTTATTTCTAGAAGGTTCTAAGGACTATGTCCCTAACATCTTCTACTAACTAAGAAGCTTCAAGAAGGTTTTAGAGACTTGCTTCTAGAAGGTTTTAGAAATTTGTCTCTAAAAGGTTCTAAGGACTATATCTCTAACATGTTTTTTTTTCTTTTCTCATTCAATTTTGCTCTCTCTTACTCACCCTTCCTTTCTAGTTCAGCATTACTCTTTCTTACTCATCCTTTCTTTCTCATTCAATCTCAATTTTTCGTGTTCATCTTTATTTTTACAGTCAACCTCACTCTCTCTTGTTGACCCTCGCTTTCTTCCTCAACCAAGCTCTCTCTCATTCACCCTTACTTTTTCACTTAACCTCGCTCTTTCAATCAGCCAAGCTTTCTCTCGCTCATTCGTGCTTTCTCACTTAGCCTCGTTGTCTCTTGCTCACCCTTGCTTTCTCACTTAGCCTCGCTCTCTCTTGCTTACTCTTATTTTCTCTGCCAGCCTTACTCTCTCTTTTTCATCCTTGCTTGTTCACTCAACCTCACTTTTTTTAGTCCATTCTAATTTTTTCACTCAGCCTCACTTTCTCTTGCTCACCCTCGCTTTCTTCCTCAACTTGACACTCTCTCGCTCACCCTTACTTTCTCACTCAACCTCGCTCTCTCAATCAGCCACACTTTCTTTTGCTCATCCATGTTTTCTTATTTAGCCTCGCTTTCTCTTTTTTTACTCATTCAGCCTCGCTCTCTCAATCAGCTATGCTTTCTCTTGCTCAATGGCACTACTCACTTAGCCTTGTTTTCTCTCCTTTTTTATTCAATCTTGCTCTCTCTTGCTCACCCGTGCTTTCTTGCTTTGCCTTACTCTCTCTTACTCATCCTTGCTTTCTCACTCGTCCTTGCTTTTTCTTGTTCATTCTTACTTTTTCACTCAACGTCACTCTTTCTTGCTAACCTTCACTTTCTCTCTCAGCCTAGCTTTTTCTTACTCACCCTTACTTTCTCTATCAACCTAGCTCTCTCTATGAGGCACGCTTTCTCTCGCTTATCCACGTTTTCTCACTTAGTCTTGTTTTTTCTTCTTTTTTCACTGAGCCTCGCTCTCTCTTGCTTAGCCTAACTCTCTCTTATTCATCCTTACTTTCTCACTTAGCCTGACTCTCTCTCGTTCACCTTACTTTTTCACTCAACCTCATTTTCTCATTCAGCCATACTTTCTCTCACTCATCCATGCTTTCTCACTTAGCCTTACTTTCTCTTCTTTTTTCACTCAACCTCGCTCTCTCTTGCTCAACCTTGCTTTCTTTCTCTGCCTTACTCTCTCTTATTCATCCTTACTTTCTCACTCAACCTCGGTTTTTTATATTCACCCTTGCTTTTTCACTCACCCTCACTCTCTCTCGTTGACCCTCGCTTTCTCCCTCAACCTGGCTCTCTCTCGCTCACCTTACTTTCTCACTCAACCTCGTTTTTTCATTCAGCCACGCTTTCTCTTCTTCACCCATGCTTTCTCTTTTAGTTTTGCTTTCTCTTCTTTTTTCACTCAACCTCACTCTCTCTTGTTCACCCTTGCTTTCCTTCTTTGCTTTACTCTCTCTTACTCATCCTTGCTTTTTCACTCAACCTCAATCTCTCTCGTTGACCCTTGCTTTCTCCCTCAGCTTGGCTCTCTCTCGCTCACCCTTACTTTCTCACTCAACCTCGCTCTCTCAATCCGCCACACTTTCTCTCGCTCACCCTTGCTTTCTCACTCAACCTCGCTTTCTCTCATTTTCTCACTCAACCTCACTCTTTCTTGCTCACTGTCGCTTTTTCACTCAGCCTCGCTTTCTTTTGCTTTCTCCCTTAGCCTTGCTTTCTTTTGCTTTCTCCCTTAGCGTCGCTTTCTTTTGCATTCTCCCTTGCTTTCTCTCTTAGCCTCGCTTTCTTTTGCATTCTCCCTTAGCCTCGCTCTTTCTCGCTTTCTCCCTTAGCCTCACTCTCTCTCGCTTTCTCCCTACGCCTCGCTCTGTCTAGTTCACCCTCGCTTTCTCACTCAGCCTCGCTCTCTCTTGCTCTCTGGCTCTGTTTCCTCTGGCCCTGTTTGTTGCGTTGCGAAGCTGGGGTGGTGGCGGAAGCTCAGTTCCAGCTTGTTTTTCTTCACGCTTTTTATTCTCTTCTGTCGGTGCTGGCACTAGTTGTCGATTTCCTGGTTGTGTCTCTCTTAGTTTTTTCTTGGATCTGATTTTCGGAGCTCCGTTGTCCTGGTGTGTTGCGACTAGGGCAGCATCGTGGTTCATGCTGCGGTGGAGCTGCAACTTTGTCGAATTCTTTGCTTCCTTGTTGTTTTGCAAGGGCTGTGGTGGTGTCTCTGCTGTCTGTTTTTTTTATCATATCCATAAAAACAGAAAGCAGTTATCGTGTCCTTCGTCTACGTCGTGTGGATGGTAACACTGTCTGAAAGCACAGATTTACTACTGCATGCAAGGTTTCGGAAAGCATATGAGGTGAAAATGGCTGGTGTACATCAGTGTATACGGAAGCAATGACTTCTGAAAGTACTGCAAGGGTACCTGCCATGACGTGTAAGTGTTCAAGTCTAAGTTTGACGACAGCATAATCATCTGAAAGGATAAGAACTGTTACATTTGAGCCTTCCTATTAATGCAGTAGAGATCCCTCCACCACGGCGTTAGAGTAGCCAGAATCTATCCCTTGAAAAAAGCGCAATAATGGTGTGAATAATGCAATCGGGGATCCTGTCCTGGGTCATGGCTACCTTAGAAACCTCTACGGTGTTTATTCGATCTTTCGAACCAGAAAAGGAAACTTAATTCACTATTTATTTATTTATTTTTCACTTGCAGAAATCTTCAGGCCTGAATCGTGAAGGTTTCTCACCTCATGAAGAAACGCTGGTGCCAAGGTTCTGTTCTGCTCGACTGCAACTGGCACACCTGAAAAATGTATGGTTAAAATCGGCAAATTCTAGGAGAAACTGGTTACCAAGTGTAAAATAGACCGAAGGTTAGGCTGTTCAATAGCTTTAATGAAAGTGGTTAGTTTATGTAGAATGTATATGGAATGAAAGTGGTTAGTTTAGCAGAATGTATATGGATGAGTTTTGACTAATGTCAAGTGAATCTAATGTTTGTTTGATTGTATACTTTAGATTCAAATTGAAATACTTATTAGTATTTCAGCATGGCTTTTCTTCTAGAATCATTTACAAGGTTTTATCAATAGCTTGGAGATTGGTAGTGGATTTTTGGATTCAAAGATTTACAAAAAAATGTTGAAGATATTGGCACTATATCAAGCATATAAGATACCAATGAATATATGTAGAAAGAATGTCAAATTTGCCTTGGAAGAATGGAAGTTTTATTGGAGAAAGAAGATTACTTGAACAAAAAGCAATTTATAAATCTATAAGAGATAGTTGCTTGTGTTATGAAAGTCTTTCAATAATTAATGACTTGCAACAATGGTAGAATTCAATAAAGACTTTTATTACATGAATTAATTGTTGTAGTAACAAAAATTGAATCATTAATAAAGAATTGTGGAAGTAAAAAGTAGTGTCAAGCGATTGTATTCCATATGAACAACAAAGAGAGTTTCAGAGAATATCTTTGTGATTTGAAGTATTGTTATAATGTGGCAAGTGATGTACTTAGGAAGCAAAGTTGGAAGACATTTGAAGAGACCATACTTATTACCTTTAATGGTTCAACCTTTACTAAAGCGGAAGGTAATAACAAAGACCTTTATAAGAGGTTGGTCTCTATAAGTGGAGATAAGGATGTTGAATTAGCAAAGCATCTATTGCAAAGGTTGAAGGATATGCCTTGCATAGAAAGTGGAGAATTAGATATTGTAAAATTATTTTCAAACATAAAAAATATCAAATATATAGAATACATAGGTAAAGGATCTTTTAAAAAAGTTTACAAAATAAAGTGGTTGGAACTATTATGTGCATTAAAAAAGATACATCTTCAATTTAAGAAGATTTTTACAATAGAAATGAGCATTCTAATAGGCCTAAGTCATCCCAATTTGATTAATTATTATTTTGTAATAGAAGATAATAATAGTGGCAATGATCAATCTTATCCTACAAAAAAATAAAGAAAGATTTTTATATTTAGGAATGGAATTGATGCAAAAAAGTTTGGAGAAATTTTTGGAAAAAAAAATAGAAATGACATCTATTTTTCTTATTGATATTATGTATCAAATTGCAAGAGGAATGTGCTATTTGCATGATATGCATATAGCACATCGAGATTTAAAGCCAAACAATATCTTACTTAATACTATAGAAAAATAGAACAAAAATGGGACTACCAAATATATTGATGTGAAATTGATTAATTTTGGAATGCCTAAGGTTGATAATAGTAGCAATCCAAAAGCTATAGACAATAATTATCACTATGATACTACAAAATATATGGCTTATGAAGTATTGAGAAAAAAATTAGAATCAATGAAGTTGTGTCCATTTCTAGCAGATGTAGTCATTTGCAATGATATGTTCTAAGATTCTCTTAAATAAAGATCTATTTTGTAATGTAAGTAATATTGAAGAAGTATTAGAAAGAATAAAGAGTGGTGAAAGACCAAAGTTGCCTTCAATTTGTCAAGAACTAACAAAGCTTATTGAAGATTGTTGGAGGTCGAGTCCTTCAAAGCTACCAAAATTTGTAAGTATTTGCAAAAGATTGATGAAATTGAAGAATTTTTTTTTAATAGAAAGTGTTGTTAATACACCAAATTTTAATTCACGGAGGGAATGGATTCATTAACTTAAAAAACCACAAGAAATTCACAATCAAATACAAGTGATTAGATTAATACCAACAAATGTGGTGAATATTCTTAAAGAAGAGTTATTAGACAGAGCACAATGTCTATCAAATATAAAGCAACTATGTGCAAAGAATATCAAGGCAATATGTCTTAGTGGAGTAGATGGAATAGGTAAAACCACAATAGAAAAGATTGCATTTAATGATACAAAGTCCATGTTTGGTGCATCATGTTTTATTGAATGTAGTGAAAGTGGTGTAGATTGCTTTACAATCTCTTGCAAAATCTTAGAGCAATTGAATGAGAAATCAAAACCAAAAGATATAGAAGAAGCTCAAGATATGTTGAAATCATTCTTTATAAAGAATAAAATTATTTTAGTCCTTGATGATGTAAAGGAGCAAAGTCAAATTGAAGATATTGTGGCTATGGATGCATTGTCTGTAAGAAATGATAGCACATTAATTGTGACAACTCGAAATTAGAAATCAATAGCACATTTTGGTGTAGAATTTGTAAAGATAAATATTCATGAATTAGATGAAGAAACAAGTATGAGGTTCTTTATCACTCATTCTTATGGATACCAGGAGACATTGCCTAATGAACTTGTTGAGGTTGGTAATGAAATTATAAAATCTTGCAATGGCATACCTTTGAGTCTCAAAATTATGGATGTATTTTTAAGTAGTCAAAAGAGGTTGAGATGTTGAGAGCAAGCTTTACAAAGGTTGAAGAAGAGAAGAGATTTGGATGGAGATAAAAGTAATACTGACCACAAGATATGGGATATATTAAAAGTAAGCTTTGACAACTTGAAAAATGAAGAAAAGAGCATGTTTTTGGACATATGTTGTTTCTTTGGTAGTGATGTATGTCTCCAAGGCATGTTGAAAGAAAGAGCCTTATAAATATGGACTAATAATGAGGATGAAATTTCAAAAAAAAATGTGAGAATTGCATTGGATACATTAATTGATCAATCATTAGCAAAAATTGATGATGGTGGATATTTAAGAATACATAAATAATTACGAGATATGGATCAAAAGATTGTTGAAAGGGAGTTAGAACATAAGAGCAAAAGAATATGGAACGTGAATATAAAGCCATCAAAAGGATATGATATTAAGATATATCTTTGACTCTTATCAAAATAAATTTTTTAGAAATAATGGTAAAAAAGATTAAAAATATATATATATATATATATATATATATATATATATAGATGTGTGTGTGTGTGTGTTTGTGTGTATATTGAGTATATGATGTTTTTATTTTATATTGTAATATATTTTTGGTATATTTTTTAAATAGATTTTAATTAAAATATTCTACTTTGATTTTAGGTTATTATGTGTGGAAGTGGATTAAAATTGTAGTAATTTTGAAGTAGTTATGTTTGTATTGTATTGTATAGTTGGAAGGATCATCTTACAAAAAAAAAAAAAAAAAAAAAAAAAAAAAAAAAAAAAAAACAACAAGTTTATTGAAATTGGAAGATTTTTTCTTTCAAAACTTCAAAAATTAAGCTTTAATAATAGTGGAATTACATTTGAAGATGTTATAAATAATTTGAGGAGATTTATTCTATTTATAGAATATTCTATCAACTTAAAATATTTATCACTATATTTTGAATTTAATAGATAATCTAAAAAAGAACTATTAGATGAAGCATTTTTGTTATTAAATAGGAATGGTATTTGTAATAAGTTGAAGAGATTGAATGTTTTGGAATTAAAGGGGTGTATTTTTATATATAGTTTTTTAGATTCATTTTGTGAAATTCCAAATTTATTGGAACTTGATTTAGAAAGATGTTACAGCATAATCGAGCTATCATCAAAGATGGAATCTATGACTTCATTGACAAAGCTAAATTTGTAAGGTTGTTCTAGTTTAAAATCATTATCCGAATCCATTAAAAATATGAGTTCTTTGATAACATTGTATATGCAAGGGTGTTTGTGGAATCAATAGAAATTCAGATATAATTGATATTAACAGAAAAATTAATTAATTTTATGATTTTTTTTGTGGAACTAAAATAATACATAGAAATAATGGTGGTTAAAATTTATAATAATTAAAATTTGTAAGAAGAAATTTTTGGTATAATTGGTTAATATATATATAAAAGATATAATTTTATTAGATTTTTTAAAAATTTGAATTGGTTTTTTTATTCAATCAAAAAATAATGGATGCATTTAAAGAGCTCATTACAAACATATATACTTACTCTAATAATTACCTATATGATTAGATAGAAGTATGTAAAAATAGATTAATTTCATAATATCATCTAGAAAAACTTTTTAAAAGCTTCATAGAAGTGGTTTTGATTTTATATGTATTTGTAGTTGATTGATAGGTTAGAAACTTGGTTAACAAGTTAGCCATATGTTATATGTGTTGGTAGGTTATAAAACAAGCTAATTATGTGGCATACATATAAAAATCTTGCCTTGTAAGTTAAAACATATATCTTACAAGTCAACACACATTGGAGGTCCTATAGAATCTTGCCACATTACTCCTAATTAGTTAGTATATATGGAAATAAGAGTGAAGCCTTTTTCACTCTTGTCAACTCCTTTCTTGTTTTTAGTCTAATTTCAAGAATCTATATTCTTTTTATCTTTGGCAATAACTATTCTAGTTTAATATTATATCAATTTTGAGAGATTTTTTTAGTTTTTTTGACTGATACAAGAGTGTATTGAACTTTTATTTCTTTGAGATTTATGTCCTTGACAAAACTTCATTTCGTGATATTGTAATTTTAATGTAAATATTTTTTAATATATTTGTAGCTTGTTAAAAGATATTTTTAATTATGTATCTAAATTTATAAGATGTATTGGTTTAGATAGAAGTTATTTAAAGTTTAGGATGAGTAAGTTCTATATTAAAGTTATAAGTTTAAAACAGATTATTAAAATAGATATAAAATATTTAATTATTGGTTTTAAAATTATTTAAGATGTATGATTTAGTCTTAGAATTATAGATTTTATATGTAAGGTAGAACACAAAAAATTATTACAATAAAAATTGTATATTTTTTTATTTACATCACACATATATATATATATAATAATAATAATAATAATTTTTTATATCAATCCAAGCTACATATCTTTATCAATAAAATAACATTCATTATATATTATAAATATATTATAGGTATCAAATAATTATCTTTAAATATAAATATATATATATATATATATTATAAATTATATATTTATATATCATAGTAATTACATGCATTATTTATTTTATCTAAAAATGGTATTATTATATGTATTTTTAAACTTTAATTATTTCTATAAAATATATAATAATTAAGAAATAGTGTGTGTGTATATATATATATATATATATATATATATCTAGAATAAGACTATTTTTTATTTGGATGAAATATACTACTTATATAAATCAAATATTGTGATTTATTTATTTTTATAATATTTTAATTTCAATTTCATATAGTATACATATATTAATATGACTATGTTTGTGTTGAATTGAGCAACCTCACATCTTTGACTTCCTTAAATTTATGTGATTGCTTAATGTTGACATCATTGCCAAACGAATTGGATTACCTCACATCTTTGACTATCTTAGATACATGTAGGTATAGGAAGTTAAAATCTTTGCCAAATGAATTGGATAAACTTGCATTTTGGAAAGTCATTGATGAAAAAAGTTGGATATCATTGTCCAAAGCAATGATCAATAATTATTTAAGAATATATTTATAAAAAAAGTTTTTAAATCAATCAATTATATACTTATATGTTAACAAGAAATATAAAGTTAAGTCTAGATAAGATATTTTGAACATACAATAGCAAAAAAATAATAATAATTCTAAGAAGATAGAATTAAAATTTAGAATTTAGGATTTGGAAGATGAGATTTATATATTCTCTAAAAAATAAATAGACTTTTAAAAGTTGTAATTTGAGCTATCCCTATATTTTTGAGATCTTCAAATTGAATGGTGGACTTATAATATTCTATTAATTTTATAAATTTCAAATATAAGGCCATTTGGTGCTTTACTTTGTTGATTTATGTTTTGCTTTAACTTTTTGAAAATTTAAATTGACATATCTTTCTTTTAATTATGCATTTGATTTTAGAAATACATTTAAAATCTTAAGTAAGTTCCTAGATTATAAAATATGAAGTTTTCAAAATTTCTTAATAAAATTTTAAAATGATTAAAGTTAGAGAATGGAAGATAATGATTTTAATCCACTAAAATATTGGATGTTCTCTCATACTAATATTAATGTGAAACTTCAAGCTTCAGCATCTCTCTCTTAAATTGCAAACTTGTTCTCAAATGTTTTAAGAATACTAAAATATTTTTCAACCATAAATATAGACAATATTATTCTAATCTAATCAGAAAAATGCTTAAAATCAAAAGATATAATTTTTGAGATCCTAATTTGTTTAAATCTTAATTAATATTTTATTATATTATCTAATTTTATTCAAATCAACAATACACATATACTACATATGTCTTTACAAACCCACAAAATTTTATTTATAAATTTGCTATAAAACTTATACAATTTATGAAAACAATTTTTTTTTATGTAATATAAAGAAGAGTCAGTTAAGAAAACCTAAACTACATAATAATGTCACAAAGTAAATAAGCACTTAATCCCTCAAAACTAATACTAAAAGAAAATTTTAAAGATTTCTTTTAGATAGTACTTTCAATCAACAAACAAATCCTACAATTATTGGTGTATGGTTTTGTATCTTAAGGACTAATTTTCACCATGGTTCATTATCAGCCTTCTTTGAGCATCAATCTAAGCTTTTTCTAGATAATTTTTATCAAAAATTACTCTTTATTTTTACCTTAAGAGGCCTATAATATTATTTTTGTTAAATTAATTTATTTTAAGTTATTTTTTATCCTATAATGTAAGTAGAAGATATTTTTTTAAAAAGAATTATTAACTCTAAATTATTTTATTACCTTTTTAACTTTTATTTATATTTTTAATATAACTTTTTATTATAAGATCTTATATAATAAAATTCTTCCATTTGTCTTTTACTTTAAAGCAATACCATAACATAACATTGTTTCTTTAATTGTAATAAGTTTTGTATAATTTTAAATAGATATTTGACTATCACAAAGTAAGATGTAAGAATTTGATAATAAAGTCCATTAAAAAAAATGATTGAAGGTTTTCAAAAATACATAGAAGTTGCAAAGTCTATAGAAATAATATTATAAAGTCTTGATTCAAAAATAAGTATCACAATATTAAACAAATTTGTTTATTTTATTTTACTTTTAATGCCACAAAATATTTCTATAAATAGGCTTTTAAATTAAATTATATTTAAAATATTACGTTGCTAGAAAGTCATGTTATTCTTGCAATGCACATAATAGTACTTAATCTTTTGGATTATATAGTCTTCTTTCAAAATAAAGAATTTTCTTTAAAATCAAATTTTCTAGAATTAGTTTTAGGATTTAGGATTTAGGATTTTATAATAATGTCTTAAAGGTGTAGCTACTTTGATTTAATGAGAAAATTTTATTGTGAATCATATGCAATATCTTCTTTTTTAATGTAAGATAAGAATAACTTGACAAGGAATTTAAAAAGATTTATTCTTTTTAAAGACAATACAAATAATTTAAATACAAATCATAACAAAGACATACTCTAACAACCTTGATATTAGTTCAAAATACATGTTGATATAAAACACTTATAATTTATATGATTAATTAAATAAAATATCTATTTTTAGATTATAATTCTATTATTAAAAAAATTCATGAAAACTATAATTTTTAATTATATTTTTTATAATTAAACTTGATTGTTGAGAAGTTTTTAGAATGAAAAGAATAGAAAGAAATAAATCCATATTCAATTATTATAGATTTCCATTTATTGCAAAGTTTGATGTATTTATTTTAATAAAAAATGACTTGGAAAAATCCAAGCAATATAAATTAAAAGTTAAAGTGAAATTTGTTTTTAAACCTTCTAATGTTCATTTTTTTTATCTTAAGTCTATAAGAAAAATTCTTAAAAAAAAAAAACAAAACAAAACAAAACAAAACATAAAACATACAAATAGAATGGAATTTATCTATATTCAATTGTTATAGAACTAAATTTAATACAAATTTAGATGCATTTATTCTAATTTAAAGACTTGGAAAAATTTAGCCAACCTAAAATATAAGTTAAAGTGAAATTTATCTTTAAATCTTTTCATGCCCATTTTATTTATATTAAGTCTATAGAAAAAAATCTTTAGAATTTATTTACATAAATAAAATAACAACTCATAAATTCTTAAAAATTCTTGATAATTATTTAATAATAGTTTAAAAATACTAAAAAAATATGGTTCATGTATAGTTATTACAGTTGTCTAATCCGTAATAGTTTGTACTTTTTTAAATTTAAAAATATATATCTATTTATATGATCCAAAACTTCTACATATATTGTCTTATTATGTAGTTGATTTTATCATAGCATATAATCCTACAACATTGAAATTTAGTAATATAAGTCAAACATATTTTTTATTTCTGATTTTTTAAACAAATATTGATATTTCTTTTATTAAATTAAGATTCTAATATAATCTCTATCTAAATAAAGACTTGGTGTTGCTTAAATAATTATAAAATAATATATTTTTTCTTTTGCAATTTGCATAACCATCTTAGGTCCAACAAATAAAGGTTAAGATAGTTTCCTAGTATTTAGGCTAAATTTTGTAAGGACCTTTTCTAATCTCCAAAAAAATATCATAATTATATAATTTAAACTTTTTAAATCCATTAATAGTAGATATGAAGGATATTAAATGATGTTAAAGATAATGTTAGATTCTTGATTTCTAAATGCCACTTTATAAGGCTAAGTTTCTTTTATAAAACTTCTAATTGGCTATAATTGTGTATTAATAATTTTATTTTTTTAAAAAAATCTGTAATTTAATTTGTGCTCTGTATCTTAAATCTATTAGATTTGATGTTGCAATCTTTTTATTTAATGACCTAAATTTTTATAATATAAATATATATTTTTATAAAAATAATTATCTTTTATATCTTTTATTAATTTTTTGAATTGAGTTGAATTGATCTATAAATATTTTGGACTTAATGAATAGATATATAAAGATTTACAAGTTATTAACATAACTTAGATTGTTATTCTTTAAATAGATCATTGTACTTGGCATCTTTTGAAGAATTGACTATTTTTTTATATTGCTTAAGTGATGAAATATTCTAATGAAACTAATATGGAAATTTTTAATAACAAATTATTAAACTTATCTTTTGATTTAATTTTAAAATATATATATATATTTTTAAAAAAACTTGATTGTTTTAATTCATGTCACAAGCAAGCTATTAGAGTTTTACAATACATATAGCAATTGAATGTGCTTTCTAATATAAAGACTAGAGTTTTGTTTTTACTAATCTTTTATAGTTTCTCTTTATTAATGTAGTTGTAAATACCTTCAAAAAATAGTTTAAATCATACAAAAGACTTAAATATTTTATTTTATTTATTTAAGATGCAAAGCAAGAAAGAATATTTTTAAATAGAATTGAGTCTACAATCCTAGTTAAGTAAAATCATCAAGCCATCAAGAAGGATTTATTTGAAAAAATATTACTTAAAAGATAAGTTTCAATAGCCACATGGTGCAATTATTGGAATCAAAATTTCAAATCTCTATCTCAAAAAATTCTTCAAAGTTTCTCAAAGAAGATATTATCTATCCAACATATTCTAATTACTTCTACTTACTTCTATTTACTTTATATTATAGGCATTAATTTTAATCTCTAACTTAAGAATACTCAATAAGACTTGATTATTAATACAAAAATATTTTGATATTAATTATTAGAACATCAAGATAAGATCTAATAAAAAAATAAAAAATAAAACATGTATAAAATCTCTTAAGATATTTAATTTATAATATTTAATTTATTTTTAAAAAATTATAAATATTATAAAATAAATATTATAAAATTTATTAAAATATATGATATTTTGGAATCCTATTTATTGTCACGAGTAAAAAAATAGATTGTGATGGTTGAATAGTATTAGCAATCAGATTAGATTAGATAAGACTCTTGTAGCAAGACAATAAATAAATAAATAAATATGATATAATAATTTATTTATCATGTTTGGTATCCTTTCTACAACAAACCTTATCCAACTTTTTTAAGGTTTTATAGATTTTTTTAATTCATTTGTTCTTGCTTAACCTTTTGAAGATAGTTTTTTATCATTGGTTTTGTAGGCTTGGATACACAAGTTCCAATATTGTTTTTTGAAAGAGATTGTACATCCACAACAACAAGCATCACTGAAGGCACTTTTTTATTATTACATGTGAAAGACAATCATAAATAATAAGCTGCTTTTTAAAATGCTACACTTGCCCTTTCCTATAACTTTATTGAAAACATAAGCAAAAATGATAAGAAGCAAATGTGACTAACTCTGACACTGTACTTCAGTCTCCTTTTTTGTACAGTTCCACTGAGTAGAGGAAAACATGGTGAAGTAGATAACTGAGTTACCTTTCTATCTAGTCTCACCTCAACAAAACACATGTATTTGCTTTATATAATCTCAAATGCTTTATGTAATTCCAAACTACCTTTGATGTAGGTAGTTTGTATAGTGTTATAAGTTGTTATCTCCACAATGCAAAAGTATTTTTGCATGGGCTTTGACATGTTTCAAACTTCAAGCATGTTGCATTGAATTAGATGTATTAGATGCAACCTTAAAGCCATTAACTACTCCCTATAATTCTACTCCACTTAAGAGAGCATCCAAAATAATACTCCAAGTGCAATAATTAATTCCATAAAACGAGGGAATTAATAGAACGAAAGAAGAATTATAAAAAGCCATAGTGGATGGAGTTTTGTACTTACATTAAAGGAAATGAAGGATTATTAGTGCTCTGATACTATGTAAGAGAAAGAACACTAACAATGATAAAATAAAACACAAAGTATATTAATACAATAACTTGATTACATCATATTCATAAGAGCCTTTTATATTATCTTATGGAGTGAAGTAGTAATAATAATAATAATAATAATAATAATAGCACTGACAAGTTGATTCTTTCATTTCTTTCTTTCTAGGTATTTCACAATTCTCATTTGTTATGTATTTAACTAATAATAGTAAATAAATAAATAAAAGGTAGGGAAGAAAAGAAGAAGTGGCCGGATGATGGAAATGGAATGAGAATCTGATTAACATTATCTCTGCTTATTCTGCCAATTGGGTGTTTCGTTTGCTTCGGTTCTCATTCATTCTGATCCTTGCAATCATTGCACATGCCACCAACATTGAAAGGTTCGCATGAAGGATCCTAGCTTGAATCCTAACCAGGCATAATCAACAAAACAAAAACGAAAAAAATACACCTAAGATGTATCCAAAAGATGGTGTGAATAAAAGCTTACTAAGTTCTTACTGAAAAGAACCCAGCTTGAAACTTACTTGGTCTAGAAAGGGTAAAGGAATTGATTTTGCTTTGTAATGAATTTAGGAACTATTTTTCTAAGTCATTGCACCGAGGCCAGCTTTCATCATCTTCTTTGACACTTCATAGTAATGAATTCATAGATTGTATGTTGCAGAAGACTGAGCACATCAACATCATGTAGGGATGGACAACGAGGACGAATTCATCCCGGAGCCGAGGAGGATGAGGGAGCTGCTGTATTGAAATGTGCTTTCGATCACAGAGAGCCGTCGATGCGCGGTCCCGATCCACATATCTCGGGGAGAGAAGTTGTCGAGGGGGGATTCTGATGCCGGATGGACTCTCTTGGTTTTTCCCGGGTTTTCGTTTTCGAGAGCTCCGCTTTCTTTGGGTGCTAGGGTTGGTGCTGTTCAGGTGCGGTGTGTTGTGGTGACGGCAGCGGCGTTGCTGCAATCTTAGTTTAGCTACGTTTCTCCTGTTGCCATTCCGGTGGTCAATGCTCCTAGTGTGGCGACGCTGGTTTTGCATTCTCTTCCTCGCAGTCGTGCAGTTGGAGCGAGATCTGGCTTTTTGCTCGCGTTACTTTTCCCGTGGAGGGGGGCTGCTCGTCATTTAGGGCGCTTCTGCAACGCCGTTCCTGGCTGTTCTACCTTTTTTGTTGTCTGTGGCGATCCTGCTTCGGAGTGTGCTGCGATCAAGGCTGGTGGCTGCGGAAGCTCCTGTTGTCAACGTGATCTGGTTTCCGTACTTCTTCCGTTGGTCTATGGTTAGAGGGCGAGCGATACGGGTGTTCATGCTAAGGTGGTTGTTTTCGAGGGCGCCTTGTTGCTCTATTGTTGTTATTGCGCCGCCGCCTACCACTGGAGTGTCGACGGGTTCCCTTTCGGGGTATTATTTTTTTCTCCCTTTTTCCAGCTTCTGCTTCGAATCGTGTTGCTGTTTGTTGTAGTCGTGCATCGAGCTGGTGCTCGGCCCATGTTCTTCTTCATAGTGTGTGAAGGGGCGTTGGATGGTGCTAGTTGCACTGTGGTGGAAGCATCAAGTGCTTGACGGTGTCTCATGATTCTGTTCCGTTTGGTGCTCTCTGGTGGCGAGTCTTTTTTCGGGTTGGTGGCCCCGTGGCATTGAGGATTGTCGACGCTTTCTTGTTGCTGGCCTCGTTCATTTCGCCTGGTGATTCTTCGGTTCTGTTCTCCACCATCTTGTTGTAGGCCAAGGCCGTTTGATGCCACTGTTGCGGTTGTGGCTGCAAATTCGACTGCTTCACCGACTGCACTCCTTGAAGTCATGGCTGCTGCTGCAAGTTCTTGAAGAGAGTAGTGGACGTTTAGGTCGTGGTTGGTAGCTGTCGGGGAAATTGCGGTATTTGCTATCCGCCGACCCGCGTTTTTGTCGCCGTGGATGCTGGAGGATTACGTGCTGCGGTGCAGTGCCGTCAAGTTTGGCTGGTGGTCGACTTAATCCGGCTCTTGTTGCTGTGCTCGTTCGTCTCCGACTGTTTTTGGGCTCCGGTGTTGTTCGACTATCGCTGAGTTTCCAATCATCGTCGTCGCCTTTAGTCGGCACTCTCGGTGGACTGGCGGGGTTGGCAGGTATTGTTGAATGGGAGAAATGATGATCTGCAACTAGTAGGCGGACGCTAGTTCGCTGGTGATGTGGGTCTTAATAGCAGATATCGATGCTTAAATTTGGAGATGTGACTGTGTCAGCGAAAAGTTGAGCAAGTTACTTTGTTAGTGCTGATGAGGTAAGGTGGTTGTTCATTAAAACAAAAAATTGTGGTGTATGGTTGGCAGCGGACGGTCCTTGTGAGGCAGGCAATGAAGTTGACAGCGTAGTGAAAAATTTATGTAAGCAGCTTGGTTGTCGATAGAACCGTCGGCTTCGCTGAAGAATTTCATGTGAGCAGTTAGCATCTGTGAAGGGTTGTAAAGATTGGTGGCAGCTTTGCCAACCCACTTTCGTTCCTGTGAAGGGTTCTGAAGACCGAAGGACTTTGAGCCGCCAGTGGGTCGGCGAGCAATTCCATTTCTTCCTGCTCAACTGCTATCGCAGCTACTCCAGGCTCGTTTTCGACATCTTCCACATCGCGGTGAGACTTCTAGATTGGATGAATTGTTGGATTGGATGACTAATTGAGTTGGATAAAGTTACGTGAGGAATTTGATCAACCTATGTGGATGAACAACTTGAATGATTACTCAGGTATGGGTGACTTCTTATTGTTAGATGACAATATATGGATGAAGTTTTGTATAAAGATGAATTCTTGTCAATGGATGAGAATATCTAAATTGAGTGATGATGGAGGTACAATTTTTTATTTTGCTTGCTTGTGTTACGTTGGGCTAAATTGAGGGAGTGAGAAGGTTAGGCAATAATTGCAATTCATTGGATATTAAAATTTGGTGAATTATTGCATGGTTGAATAAGCTACTATTAGGGTGATGCATGCATTTTCTCATAAGTCAAATACTAATATTTGATGGGTGCATCTTCAATAGGTGACAAGGCCATCTCCTAGTAATAAACTTGAGCATCCTAAAGCACTATTTTCCAATTCTTATCTAAATTATGGCTAGGTTGGATCCTACAACTCATACTTCAGAATCAATGTTGCCAAATTTTAATGGTGTGGGTAATGCTCTTTCCACTACAAAATCAAAATGTCTTGAGTTCAAAATGGTTTTAATACCTTGGTTGTATTATTGTACTTCTTTTTATAATATAGGTAGTGTATTTTCTTTTAGGCATGTTTTTGGTTTTCTCTAGTTGTAAGTAATGTTCTAGTCTTTATAATGTTTTTTTGATTGTATTGACAACCATATGATTTAATACTGGTCCTTGGTTACGAAATATGTGTAGATCATACTCTTGGAGTTGTACCAAGCATATATTCAGAATTGCAATTGTATTTAAAAATTGCAATGAAATCCATGGAAAAAGTCCAAGAGTTAACTTCTCAAAGAGAGCTAACAAATTTGCCAAAATTCAATAAAGAGGAATGTGAATATTTAGCTTGTAAACTCAAGCTCACCATTGAGAGTGCTAGTTCATTCTTTCATGCCACATGCCATCAAAAAGACATTCTTGAAGAAGCTTTAGCAAGTTATGTGGGTAATTTCAAGCTATTTGCTACAAAGGCAAAAGAAATTGAAAATTTCATCCAAGATTGTTGCAAAAATGCATGGATCGAAGTTGCCATCATATTGACAAAAATGAAAGAGCTTGTTTCATCAATAAGCTTTAATTTGGAACTATGTAGACTTTCATTTTATGACTTTGAATTTAGAGCACCACTAAGTAAAACTTGGATAGAACTTTCTGACAAAGTTGAAGAGATCAACAACATTGAAGCAAAGATTGTGCAAGAAAAAGCATTTCAAGATGAAGAGGCATTGCTAGAGAAAGTGGATTTGGAATTGAAATCATTGAATGGTAAGGAGAAAGAGTTAGCTTACATTTTGCTTGAAAGACTTAGAAGCACATCAATTGCATCTTCACGAAACCTATTGAAGGGAGAATTGGACAAAGTGAAGCAACACAATCAAATAGGAAAAAGTGCATCCGCAATTGTATTTAAAGTTAAATGGTTGGAGATGGAAGTTGCAAAGAAGGTGTTTTATGGATCAAGCATAAAACATTTTGAACAAGAAGTGTCAATTGTATCAAGGGTGTTTCATGCAAATATTATGTCCATACTTCATTATACATCAAGCAAGCATCAGTGCTCAATTTTCATGGAATTGATGGATGGAGATCTTACTTCTTTAATATGGCATAGATTGAAAATTCTTCATCTAGATGTACCATTTTCCAATATAGTAGCTATTGACATCATTCTTCAAATTGCAAAAGGTATGCATTATCTTCACTCACAAGATATTGTGCATAGGAACTTGGAACCAGACAATATTTTGGTGAAGATAACAAACATGGAAATTGGATATGTGCATGCTAAATTGGCAGTTTTTGGAATGTCCAAAACTAAGAAAAGTAGTTGTTCTACTCAAACACTTAATATAGGTACTACTCGATACATGGCTCCAGAAGTGATTAAAATCCATGAGCAAGGAAGTGAAAACCATGTTCTTACAAGTACATACAAACAAAAGTATCCATCAAAAAGTGATGTGTATAGTTTTGGTATGGTGTGTTATCAAATACTAACTGGAAAAGTCCCCTTTTCAAATCTAAGTAATATTGAGGCTAAGATAAAGATAAAGAGTGGTGAGTGTCCATCTTTACCTTCTCATTGTCCACCAATCTTGAAAAGTTTGATAGAAGATTGTTGGAAATTTAATCCCAAAGATCGTCCAACTTTTTTGGAGATTTGCAATGATTTAAGGTGTATAAAGTATTTATTGATGACATCATGTTCAAGCTTGATATTATTGCCAAATAAATCAATCAATTTTCCATCTTTTAGAACCTTAAGAATAAGTGAATCTTCTAGTTTGATATCATTGTTAAATAAATTGGATAATTATTCATCTTTGACTGCTTGTGAAGTAACAAAGTGCTCAAAGTTGACATCATTGCCAAATGAATTGGGCAACCGTACATCTTTGACTTCCTTAAATTTAAGTAGGTGCTCAAACTTGACATCATTGCCAAATGAATTGGGCAACCTCATATCTTTGATTTTTGTAAATTTAAGTGAGTGCTTGAACTTGACATCATTGCCAAATAAATTGGGTAACCTCACATCTTTGACTTCGTTAAATTTGAGTGGATGTTCAAACTTGACATCATTGCCAAATGGATTGGGCAATCTCACATCTTTGATTTTCTTAAATTTAAGTAGGTGCTCAAGATTGACATTATTGCCAAATGCATTGGGCAACCTCACATCTTTGACTTTGTTAAATTTAAGTGAGTGCTTTAGGTTGATATCATTGCCAAATCAATTGGGCAACCTCACATCTTTGACTACTTTAGATGTGGAAAACTGCCAAAGCTTGGCATCATTGCCAAATGAATTGGGCAACCTCACATCTTTGACTTTCTTAAATTTAAGTGGATGTTCAAGGTTGACATTATTGCCAAATGAATTAGGCAACCTCACATCTTTGACTTTGTTAAATTTGAGTGGGTGCTCAAACTTGACATCATTGCCAAATGAATTGGGCAACCTCACATCTTTGACTTCCATAAATTTAAGTGAGTGCTTGAACTTGATATCATTGCCAAATAAATTGGGCAACCTCACATCTTTGACTTTGTTAAATTTAAGTGAGTGCTCAAGGTTGACATCATTGCCAAATGAATTGGGCAATCTCACATCTTTGACTATTTTAGATGTGGATAAGTGCCAAAGCTTGGCATCAATACCATATGAATCGGGCAACCTCACATCTTTGACTACCTCGAATATGGACAGTTGTTCAAGCTTGAAATCATTGCTAAATGAATTGAGCTACCTCACACCTTTGACTATCTTGAATATTCGAGGGACGTCAAGCTTGACATCATTGCCAAATGAATTGGACAACCTCACATCTTTGACTACCTTAAATACAACTTATTACTCAAGCTTGACATCATTGCCAAATGAATTGGGCAACCTCACATCTTTAAGTACCTTCAATTTAGAAGGATGTTCAAGTTTGACATCATTGCCAAAAGAATTAGGCAAGCTCACATCTTTGATTAAATTGCATATAAGAAAGTGTTCAAGCTTGACATCATTGCCTAAAGAATTGGAAAAACTCTCATCTTTGATTGAATTGGATATTGGAGGATGTGAAAGCTTGACATCATTGCCAAAAGAATTAGGTAATATCACAACTTTGATTAGCCTTAATTTAGAAGGATGCTCAAGCTTGACATTATTACCAAAAGAATTGGGTAATCTCACATCTTTGACTTCCATAAATTTAAGTGAGTGCTTGAACTTGACATTATTGCCAAATGAATTGGGCAACCTCACATCTTCAATTTCATTAAATTTAAGTGAGTGCTCAAGGTTGACATCATTGCCAAATGAATTAGGCAACCTCACATCTTTGACTTGCTTAAATTTAAGTGGGTGCTCAAGGTTGACATTATTGCCAAATGAATTGGGTAACCTCACATCTTTGACTTCCTTAAATTTAAGTGGGTGCTTTAACTTGACATCATTGCCAAATGAATTAGGCAACTTTACATCTTTGACTTTGTTAAATTTAAGTGGGTGTTGGAAGTTGATATCATTGCCAAATGAATTAGGCAACCTCACATCTTTGACTTTGTTAAATTTAAGTGGATGCTCAAGGTTGACATCATTGCCAAATGAATTGGGCAACCTCAAATCTTTGACTTTGTTAAAATTAAGTAGGTGTTGGAAGTTGATATCATTGCCAAATAAATTGTGCAACCTCACATCTTTAATTTCGTTCAATTTAAGTGAATGCTCAAGGTTGACATCATTGCCAAATGAATTGAGCAACCTTACATCTTTGACTTCCTTAAATTTAAGTGGGCGCTTGAACTTGACATCATTGCCAAATGAATTGAGCAACCTCACATCTTTGACTTCCTTAAATTTAAGTGGATGCTTTAACTTGACATCATTGCCAAATGAATTGGGCAACTTCACATCTTTGACTTTGTTAAATTTAAGTGGGTGTTGGAAGTTGATATCATTACCAAATGAATTAGGCAACCTCACATCTTTGACTTTGTTGAATTTAAGTGGATGCTCAAGGTTGATATTATTGCCAAATGAATTGGGCAATCTCAAATCTTTGACTTTGTTAAAATTAAGTAGGTGTTGGAAGTTGATATCATTGCCAAATGAATTGGGTAACCTCACATCTTTAATTTTGTTAAATTTAAGTGAGTGCTCAAGATTGACATCATTGCCAAATGAATTGGGCAACCTCACATCTTTGACTTCCTTAAATTTGAGTGGGTGCTCAAACTTGACATCATTGCCAAATGAATTGGGCAACTTCACATCTTTGGCTATGTTAAATTTAAGGAGGTGTTGGAAGTTGATATCATTGCCAAATGAATTGGGCAACCTCACATCTTTAATTTCGTTAAATTTAAGTGAGTGCTCAAGGTTGACATCATTGCCAAATGAATTGGGCAACCTCATATCTTTGACTTTCTTAAATTTAAGTGGGTGCTCAAGGTTGACATTATTGCCAAATGAATTAGGCAACCTCACATCTTTAATTTCGTTAAATTTAAGTGAGTGCTCAAGGTTGACATCATTGCCAAATGAATTGGGCAACCTCACATCTTTGACTACCTTGAATATGGAGGGTTGTTCAAGCTTGAAATCATTGCTAAATGAATTGAGCCACCTCACACCTTTGACTATCTTGAATATTCGAGGGACGTCAAGCTTGACATCATTGCCAAATGAATTGGACAACCTCACATCTTTGACTACCTTAAATATAAGTTATTGTTCAAGCTTGACATCATTGCCAAATGAATTGGACAACCTCACATCTTTGACTATCTTAAATATAAGTTATTGCTCAAGCTTGACATCATTGCCAAATGAATTGGGCAACCTCACATCTTTAAGTACCTTCAATTTGGAAGGATGTTCAAGTTTGACATCATTGCCAAAAGAATTAGACAAGCTCACATCTTTGATTAAATTGCATATAAAAAAGTGTTCAAGCTTGACATCATTGCCTAAAGAATTGGGCAAACTCTCATCTTTGATTGAATTGGATATTGGAGGGTGTGAAAGCTTGACATCATTGCCAAAAGAATTAGGTAATATCACAACTTTGATTAGCCTTAATTTAGAAGGATGCTCAAGCTTGACATCATTACCAAAAGAATTGGGTAACCTTACATCTTTGACTAAATTAGATATAAGAAAGTGTTCAAGCTTGATATCATTGCCAAAAGAATTAGGTAACCTCACATCTTTAAGTACTTGCAATTTAGAAGGATGCTCAAGCTTGATATCATTGCCAAAAGAATTAGGCAATCTTACATCTTTGAATACCTTGAATTTGGAAGGATGTTCAAGCTTGACATCATTGCCAAATGAATTGTTCAATTTCACATCTTTGACTATCTTAAGAATAAATGATTGCTCAAACTTGACATCATTGCCAAATAAATTGGACGACCTCACATCTTTGACTACCTTTAGTATGTGTGCAAGTTCAAATATAGACAAGTTGGAGGGAGCATTTGATGTATATACGCAATCTAGTAGAATTGATACAAAATCCTCTCAATCTGTTTGGACAACTAAGAAATTTGCTGTAGCAAGGGATTACCCAAATGCACACAATGATTTTGTTTCAAACTGTAAGGAAGCAATTTCATTACAATTGCAGTCGATGGACTTACCCAGCAAGCGTCCATTAGGCCAAGGCTTAGCTGGCTACGGATATGAAACAACATGGGAAGGAAAGAGGTATGCAAGAAAAGATTTCGTTGGAGTACCGAGGATTATCTTTGAGAGAGAGGCAGTTGCCTTGGTAGCTCTTGAAGATCACAAGAATATTGTGAAAACATATGGCTGGACTACTGGCAAGAGGAGTTGCTCCCTTGTCTTAGAGTACATGGATGATGATCTTTTTAGCTTATTGCACTACAGAATTTCGACTAAACATGATCTAGTTGGTTCAAACGGCGACACGCAATCTTGTAAGTTGACTACCCCGGAGCCTTTTGACCTACCGCAGGCAATTTACATCATGTTACAAATCGCCACAGGCATGAAGACCCTGCACGAGCAAGGAATTGAACACGGGGATCTAAAAACAAAGAACATTCTTGTCTCTTATAAGAACCAAAGAGATCCGAATTTCATGACAGTGAAAGTAGCCGATTTTGGTCTTGTTTGCTCCAAAAGAAAAAGCGAACTGATTGTTTCACGTCAGGCACATAAGCTGGATATGGTCAAGTGGAAAGCACCAGAGTATTTGAAGGTACAATTCAAAAACTTCACTTCATCTTGCAATCAAGATGGAGCTTGTTCAGAGTCTGATTCCAGTTCGGAATCCGAGTCAGAAATGGAAGGAACCTCAAATTCTCCAGTCATCAATGTAAGGCTCCCTGGAGTTGATGTCTTTGCAGCCGATGTTTACAGCTTCGCTCTGATATGCTCTCATATCTTGACTGGGAATGATCCATATCCATATCTCAACTGGAAGGAATTGGGGGTTGAAATCTTGTCTGGCCTGCGACCGAACTTGCCCACTACATGCAAACCCTGGTTAAGAGTACTTTTGCAAGCATGTTGGGCTGAACCTGCTCGACGACCTTCCTTCTCCGAAATCCATACGATGTTGGAACATTTTCATGGCATGTTACTCTGAACAGGTAGTGGATTCCAGTTTTTCTACTCATTCAAAGTTGTTGATCATTGTAACTTTGATGACTTAGACAGCTTTGAGAATATTGTCAAAATAGTCAGTGCAACTCTTGTTTAGCTTCATTGTTCGTATTTAGTTTCTTTTTGCTTGTATTCATGTTTGATGATAAATTGGGAACATGGTGTTCGCTACTTCCAAAATGCTCGAGTAGAAAAACTCTGAAGGCGATTTTGTCGGAATGAATGAGATCCTTCTGTGAAGATTGGAGATATGATTGGGTCTGTAACAAAGTCGGGTCTTGCGCAATTACTTCAATTACATGTCATCCACATAAAATGGTGCATGGAAGTGAAGAAGTATTCAGTCCCTTGGAGCAAATGTGTGGTGTCTGCAATACTTTAAATTGTACTTCAAGTTGGAATAAATGTATCTCTCATGTATTCTCGTTGCATCGCGAGTCCACGGCCGTGTGGGAATCAAAACGCATATCATCATGCCCGATATACTGTCCCTAACGGGCCCTAAGCTCTCACAGCTTCACCACGAGTTCTATTTGATACAATTTACAAACTGCTGACTCTGCAACAACCCGGAGCAACACACAATCAGGCCCACATTTATCAGTCAACGACTTCGATTGACTCATTGCCTTCGCACTTTTAAGGTATTCGAATCCAACAATCACAGAAAAACACGAACAACGAATCCAAGCGGTTAAAACCACACTCAAACCCCAACAACACCCTCAAAAACTCACCATTGGCTTCAAGAGCGTAGAATCTCCGCCTAGAATGGCAAACTTCTACGATGCTCTCTCGAATTCAGCCAAAATTCTCTGCCCTCGCGAGCCTTGGAAAAGGATTAATCTGCAGAATGGAGCAGTAAGAGCAGTTCGAATTGCGGTCGCGGCATCGATCGAGATCCAGATCGATAGAGACGCAGATTGGCCGAAAGATTGGCATCGAGAGTTGTCCACAGAAGCTCCAGTCTCGAGTATCCGAAAGAGTTCGACGATTGTGGATGTTCACACTTTTGGAAGCTCATTCATCCATTTCTATGTAGTATTCATACCTATATATATATATATATATATATGTTTATTTATTGATTTGTGAAGATCATTTTTATTTTTTTAGTGTTTGTTAATTTAGAATGTGGCAGTGACAAGCTCATTTTGTGTTGTGAGGTTCTGAGATGAATGCTCAAATTATTAATACAATTTTATTTGTTCAATTTCAAATTACTTTTGTATTCTACAGTTTGGTTTTGAATTATAATGAAATAAAGTATTGAAAAATAACTCTACTGAGACGTATGCAAAAATGGCAGTGGAGTGTTCAGAAGAATTGAAGTGATACAATGATAATGAATTTTAATATACATTTTACAATTGATGTGAATGTAGATGATTTGGTACTAGTATGGGTAACTCTGTTTATTGTTTTCTGAACAAATGGAAAAACCATTTGTGGGCTATATAGTTAAACTGTTATACCAACAAGCATGCCCAATATTCTTTTTTACTTGCTGACTATGATATCTTAGATTGCTTTAGATGTGTTATTGACTGAAGGTCCTTTAAGCTTCCACAATTTTTCAAAGATTCAAAATTAATTTGTTTCTCAAACTTCTCATTAAGTCTCTTACAAATTATTATTGCCAAACAACAGCAATAGAAGAGTTTTAGGACAAGATTGATCAACAATCAAAATCAATTGAATCCTTGTATTAATAAGCTAAGTTTTTGAAAATTGTGTATACAACATTAATTATTTACAAGATAGAATTAAACACTAAAGGTTGAACTAATTATTAAACCAAAGCCACCTAAATAAGATGGTTAATAAAAAGAAGCAAAAGCTTTCTTATTTAAGGCTTAAGAAATTATTAGATGAAAAAATTATTAAATTTAAATTCTCTAGCAATGTATGTTCAAAATCAAAGTCTTTTGCATGTGATTATTATTTGAGCCAAAAAATCAAATTAACAATTGGCTATTGTCAAAGATATGAATTTAGATATTCTTAAAAAATACAATATATTAATGTATTATTTAGTAGAGACATAATAAATAAATCAATGAATAGAAAATAAATATAGGTTCAAAAAAAATTTAAAAGTCATTTATATAATATAGATGATTGTAATAATTGAAGTAAAATACCTACATTTCTTAGTTTTCATAACATTTAGAAAAGTTCTTCTATTAGCTTTAAACTAGAATTGATAGAATCAAATAGAATCTTTTAAAGAAAAGTTCATTTCTTAAAAAATATGAATATTTATAAATAAAATAAAAGAATTTAATACCTCTTTATTAATTTTATGAACAAATTAGGAAATTAAATCTTATAAAATTTTATTAAATCAATAATTACTACTTTTGATGCTATATATGCAACTAACAAGAATCAAATATAATTTCTTTAAAAAAATAAGCTTATATTATATTATATAAAATTTCAATTAATAATAGATTTTGTGGAATTAATTATTTTACTTATATATTTTATTTTTTATATTATCCAACTAGTTTATGATACAAAGATCTTGTACATGTATATTGGAGCTTTAAATAATTAGCATATAAAATAATATATTTTAAAATACTTATACTATTAAATATTTTTAAATTAATTAAATAAATAGAAGTAAATAAAAAAAACTTTAGTATAATATGTTTGCTTCAAGTAGATAATTTAATATAATTCATCCTTTTAAAGTTTTTTTGAATTTTTTTTTTTCCAGATATGGATATCTATAAAAAAAAATTATATACTACACAACTATTAAAACATCTTTTTAGAAATTTCTTACTTTTAAGAAGCATTTTAAAATGCAAATGCTTGGTCTATAAGTTTTGTGATTTTTCTTTGTCTCATATAAAGTTTTTTAGTTAGTATAAATAGATAAAATTTTGAATCTGTATTTTTTATTATTTCTAAACTTGTTTTAAAATTTTCTAGTTTTTTGTATTTGACATCTAATTATTTTATATCCTTTTTAGCTCATATATGTATACTTTTATAAATTTTATTTTTGCTTTAATTATAAAAAAATATAAAATTTTAGAATTTTTATTTATATTTATATCTTTTAAATTAAAAAATGACATTATAAATTGATAGTATAATATTAAGAGATGCAAATCAGGAAAGAAAAATTTTAAATAATACTACACCTATGAATCCAACTTAAGTAAATCCATGAGGATATTGAAAAGGATGTAATCTTAAATAGAGCTTAATTTGTTGTATAAATCCTTAAAATTTTGATTTTGCTCTATTAAACTTCTTTGGCATATTGATTTTTACCTCCTTTATACTTGTACTAACAAAACTTCTAGGATTTAATTATGAAGTTCATTTACTTATTTTTCTTAATTAGATAACTTTTTAGCATAGACATTGGACCTCATTATCTACAACTTCTATTGGATATAGATATAATACTTTCAAGGTTGATATTGGTAATATGTGAAATTTCTTCACAAAGAATATTGACAAACTTAAGAAGATCTATAATAGTTGTAAATTGATTCTTATTTCTACTAAGTGTAGTATCTATTATTTCTTTTTTATATTTTCATAACAATTTTTTTTAACAAATCTATAAGTCAATTTTAGAAAATGTTTTAACAAATCTACAACCTCATGACTTTTACTATGGCAAAACAACTAATACCAATAGAGATTGATGCCCTACAAAGATTATTGACACCACAAGAGGACAAATAATGGTACAAAAAGAATTGTATTTTTATTGTCGGGATCCAGGCCATCAGATTGGACGTTGTTCAAAAAAACAAAATTCAAGCACCAACAAAACAAGGGAAGTTCATAGTTTTGAAATTCACTAACTTGATAATGAGTAAGAATAAGAAAATGAGGCTCCTTAATAAAGGCACCAAGGGCCAATACTAGGGATAACTATTGTCTCTTAGAGATAAATGGCATGGCCTCAGACAACTATAAAAAGAATCAATTGGTTCATCTAATGGGACTACTAAGAGGACAACCATGTTGAATACTTGTAGATTGTGGCTCTATAGAAAATTACATCTCAACTAAAATTACCAATCAACTTAGAATTAAAATTAAATAAATCAAAGAAGAAAATATATACCTTACAGATGAATAAGAGAACGTATTGAGGGAGATGTGTGAAGAAAAAACCTTGAGATTAAAAGAGGCCTATGACTTAAAAGAGAGATTCAAGGTGACAAAGCTAAAATATGATATTATCCTTGATATACCATAGCTAGAGATGGAAAATAAGCAAGTTGATTAGATAGCAAGGACAATCTTTTTTAAAGATGGATGATGCAAGGTGATTCTTTGCACCTCCATATTAAGCGAAGAAGAAAGACAATCTACAACCAAAGACTTACTTATAGAGGCGACCTTTATAAAGAAGCAAATGCAATATGAATAATTAATATATATGGTAGTTCCAAATCATGCGTTAGTGGTAGAAAAGATAGCCAAAGAGATAGAATGGGCATAGCAACTCATATAGGAATATTAGAATGTCTTTCTAACCGACCTATCTAGTGGTGGACTTCTTAAACAAGGTGCTTCCTTTCAAATATAACTATTACTTAGAGCCAAAGTAGCAAGTCATCCAATTTATTGCCTAACACCAAAAGAACTTGAAGAATTGAAGAAGATATTAGACAAACTCTTGAAAAAAATCTTCATTTAAGAAAGCACATCACCATGGAGAACACATTTATTCTTTGTACCTTAGAAAGATGGTAGACTTTGGCTTTGCATCAACTATCAATGCTTTAATAAGCAGACTGTTAAAAATATATATCTACTTTTATGCATGGATGATCTCCTTGATCAACTTTGAGGTGCAACCACCTTTAATAAATTGGATCTTTGAAGTGAATATTGGCAAATACCTATTGCAAGTGAAGATGTAAAAAAGATGGCATTTTGTATGTACTATGGACATTTTGAATGATTGATTTTATCGTTTGGCCTCACCAATGCTCCAACCTCTTTTATGGATTAGATGAACAGATTGTTTTAAGACCTTTTGGACAAGTATATAGTCGTCTCCATTGATAATATCTTTGAATATAGTAAAATCCTTGAAGATTATAAACAACACCTACAAGAAGTATTATGTCGGCTACAAGATAGTCGCATTTATTATAAGCAATCAAAATGTGAACTTTGAAAGTTAAAAGTCATTTTTTTGGAACATGTGGTGTCTTTTGAAGGTATGCATATGGAGCAAGATAAGGTGAAAGTAATGGAGGATTGACCAACTTCCAAAGATGATTTTAAAATTTGGTCATTTTTAGGCCTTGATGGATACTATCACTATTTTTTTTGGTAATTTGCACACACTACTATCTCATTGATAAACCTATTGGAGAAGGATGTACCATTTGAATGAAAACTGAAGCAGCAAAATGCCTTTGATAAGTTGAAGCAAGCATTCACTATTATTTCAATATTGCAATAATATGATCCTAATCTTCTTTGTATGCTTGACATTGATGCTTCTAACTTTGCTATTAGAGCAATCTTTTAATAAGATTTTGATAGGGGTCTTCAATCTGTGGCATATAAATTACACAAGCTTAGAAAGGCACATCTCAATTACTCTACATATAATTGAGAGCAAATAGCAATTGTATATGCCATAAAAATGTAGAGACACTATTTATTAGAGAAGCCAATGGATGTTTAGACTGACCATCTATCCTTGCTATATGATTTATATGTACAAAATATGAAATTGTGGCATCATTGTTAGAAAGAACAGTTGCAATTTTTTGATATCTAGCTTGAATACAAGCAAAGGTGATAACATGTTGTACTAGGCAACTTATTGCAAAGACCAAACTTGAAAGACAAATTAACAGATAAGATAGGAGTCGCTACCATTAGTATTATTATTTCAGATCTAACCAAAGAAGCAAAATAGAAGGAAGCTATGCATCAAGATGATTATTTTAAGATGATTAGCAATTAGTTGAAGGTGGATAATATACAATATTACGATTATACTTTCAGTGATGGCTTATTCTATTTCAAAAAATAAATTTATGTACTTGACAATCCTAAAGTTTAAACATGCATACTTTAGAACAGATATGATATCCCAATATTTGGACATTTGAAATAAGAAAAGTTTCTAAAACAAATCTAAAGGACATGATTTTGAGTATGTTTGGATTGTGATGTTTGAACCTTTGTATGCTCTTGTGAGTCATGTCAATATAATAAAGCATACAATGTAGCATTTTTTAGACTATTGCAGCCAATTCTACTATCTACATTATGTTGGAAGCAAGTGACTATAGATCTCATTACATGTTTGTTGTAGATGCTTCATAATCATATCACAATTGCCATTTTTGTGGATCAACTCTCAAAACAACTTTGCTTAGCTGTGGTGTACTTAGATATTGATGGTCTAATACTTACACAAGTTTTCTTTAATGCCATCTTTCATCACCATAGATTACCTTGTGTCACCATTTCAGATTGAGATCTATGCTTCATGGGAAGTTTTTGACAAATCTTATTCAAACTATTAAACATATGATTTGTTATTTTTAGAGTCTTCTATCTCCAAATATATAGACAAATAGAGCATACAAATCTGATCTTAGAAGATATGCTATGGGCATTTGTGGCGGTTCATCATAATGATTGGAATGAATACTTGATGTCCTTGGAATTTGCTTATAATGATAGTATTCAAGCAAATATCAATCATTTACAATTTTTTTTTAACACTGATCAACAATTGATTATTCTGACAATTTTTCATTGTTCCATCAACACCAATAACTTGACAATAAAAGAATTTATACAATGGCTTACAACAACCTTATAAGAGGCACAATACTGCATGCTATATCAATCCAAATTCGTAAACTAATACATCAATGGTATTAGATTAATGAACTAGGTAAAAAGATAGCATTTAAACCTTAAATTTTACTTTCTTTTTGACTATTGTCTATTTTTTAAGATAATTTGCTATAATATTTGAAATAAAATCTTCTATAATATAATAGATTCTTCACTCCTTTCATCTATTAGTCTTGTTACATCATGATACCGCTCCTCGTCAAATTTGTTTCTAAAAGAGGAAATAATATCATGAATATATAACTATTGTAATAATTATCTAGATAATATAAATAAATAGAAGTAAATAAAAATAGATTAATTTCATAATATCTTTTAGAAAAGCTTTCTAAAAACTTCTTAGACTTTATTTTGACTTTACATGTGTTTGTAGTTGATTGATAGGTTGGAAACTTAGTCAAGAAATTAACCACATGCCATATAAGTTGGTAGCTTGCTGTAGAATAGGTATTAGTTTGTTTCAGAAAGCTATTGGTAAAATAGACTAATAGTCCATAGAATAGTCAGTTCAGGAAGACAAATAGTTGATTTAGTTATTAAAAGCAATTAATTACAAGATTACGATTAGAATCTAGGAATAGGGAGTAAGTATATAGGATTTATAGAAGTTAGTCTGAGGGCCAGATTGTGATAGTCATGAGCCGGGATAAGCTTGGTGCTACCTCTTTATTTTCTTTGTTTTTTTTTTGTTATTGAAGAGTAATGGATAGTTTCTGAATACTAAGAAGAGAGTCTCTGGAATAAATCAGAGATTGATTTATGAGTTATTGATTATGTAATTGGAGTACTGAGTGATTGAATTATATGAAGAGTTATTAGAAGATTATGATTGTTGTTTATTGAAAGCTGTGTGTATTTTGGACAAAAAAAGTCTGTGATTACAGAAATTATGTGAATTGAGATTGGCTGGAGTGAAGTCTGTTATTTGTGGTATTGGATGGAAATTATGTGTTTTGAGCAGTCTTTTGAGAGTGCAAAGTTACACACTATTGTTACCAGTTGATGAAAGAGTATTGTTACTGGAAGAAAGCATTGTAGTATTTTTTAGTGTTTTAGTGGTTCGAAATATGGTTAATTGTGTGATCCTAACAAGTAAACCTCATTCATTTAGTCTTTCTCTATGTTTAAATTTTCCTATATAGGTTTATTCTGAAAGAAATTGTAGAATAAGTAAAATAACAATTACATTTTGGCACCGCTGCAGAGGATTGACAATAGCATTGAGTGTTAGGAATTAACTTCGAGATGAATAGATGGGAAATAGGAAGCAAATTTAGTAGTATATAATCAAAGATTATGGTTATTAAAAATGAGAACATTGTAGTAAATAAAACACGCTAGTCAAAAAAAAGATTAGAGAGAGCACAAGCAAGAGAATCATTGCAAAATGAGTAAGAACGTAAGTTAAAAAGGAAGTGTCGACAAAGTTGGATTAAGCCATAGTTACATGCTTGTCAGCATATCCAAGCATACCTAGAAGCTGATCGATCTCTAATATTTCAGTCATATATAATGTTAAGAAATTACCAAGAGTACTTACAAGAAATTTTATCGATGATCTAACGTATCTCTTGAATTTGTTAATTGCAAGCAGAGAAAATATAGAAGAATTGGGTACTCCATTAGATACCTTCCCAATAGCAGAAACTGCCAATTCTGTAAAAACTGGTCCCATAGAATGGCATAAATTGCTTGCCAATAAGGACCAATTTAGCATATTTCAAAATCCATCATTTTCACCTCTAATTCAACTAACTAACTTAGTAAGGTATAATAATAGCAAATTGAAGAAACTTGAAAATTTAGAACAATCAATTGGAAAAGGCGTCAGTTGTTTTGACAAAAGATTAAGTGGAATATTATTCTCTTCAATGGCAACGGGTGGTCCAATGATTTTAATAGCAGTACAAATGGGTGACGTGAGTAATCGCACAAGGAGCGTGGCTCTATTATCTACTTTTAGGGGTTTTTTGGATACGAATCCTGATCAATATTTGTCTCAGTTTCTAACACCATGTCTAGCCAATAATAGAAGAATTGAAGATATTTGATTATGATGGTTGCCAACAACCTTGAAGGACATAGCATTTGAATGGTACAATCGTCAACTAGTGGGTCAATTTTTCAATTGGGAAGCATTGAAGAATGCATTTTTAATCCATTTTTGTCCAATTGGTTTTGAAGATCGACTTTGAAAGAGATTAATGACTAACAAAATGGATCCAAGAGAGGTAGTAGAATCATACTATGGTCGTGTGGCAGATATACTCTGCAAGTGGCTAAATCACCAAATGCCAAAGGCTTTTGTATTGTCCATATTAATCAACGGATTGCACCCACTCGAACTAAAAATGTTTATAAAAGAAGCTCAACTAAATATGGTGTCGTGATGTAACACAACTAATAGGTGAAAGAGTATAGAGATTATTATAATTTAAGAGATTTTAATTCAAAATATTAGAACAAATTATCTTAGAAATATAGTTAATAGTCAAAAGGGTAGAAAAATTAAAAAGTACCAATGCAGCCTTTTAGAGAGGTAACTTCTACTTACTTTGTAGTACCATAAGTAAGGCAAAATAAGATATATTGAAAAAATAAATGATATAGACATCTTTAGGAAGAAATTAAGAGTAAATTCTAGAAAAAATTTACTTAAAAAAACTAGATATTGATACTTGGAGAAGGCCGGTTATGAACCAAGTTTGAAATCAGACCTTGAGGCACAAAACTGAGTCTCTGGGATTCTTTTGGAGATTGGAGAGTGAAGTTTGATAGCAAACTGAATAGGCTTTCTATGAGCATTGATTTTGGATGATTTGGAGTTGATATGACTTTGTAAGAGCTTTGCAAAGTCAAGGTTTGTTTCGGATGACTTGGATTTTATGAAATAAAATAGGGTTTATGTTTTGGATGATTTCAAGAGTTTTGTAATAGATCTACAAGTGAAATGTTTTGGATTTATGGTTATAGTTGTGTTTAATATGTGTCGTGAATTTAAGCTTGATCTAACGGTTGAATTGAGGAATATTGAAGTTTAATTGGATTAAGGTCTCAAAAAGTAGAATTTTAGGTCTAGTAAGAATTTTTGAGATTTCTTGCAATCTACTAATTGGATTGGAGTGAAATTTATGTGAGAGGATATTAGACTTATTTTTCAATGTGTATGAGAATTTTAAAATCAATCAAATGGTAAAAAGGAGAGATATTGGCTCTGAAAGATTGGCATGAAGATTGGAGAAGGAGGCCGGCCAATATCCGAGCACATTTTTGAGGTTATCGTCAATTTTGTAACTCCGATCCTTTTCAATTTTTTTGTGCTTGTTTTTAATTTAGGTTTTTAGAAGTGTGCAAAATATGAGTTAAAATCAACGGTTTATTCATTAGTTATTGAGATTTAAATCTACTATAAGAATTACAAGGGTTTGGTTTAGGATTTAGGATTTGAATTAGGGTTTGATTTAGGATTTAGGATTTGGTTTAGTATTTGGAGTTTAGAATTTATTTAAGATTTGATTTAGGATTTGGTTTAGTATTTGGAGTTTAGAATTTATTTAAGATTTGATTTAGGATTTAGGATTTGAATTAGGGTTTGATTTAGGATTTAGGATTTGGTTTAGTATTTGGAGTTTAGAATTTATTTAAGAATTGATTTAGGATTTAGGGTTTGATTCAGGATTTGGAGTTTAGGATTTATTTAAGATTTAGGGTTTGATTTAGGATTTGATTAAGATTTGATTTAAGGTTTAGGATTTGGATTAGGATTTGGTTAGGATTTGATTTAGGATTAGGATTTGGTTTAAGATTTGGTTAGGATTTGGTTTAGAATTTGGTTGGAATTTGGTTTAAGATTTATTTAGGATTTGATTTAGAGTTTAGGATTTTATTAGGATTTAAGATTCAATTGGTTTTGGCAAAAAGTTTGAATGAAGTTCAATAGGATTTTAACTAGAATTAAATTAAGATTGAATTGAGATGTATTTGAGTGATATTTGTGATCCTTCTAATATTTCTTTAAGAATTCCTATTGTTTGTTTGAAATTTCTTTGAGGTTTTTTTTGAATTTGATTAAGCTTACTTAGTATTATTATGGCCTAATTAGAGCATTGTTAGTATTCTATTAAGATTAGGATTTTTTTTATTGCAATTTCCATTCTTTCTTCCATAGCTAGGTGCCTACAGTATTTTCAAGTAAGACTTCACGTATTACGACAAATTTGTGAACCTGACATGAAACTCTTGAGGTGAAAGGAATTTGATTTATTTTTTGAATTATTTGAATTTTGGAAAAAAAATTCAAGGAAAATAGAAGGAAGAATTTTTTATGGTGCTTTAAGTGGAGTTGGAAGTGGTGCTTCAAGTGGAGTTGGAAGAGGAGCTTTGATTGGAGGACAAGGTATGCATTTTGATCCTAATTTTACAAGCATGTTTGAAGCTTTGGCCTTATTCATGCAATAACAATAGAAACAAGTTAAAGATCACAAATAAAGTATGGCTAACAAAGCATTACAAGCGGTTGTGGACAAGATTGTTCAATTTGAAGGAAAAGGATATTACGAAATATTTAAGATGTTATGTAAGGAAAATTGAATTGAAGAATATTTCAAAAAGGGAGGTGGTTCAATTATTTGAATTAGTCTCTAGACGAGAAATAAGAAATCAAGTAAAGACTCTTATAGAACATTTTAGAATTTTATGGGAGAAATTTTTTCAAGCATTAAAGAATGAGTTTTTTTTGGAAGATAATGATAGGGTTACAAAAAAGTCTTTTTTTGAATGGATTGAAAGGCCAAAGAAGGACCTTCTAGCAACAGAATTATTAAAGGAGTTTGAAAAAAAATATTCTTCTTTATCAAAGAAAGAAAGACAATTATTAGATCTAAGTAAGATGGAACTCTTTCTTCAAGGAGCTGATAGAAAGTTGAAAGAGAATATGGAAATCATGCTTGAAGATAAAGAAGAAGATGAAGGATTGACAAAAAATTGGAAAAGAGTAGAGGAGGTTGTCAGGTTGTTGACAAAAAGAGAAAGGAGAAAATATATGAGGGGTGACCAAAGACCATTACAAGCATCTAAGGTAAAGGTATCTAATACCCATCCGACATCTTTGATTCAACCTTCAATGGCTACATTAAAGAAAGAAGAAATAGGAATTGATGAAATCATACATGGGATGAGAGATTTGTAAATAAAATTTGCAAAACTTCAAGAGAAGAGTCAATCATCAAGAATATCAACAAAATAAAGACCAGGGCCAATGGAAGGTGTAATATATAGGTGCATGTGGTGTAATAGCATAGATCACTGAAGGAAGGAGTGTAAAGATTTTACAAAGGCATTACGAGAAGGAGTTGTTTTTTTTAAAAGATGGTATGATACACTCAAAAGAAAGTGGAAAAAAATTGGAAATAAATTTTGGTAAAGGAAGAATGAAGTTATTTATTGGAGATACTTTTAAAGTGCATACAATCTCAAGCAATGAAGCATCAATATATTGAGTGGAAGAAAATCCTAGTAAATATTTAAGTATAAATCTTGAGTTTTCAGGAGAATCTAGTTCTTTGTGTACAAGTGCAATGAGTTATGCTAAAAGGAGAAATTTTACTAGAGATGATTTAAAATGTGTTGGTAATAACATTCCAAAAATTACTAGGTGGGATGATCCAGTAGATAGATTATCTGTACATGCTCATATTGCAAAGAGTCAACATGAAGCATTAATAGAAGAAAAACAAAGGAGAGATGAAAATAATGAAAGGCCCTCAAAAAGAACTACAAGAGGAGAAAAAGCACGACAACAAAAGAATCCTATTCATGAAGAGACATTAGAGAAAATTTCTACAAAGGAAAGGAAACTTGAAAAAGAAAAAAACAAAGGCTCCTGCTTATAAATTACAATCAGATATTGAAGCTGCTACAGATTTGAAGAAGGTATTGGAGGAGTGGATTTTAAGTGGAAAGGTTGACGTCATAATTGGTAAAATTCTAGGAATTGTAAAGCGTGAGTTTCATGAAGTTATTATTGATACAATAAAGAGAAAATGATAATCTATAGGAAATTCTATGACATCAAATGCACAAGGAATAAGAGCAATGGAAAGAAATAAAGATGAAGAAGAAAAAATATAAAATTTTGGAGATGTCTTGCGAGTAAGATTTGTAAAAAAGGAAGATGTCATTCAAGCTTTTAGTCATTATTCTAGAAGTCATTGGACAAGGGCTACGATGGAGATTTTAATAAAATTAGAAAATTTAGAAGAACCAGTTGTAGCATTGATTGATGATGGTTCTGAAATCAATTTGATGTCAAAAGAATTATATAATAAGGAAAAGTGGCCTATTGATACTGAACATGGGTGGATGATAAGAACTGCAAATTATTCAAAGGGAGATTTGTATAGAATATGTCCAAATATCAAGGTGACAATAGGAGATGTTATTCATGAACAAAATTTCTTTATGCAAGATATGTCTACATATCCTATTATATTGGAAAAACCATATATTATTTCCACATGAATAGAAACAAAAGTAATGGATGACGATTCAGCCTATGTAAGAATAAGAAGCCAAGATGGGATGAAAGCAATTCAATTTTTAACTGTTTGCACTAATCATGAGAAAAATTGTGATAAGTTGAGAGAGAAGCCATTATCAAATGAGAAATTTGAAGACCTTGAGGATTTTTACCACACACCATTGTAAGGCGGGATTGCAATGGATTAGAGAAAAAAAAGCTTTTGCTTAATTTAAAAGAAGAAATATTATCTATCGGACTTATTGGGATGTCATAAGATTGTATATTAACTTTTAAGACTATTGATAAGATGAAAAGGAGAGACAAATGTTATATTAAAAATATTGAACGAAACTTGAAAGAAAACGGAGAATTGATTGAAAATGAATTTATTTCAGGAGCATATGAAGAAGTAGGTTTTGCAAGTACTATATGGGAATTAAATTACCTATTACAATGTGGATTACAAGTAGAGAATAGAGTTATTAATTTATATTCTAAAGAATTTTATGATGAAATTCAAGGATTTATAGAAAATTTAAGTCGCAAAGAAGTATGTGTTGAAACTAAATATAAATCAGTAGCAAGAAAGGTCAAATCAGTGGCTTTGCCACTACCATGTGATTTTGAAGAAAAGATAAGTAGAGCATTGACACAACCAAATTTAAGAGATCCAAGGAAGAAAGGAAAATTTTTTTATGGATGTTACATTAGATGGATTAAATGTTGGATGTGATGGATTTTTGACAAAATATAAAGAAAAATATTTTAGAGATATGCTTTCATGTTGTCGTGTTGTAACACGAGTATATTGTGAAAATATAAAGAAAGGGGACGTTTATTAATATTTAATTACCTCGAATATTGGGGGCAACAACCAATTCCAGTGCAAATATTGGGAGGCCAGAGTCAGTCACCCAATTACAGTCAGCCGGGGCATACTGAAATGCTCCATTTGATTCCAATAATGGGAGTCAGCAGAAAGAAAAAATACCAATTCAATGACTAGTGAGTGTCAAGGACAAGAACTCGATGAAAAAAATAATCCAGACAAGTGAGCCTTCACTCAAAGAAAGGTAACAAAATATAAATAAATAAGTATGTATATTGAAAGAGAGAAACTAGAATGGCTATAGCCAAAAGACAAGAAAACTAGAGACCCTTGAAACTAGACTAGAAGCAAGAAAGGAGTTGACAAGAGTGAAGAAGCCTCCACTCTTGTCTCTATATATACTATCTAACTAGGGGCTACGTGGCGATGTTCTATAGGACCTCCAATATGTATTGACTTTGTAGGACACATGCCTTGACTTACAAGGCAAGTTTTTCTACGTGTGGGCCACATAGTTAGCTTGATCTTCAAGCTAACAACATGTGTGGCACATGGCCAACTTGTTGACCACGTTTCTAATCCAAAAAGTCAATTAAAGACACCTATGAAGTCAAAGCAGTGTCTAAGAAGCTTCTAAGAAGCTCTATATTAAATATTATAGAATTAACTTACTTTTATCTACTTTTACTTACTTCTACCTATTTCTATATGTAATTATTAGCTTACATGATTATGGCCGTGACATTACTCCCCCTTCTAGAGACGAGTTCCACGAGGAGCGGTCATCATATGTTGAGGAAATCTATGATGCGACGAATTATATTTGCCACATACTCTGATCTCTATTCTCTTTGAAGATGATTGATAGGGCCTCTCAACCATCGGTAGTGTCCAATATCATGGTGGGAAGACCACCCTATTATTTGATCATTGTTGAGGCCTTCGTAACTTCCTTCGAATAGAATATTTGGAACACCATCAGGAGTTATTCCTACCTCTAGCAAAATCACCAAACATCGGTAGTCCCTTCTCAAATCGTGATACCAAACACGTTGTATCTCACCATCTATTCAAGGAAGAACATGTCGTTCTTGAAGATCTTCATCTCGATTGCGTCGTCTTGAAGGTTGTGACAATCGCAATGTCTCATCCGGTAAGTCAGCAAACAAAGGTTCTTGAGTTGAATCCGCTGGTTGTTGGCTCTCCATCTAATTAGTGTCACAAATGCAAAGAAGTTACAAACAAGGATAGGAAATTGAATGTTATCTTGCCTCAATCTTGTCTCTTTTATAAGAGAGATTTTCATCTTGGTTTTGATGGATGTCGTTGATGAAAAACTTTGACTTTAGCTAATGCATTTGCTAGATTCCTGGATGGCTCCCATGTGCGTTCACTAATATCATATCCGTGCCAATGAACAAGATATTTCAGCTTATTTCGGTGCCGCCTTGAGTCTAATATCTCTTCCACCTCAAATTCTTCATTATTATCTACTTCTATAGGAGGCGGTGGCATTTGTCTTCTTCCTTGTATATCCATTATCTTATATGGTTCAAGAAGAGATACGTGGAATACAAGATGGATCTTCATTGACTCCGATAGATGTAACCGATATGCAACTGGGTTGATCTGTTCAGAAACAAAAAAAGGGCCAAGCCTACGATAGTCCAACTTGTCACAAGGTCGAGTAGTCTTGATATTGCGACGAAGTAGCCATACCTTATCACCCACATTGAGTTGTGGTTGCTCCTTACGATATAGATCTGCGTTTATCTTTTGTCATTCTTGAGCTTCCTTTAATTACGTCTTCATTATTGTATGTAACTCTGACAACCGATTTGCTATATCTTCTACTGCAGGATTATCAACTTTTGAAAAATCAAAAGTATCAAGTCGTGGATGATAGCCATAATTGGCAAAGAAAGGTGTTTGTTGTGTGGAAGAATGTACTGTATTATTATAAGCAAACTCTGCCAATGGTAGAAAGGTTATCCAATCATCTTGTTGGTAGTTGATAGTACACCTTAAATACTGCTCTAAGACTTGGTTTACGCGCTCTGTTTGTCCATCAATTTGAGGGTGGAAAGCCGAAGATAGCTTTATGTCCACTTTTAAAATCTTGAAAAGGACCCTCCAGAATCTTGACACAAATTGAGTTCTCCTATCCGATATGATATCTTTAGGTAATCCATGATAGCGATAGATATTATCAATGAAAAGCTTAGCTGTTTCTTCACCTGTGATAGATTTTGTACATGGCACAAAGTGTGCCATCTTGGTGAAACGATCTACTATCACAAATATAGAATCATAATATCTTGAGCTTGGAAGATCTGTGATGAAATCCATAGAAACAGAAGACCATGGTTGTTCTGGTATAGGTAATGGCTGAAGAAGTCCGTAAGGTCGATGACGAGGAATTTTTGATCTTGAAAAAATATCACATGATTGTACAAAGTCTTTGACTGACTTCTACATTTGTCGCCACCAAAAATCTCTTGATATGAGTTCCAAAGTCTTATTATATCCAAAGTGCCCTGCTGTTGGAAAGTCATGACGTGCTTGAAGAACACGTAAACGTGCTTCTCCTTTTGGAACATATAGGCGTCCTTCAAAATATAATAGATTATTCTTGAACTCGAACTTAGAAGAATCATGAGACTTGGAAGAATTATTCTCGATATTATGAACAAGAGGGTCTGAAGACATACTGGACTGGATTTGCTTGAGAAAAGTTGAATCAACAGTCAATGTTGATTTCATTGCTCGGAGATGAAATTGCTCCGGTTTCAAGAGGACCGTTCTTTGTTGCTCAAAAGCTGCATCTCCTTCTTTTGGTGCAAAATAAGAACGTCTAGATAGGGCATCAATCAAACCTTATTGTTTTCCTAGCCGATAAGTGATAATGAACTCGAATCTTGACAAAGACATAGTCCAACGAGCTTGACGATGATTCAACACGCGTGTTGACATGAAATACTCGAGGTTCTTGTGATCTGTATACATAGTGATTGGACTAAAAGCACCTTCTAGATAGTGACGCCATTCTTGAAAGGAATCCACGATTGCAAGAAGTTTTTTTATCGTGGATCTCATAATTGATCTCGACTGCTGAGAATTTTCTTGAATGAAAAGCTATCGGATGAAGTTTGTCATGTGTTCCCATTTGTGATAAAACTGCATCTAAGGCAAAATCTGATGCATCTGTTTCCATAAAAAATGCCTAGGAAAAGCCAACACGATATAAGACTAGTGCAGAGACAAACGATGTCTTCAAGGCTTCAAATGCTGCTTCCGCTTCTTGATTCCATTGAAATTTATCTTTACTAGTCAGGCATGTAAGTGGAGCTGCAACTCGTAAAAAATCTTTGATGAAGATCCGATAGTAATTGGCAAATCCCAAGAAACATTAGACATCTCTTACTGTCCTTGGAATCTTCCAATCCATGATTGTTTGGACTTTCTTAGAATCCATCATGAGACCATCATTTGAAATGATGTATCCTAAAAAGTCAACTTGAGTAGTGTGAAATACACACTTTTCTATCTTGGCGTACAATCTTGCATCTCTAAGTTTTTGAAATACTTGACGAACATGTATTTCATATTCTTCGACGTTCTTAGAATAGATCAGGATATCGTCTAGATAGCAGACAACAAAATTGTCTAAGAATTCACGAAATACATCATTCATGAGATGTTGAAAAGCAGCTGGTACATTCGTGAGTCCAAAGGGCATGACATTATATTCGAAATGTCCATACCTGGTTCGAAACGCAGTCTTCCATTCATCTCCTTCTTTGATCCGTACTAGATTATATGCTCCTCTTAGATCTATTTTTGTATAGATCTTAGCTTGATTCAACTGGTCAAGGAATCCTGATATCTAAGGTAATGGATACCTGTTCTTAATTGTGATCTTGTTGAGTCCTCAATAGTCAACACACATTCGTAAAGATCCATCTTTTTTCTTTACGAATAGAATTGGAGCTCCTGCTGGAGATTTTGAATGGCGTATGAAATTCTTCGCTAAATTCTCATCAATATATGTCTTGAGTTCAGCCATCTCATCTTGCGATAAACTGTAAATTGGTCCAAATGGTGGCTGAGTTCCTTCCTTGAGGTCGATTGAACAATCATATGGGCGATGCTCAGGAAGAATATCTGCATTCTTTTTCTCAAAAACGTCTTGATACTCTTGATATTGACTTGGAATGCCACTTGAAGTCTTTACGTTTTCAGAAATAGGTGCAGCATAAATAGCAAAAGTTGATCCTTCTTTTGCTGCGTGTATAAATACTTTTGCACCTATCAGTACGGATTTTACTATACTAGACTTATAATTTTTTACTTGGTTGGTAGAACTATTAATAACACTCTGGAAAAAGTGAAGTTTACGAGAATTCCAATCTATTCGAGGATTATATTTTTCTAGCCAGAATAAACCTAAAATAACTGGATTGGATGGGGATTTAATTATGTTAAAAGCTATGTAGCTATCATGACCGTCTATTGTTATTTTTATAGGATGAGTTTTGTGAGTGACATCTCCAGAAGATAAGGGACGACCATCTATGACTTCTACATGTACTGGTTTAGGTTTCTGTACAAAAGGTATTTTACGACTTTTAACAAATTGTTCATCTAAAAAACATGTTGAGGCTCCCGAATCTAATAAAGCAGAGGCTTTGTAATTCTTAGGTCCTAAATATAAGTCTATTATAAAACAAGGAGAGGGTTCTGAGGAGAGGATAGGACCTTCATTAGGAATTGTACAAGGTTCCAGCTCCATGGTCGATTATCACATTTTATCGCAGAATCGATTGCTTGACTCAAAGTTTGAGGATCAGGTAAGTTGAGCATCAATTTCTTTACTTCGTAGTACTATCCATAAAAAAATTGACTGATGAGTGCGGCATCATCCCACTTGATGTCAATTGCAAGTTGTCGAAATTGTGAAGCATACACTGTTACTGAATAATTTCCTTGTCACAGAATTTGGATCTTATTTGTTGCAACACGAGTTGCATCGTATTCACCATACATAGATCGAAACTCTGCCAAAAAAGCTTCCAAATTATCCAATATTGGATTTCGTTGTTCAAGAAAAGACAAAAACCATGATAATGCAGAACCAGAAAGTAGAGTGCCAATAAACCTGACTTGTGATCCTGGAGTTGGATAGCTTTGTGGTTAAAGTTCAATTGCCAATTGTACTTGATTGATGAACCCTCGAAACTTTGATCTCGTACCATCAAATTTCTCGGGTAAGACAATTCTTGGTTCTCTAGTGCTTATAGGATGTTGTACAATTGGAGAAGGAACGTGATTTGTTGCAGATGTTGAAATAGCTCCGATCATCTCTATATCTCCACTTTCTGCTATTCTTGTTCTTTCCTGTGTTGGTGAGTTGAGTTGATGCATCGCGAGCATTAACTCCTTCATTTGCTCTTGCATTTGTGCCATTGCACTCTTCATTTCAACAAGCTCTGCCATAATGACACTAAGAAGAAAAATTTGTTTGATACTGCTCAAGACAAAAGAAAAGAAAGACTTGATAATAGAGAAGATAGTAAGAACAATATCAGTTTAGAAGTGGGTAATCCGCAAACTTCTAATACGCTTATGTCTTGTCAAGAGAAAGGGATAATCCACTCTTACTCAAGAAAAACAAAGCTCTGATATTGTAAGTGTACTCTTGTCAATCTGTCAAGGACAAGAACTTGATGAAAAAACATAATTTAGACAAGTGAACCTTCACTTAAAGAAAGGTAACAAAATATAAATAAATAAGTATGTATATTGAAAGAGAGAAACTAGAATGGCTATAGCCAAAAGACAAGAAAACTAGAGACCCTTGAAACTAGACTAGAAGCAAGAAAGGAGTTGACAAGAGTGAAGAAGCCTCCACTCTTGTCTCTATATATACTATCTAACTAGGGGCTACGTGGCGATGTTCTATAGGACCTCCAATATGTGTTGACTTTGTAGGACACATGCCTTGACTTACAAGGCAAGTTTTTCTACGTGTAGGCCACATAGTTAGCTTGATCTTCAAGCTAACAACATATGTGGCACATGGCCAACTTGTTGACCACGTTTCTAATCCAAAAAGTCAATTAAAGACACCTATGAAGTCAAAGCAGTGTCTAAGAAGCTTCTAAGAAGCTTCCATATTAAATATTATAGAAAACTTACTTTTATCTACTTTTACTTACTTCTACCTATTTCTATATGTAATTATTAGCTTACATGATTATGGCCATGACAGTGAGCCTGGTTCGAAGAGCCAATTGGATCCAGTTTCAAGACATCCAATCTAGATCCTATTACGGGCCTCTTACCTAGTACGAGACTTGAATTGTTCGCGCATTCCAATGCAGTCTTATTACGAGAAAATCTAGGTCTTACTACGGGCCTCAACGAATCTGACATGAAGGACCAATTTGATTTAATTATGGGAACATCCGGGTCTTACTACTAGACTCTTACCCAATATGAGACCTGAATTGGTCGGGCAACCCAATGCGGTCCAATCTCAAGACATCCAATCCGGGTCCTCTTAGCCAATATGAGATCTGAATTGGTCGGGCAACTCAATGTGGTCCCGATTACGGGGCTCCGATTCCATTTCAGGTTGTTCCGTCCTTTGTGTCGTTCCGAAAATATTCTTTTGGTAGAAGGATCTTTTAAAGGTAAAAACGGAGGAAAAAGCTCTGCCGACAGGAGCCAATTTCAGATCCAAGCTTGATGCGAGAGCCAATTTTGGATCTAAGCTTTATGGCGGGAGCCAATTTTGGATCCAAGATGGAAGATTGGAGAAATTCAGAATTAAGGTTAAGATAGGGGGAGAGAGGAGTCTCTTTTGGGAGAAAAAAAAAAAGAAGGGGATTTTTGAGAAGGATTAGGGAAGAGCTTCATGCTTCGGGAAGAAAAAAAAGACAATGAATTGGGTTTTTTTTTCTCTTCATAGGGTTTTGGGAAGACTGAGGCAATCGTTGCCAAATAGTCAAAGTGTTGTAACGGTGAATCGGGATTTTTAATGAAGTGGATTTGATTACTCTTGGCTGTTTTGTGAAATCGAGTTACGTCTGTGATGAAGAATTGAAAGAGTGTCTATAGGATTGAGTGTGCGGAGTGAATGAAATTTTTTGGATTAATCTAACGAGACAGTCAGTGGTTACAATATCATGAGTGTAATGCGGTATCGAAGATTAGCAGTTTGGGTTGTTCGGGGTTCTTTGTAATGTCTAGAGACCTACCGGCTGGGGCAAAAAAGACTTTGGGGAGTAGTCGGAAGGCAACCGTATAGATTTATGGTGTATTCTTGCAGTCGTTTGTATTCCAACAGTCAAAAACCGATAGACTGCTTGAATATTGGCGAATCTCTATACTACCTTTTACAGCCAAACGCCCGGTGCGTTCTCGAGCAGGAAAGCATGTAATACGACAACGTCATAGAAAGACTTTTACATTTGAGGCACATGAAATTGGGTGTATTGATCCAAGTATTGTAGCACCCATGGTTATTTTTACTATTCCTCATGAACCATGGAATTTGCCACCAATTCTAGTACCTAGAGCATATTTATCTAAATTAGTAGACTTACTCAATAAAAAGATTAAAATAGAAATTTTGAAACCATCTATGGCACCTTATTCTAATCAATGGTTTACAGTGCCAAAAAAAAATGGAACGATGAGATTTATACAAGATATGGAATTCATAAATAAAGTGACTATTAGAATTATGGATTCAGGTCCAATTATAGATGAATTTGCAGAAGCATTAGCTGGAAGAGATATCTACTCAATGGGTGATCTTTATTCAAGTTATGATCAATTTCAATTGGCAATACAAAGTAGGGATTTGACAACTATGAAGATACCATTAGGATTAGTTAGAATGTGGACATTACCACAAGGGGCTACAAATTCTATAGCACATATGATGAATGGAATGCATAAGGTATTAAGAGATTTTATTCTAAAAATAATAATGCCTTTCTTAAATGATGTACATATTAAGGGATGTGAAGAAGAAAGAAAAGATGAAACTTTGGATTCAAAGGGATGTAGGAAGTTTGTGGCAAATTATATTGAAGATTGTGAGAAAATTTTAAAAAGATTGGAAGAAGTTCATTTAACCTTATCGGGGGCAAAATCAATGTTTGGAATAAAAGAAATTTTAGTGGTAGGACATATGTGTGGTTCATATGGACATAAGCTAAGTATAGAAAAGATTGATATTATTAAAATGATAAAAAATGTACAAATACAACGAAAGTGAGAAGATTTTTAGGAGCATGTATTTTCTATCATATATGGATACCTCACTTTGCACATATAGCAGATCCATTGTATGAGTTGTTAAGAAAGAATCAAAAATTTTAATGGAAAGAAGAACAATGGAAAACTATGGAAAAATTAAAAGAACTTCTTTTTTCATCTCCAACTTTGAAGAAAGTAAATTATGAAGGTAGAAGGCCAGTGGTATTAATAGTTGATGCAAGTCCAATTGGAATAGGTTGGGCGGTTGGACAAGATGATGAATAAGGGAATAGATATGTAATAAGATTTGGAGCAAAGGTATTGAATTCTAAACAAAGGACATATACGCAAATCAAAAGAGAATTATGGAATGTAGTAATAGCTATGAAAAATGAAAAAGAGTACTTGATTGAGGCATGAGTAGTTATAGAAACAAATTATCTACCTTTGTTAGGCATGATTACAAGTTGCTCAACTCATGATATTCTTATGTTAAGGTGGATAGCATATATCAAATCTATGAATCCAAAATTTAAACATATTGCAGGGAAAGAAAATTCAATTTCAGATATGTTATCAAGAACAAGATATAATGATGAAAAAAAATTATTTATTTAGAAGATGATGTGGATATAAATTTTTATACCAATGCGTTATCGAAAGAAAAGGGTGTATGTTTTAATATACCATTAGAATTTTTTTTAAGAAATTTATATGAAAATAAATAGAAAGATGTTGGAGAATATTTGAGCACATTAAAGTGACAAAAAGGTTGGACGAATTAAGAATTTAAGAAAATCCGTAAGAAAGCATATGGATATTTTTTATATGATGGATATTTATGGAAGCATCCAAAAAAGAGAGGAAAAGTACCACAAAGGGTGATATGTGGTTTAGAAGCTCAACAAAAGATTATTAAAGAATTTCATAAAAATTTATGAGCAGGGCATGGAGGTATTTGGACAACATTCACTAAGTTAAGAGAAAAATATTAGTGGAAGAGAATGTACAAAGACATAGAAAAATTTGTAGAATCTTGTGAAACTTACCAAGTATATTCAAATATTCGGCATTGAGATGGATTACATCCAACATACCCTTTGGCTTTACATTACAAGTGGATGGTGGATTTAGTGGCAATACCTATGGAACTTGGACAAATAAAGTATTTGGTACTTGCATGAGAAGATTTATCAAATATGGTTGAAGGACGAGTATTAAGAACAAAGGATATTAAAGATGCATGTTGATTTCTATTAGAAGAAGTTATTTGTTGCTATGGTTGTATTAAAAAAATTATGACAAATAGGGATGAATTGGATGCAAAAGAAGCACGAGAATTCTTTAATAGGATAGAAATTAAACTTTCTTTAACAACAACATATAATCCAAAAAATAATAGTAAAAGTGAGCGTGGACATTCATCTATTTTTAAGGCATTAGTAAAGGCATGCAATGGCAAAGTATATGAATGGCCTAGACTACTACCATTTGCACTATCAGCAGATTGTACAATTCATAGTTCGGTAACAGGTTATATACCTTCTCAATTAATATATGGTCAAAAACCAGTAATGCCAATAGAAGATGTAGTACTTACATGAAGTGTATTGCCTTGGAAGAATGATTTCAACAGAGAAGAAATTTTAGTATTATGGATTCAACAACTAGAAAGAAGATCCAACGATATTAAAATAGCAATAGAAAAATTGAAAGAAGCAAGGAAAAAGAATAAAAAAAGATTTGATAACATAATGCCCTTCACCCTCACAAATGATGGATCAATGTATATTTTGCAAGGAAAAGCACTTAATAGCTAATTATTGGAATTGGCAAAGGCAACAATAATTTAATAATTAGACCATGATTCCATTGACTCAGTGAGACGTCAATCAAGTTCAAATAGAAAATACGTATGGATGGAATAAAAATCGATCTAATCGACAAAATCAAGCATTCAATAACTTTCAAAGTTCTAATTTTAATCAGAGGTCTACATCAAACTCCCAGAACTACGATAAGAAATAGCAGAGGTATCAATAATATGCTCCACCAATGTCATCGAATCAAGTACCCTCTATACCAATGGGACAACTAGGATCATTTTTTAACCCTACATAGAACAAGCTTAGTAGGTATATAGTAGTGGAGACATCCAATATGCATGATGGGGGTGCAAGAAGACCACTTCGTTGTTTCCATTGCAGACAGATTGGTCATTATACCAATGAATGTCTGAATCCCAGAGCCAGTGACGATTATATATAAGTGTGTGGAAATTGTAAGCAATCAGGGCATACTTATCAACAATATAATATTCCATTCAATTTCAATAATTGGAATTAGCAGATCCAAAGCCAAAGAAAAATTGAAGAGATAAATCAAGGTCCTTAAGATTCTCCAATAAATTGGATAGAATATGTCCAAGCCATTCTTATCAAGAGTCAACCAAAGGAAAATAGACCAATTCAATATTTGGGTGAGCTCGATGCGAAGGATCAATTTGACCTAATTATGGGACATTCAATTCAGGTCCTATTATGGGCCTCTTATTTAGTGTAAGTCTCACTCGATTGGACAGCCTAATGAGGTCTCGATTACAAAGGCTTCAATTCCATTTCAAGCTGTTTCATTCTGTATGCCATTTCGAGAAACGTCCTTTCCATTGAAAGGTCCTCTTAGAGGAATAAATTCAAAAGAAGGTCCATTTATTGTTCCAATTCCATGTCCAAAGTGAAAGAATATCTTATCTCATGGAATTAAACTAAAACCAATGAAAAGAAAGAGGACATTGAGAATTATCTTAAATATGGAACTTTATGATATTTTGAAGGATCTGGATGCTATTCAGCCTTCTAATTCTATGAAGCAACTTCTATTGGTCACACCAAAGTACCATTCTACATTGAATTCATTGTTAACACGACATAGGCAACGTAATAAGAAAGTTTGTGAAGTCAATTTGAACCCCAATCCACGTGCACCAACCATCGATGTTTTGATTGATGGTATTATGATCTCGGGTGTTCACATGGATGGTGGTTCCAATGTCAATTTAATGAACACTGATACAATGGATGCTTTGGATTTGGAACACTTAGTATCCATGAAATTGGTATTACGGATGGCAGATCATAGCCAAATTAATCCAATGGATATTTTACGGAGTGTTCAAACTAAAATTTCTAGTATAAGATATGAAATTGACTATATCATTTTTTTGGCTACAACATTTGACTTTATCGTATCCAATTTTATTAGAATGACCCTGGTTCTATCAAGCCAAGAATGATTGGGATCAAGGTACTTTGACAATTAGCAAGGACAAAGATAAAATGGTATTACAAATGTACCCAGTACACTATCACGGAGAGTCTCAATTGACAGCATCTGAATTGATCTCAGATGATGAGCTTAGCTCTGATGATGATGCAATAGCATGGATTACGGAGGTGTCCATAGAAGCAGCACAACACCCTAGAGTGGTGTACCAATGTGGAGGTCCAAGGGAGTACTTGATATACCTGATGGATTTAGAAAACTTTGATTATGTTAATATTGATTGGATGACCAAGTATGATGTGTACTATGTTAGTGCCTTGGAGACAGGATTCAGTACTTCGTATATGTCAAACTTATCAACTGATTTTCAACCATTGTGGGACTTGAAACAGAACATCGCCGCTGCACCTTTATATCAAACTATCAACTTGGCAACCACAACAGAGCCTCAGACAATTAAGGTCTATAAAGGTATTAAAGTCCATAAGATGACATATTCGATAAAATTTTTCTTGCATCATAAGTCCACTTTTGCTTAGACTTATGTTGATTTAAAGGATATTCCTGTTGAAGTCTGTGAACATTGTATCATTTTAGAGGAGAACGCTAAATCGATATGACAGAGGCAACATTGCTTTAATCCTAAATATTCCCTCATGGTGAAGGAAGAATTGAACAATCTTCTTGCGGTTGGTTTTATTTACTTGGTACCGAATAATGAGTGGATTTTTTCAATCATGATGGTGCCAAAAAAGAATGGAAAAATCTGAATTTGTCAGGATTTTTGAAAACTTAATGCAGCCATCAAGAAAGATTACTTCCCATTACCTTTCACAGATAGTATATTGGATGCCGTAGTAGATCACAAATATTATTTGTTCTTCGATGGATTTTCCAGATATAATCAAGTTTAAATTGTATCGGAAGACCAACTCAAGACAATCTTTACTACGGATTGAGACACATTTGCTTATTATGTGATGCTTTTTGGATTATATAATGTCTTAGCCATGTTTTAGAGAGTGATGACTCAGGCCTTCCAAGATTATCTCTGACTGTTTATAGAAATCTTTTAAGATGAGTTTTATACATATTTTTTACTTTTTGACCTAGTCTTTGATTATAAAATAAGTTGAGGCTCATGAATCTAACAATGCTATGACTTTGTGATTTTTGGTCCTAAACAAACTTCTATTATGAAATAAGATGAAAGATCTAAGCAGAGAATAGAATCTTTAGTAGGCAATATGTAAGATTCTAACTGCACAATTCTTATTGTATCTAGAATTTTTTTTTTTGACACATCATCTTCTTTTGTAACCATGCTCCTCATTTTTTTATTTCCTTGCTTCTTTGGATAATATTGAGCACTATCCTTGGGTTTAACACAATATAAGTATAAACTTTCTTGACAATGATGAGTCTTTTCTTACTTACAAAGATATTTAGAATGTACCATGTTAATTTGCTTATACTTTGATGTATATAAATAAGCTTCTAAAAACTTAAAAAGTATCACCATGGCTTGACTTATATCTCTCTAATCAAATCTTTGTTCTTATCATCTTTTAAAGAATTGATTGTTATATGCAATGGCTTGAGCAATAAATTATTCCAATGAATCTATTCTCGATATTCTTAATAATAAAACTTTCACATTATCTTTTAATCCATATTAAAGTTCATTAATAAAGGTTTTTTCATTCTAATCTATATCACAAGCAAGATTTTGGAATTCAATAGCATATATGGTGGCTAAATGTGATTCTTGTCATAGCAGTATAAGCTTAATCTTTTTTATCTTTTATCAAATATTTTCTTCAAATGTAGCTATAAATACTTCAAAGAATGAATTCAAATTATAAATTATTTATTAATTGTTTTCTATCAAAGGTACAAATAAAGAAAGAATACTTTTTAATAAAAGTGTGCTTATGAATCCAACTTGAATATATCCATGAAGATATTGAAAAAGATGCAACCTTAGATAAAACTTTATTTGTTGTAAAAACCCTTAAAACTATGATCTTGTTGTAAAAATATTCAAAACTTCTCCAATATACTTATCCTTGTCTTGCTTATACTTATAATAGAAAGACTCTTTGGATTCAATTGTAAACTTTATCTTCTTACTTTTCTTAATTATACAACTTTTTGGCATAGACTTTGAATTTCATTGTTGACTTCTTTTATGGACGTAGGAATAATAATTCCATAATTCACATTGAAAATATATGAGATTTCTATCTTAAGAGTATTGATAAGCTTGTGAAGATCTACAAAAGATGAAAATCTATTTTTATTTCTACTAAGAGTAATATCTATAATTTTTTCTTCTATAGATAAACCAAAAAAATTCAAAAAACTAAATTAAATGAAGATAATCAACAATTTTTAATATCAAAAGAAATTTTCTACAAAAAAAGATAATCTACTCTCTTTAAAGAAAAAAATATTATTAGAAAATTATAAATTAGTTTAAAGGTGAATATTTTATAATCTTTAAAAATACAATAATAGAAATGAAGTAATCTACTCACTTCTAGAACAAAATAAAAACAATGAATTAGGACTCTTATCAAATTTTCAAAGACATGAGTTTTAAAAAAAAAAAATTCAATACACTCTTGTATCACTTAAAAAGACTAAGAAATCACTCAAAGATGATAATATATTAATTTAGAAGGACTATTATAACAATAAGAAGACTAGAAAGTCTTAAAATAAGTCTAAGTACTAAAAAGATATTGATAAGAGTGAAAAAGGCTTTATTCTTATATCTATATATACTATGTTGTGATGTTCTATAGGACTTCTAATATATATTAACTTTATAAGATATATGTCTTAACTTACAAGGCAAGTTTTTTATATGAGTGCTATGTCGTAAGCTTATATCACAAGCTATTAATACGTACAATACGTTGTCATAATACGTGAAGTCTTGCTTGAGAATGCTCCCGGCACTTGGCTGTAGAAGGTAGAATAGAAATTGCAACAAAAATATCCTAATTCTAATAGAATACTAATAATTCTAAACAAGCTTTAATCAAATTCGAAGAAACCTCAAAAGAATTCCAAAGAAATAATAAGAAATCTTAAAGAAATATTAGAATGATTACAAACATATCTCAAATACATCTCAATTCAATCTTAATTTAATCCTAGTTGAAATCTTACTTCATTCAAACTTTAGGCCAAAAACTAACTAAATCTTAAATCTTAAATAATCTCAAATAAAATCCTAAACTCTAAATCAAATCCTAATCAAATCCTAACTAAACCTTAAACCCTAAATCAAACCCTAATCCTAAATCAAATCCTAACCAAACTTTAAATCCTAAACCAAACTCTAATCCTAAATCAAACCCTGATCAAACCCTAAATCTTAAACCAAACCCTAATCTTAAATCAAATCCTAACCAAATCCTAATCAAATCCTAAATCAAATCCTAATCCTAAATCAAATCCTAATCAAAACCTAAACCAAAATAAAATCCTAATTATCTCTAAATCAAATCCTAAATCCTAAACCAAATCTTAATCCTAAATCAAATCCTAATCAAATCCTAAACCCTGAACCAAATTCTAATCCTAAATCAAATCCTAACCAAATGTTGATCCTAATCCTAAATCCTAAACCAAACCCTAACGAAACCCTAACCCTAAATCAAATCATAACCAAATCCTAGTTATTTTTATAACAGATTTAAATCTCAATAACTAATGAATGAACCATTGATCTTAACTCAAATTTTGTATACTTCTTAAAAATTAAGTTAAAAACAAGTATTTTTTTTTGAAAACGATCGAAATTACCAAATAGACGATAACCTCAAAAATGTGCTTGAGTACTAGTCAGCTTCCTTCTCAAATCTTGATGCCAATCTTCTAATGCCAATATCTCTTCTTTTCATTGTTTGATTGATCTCAAAGATCTCATACACATAGAAAAACAAGTCTAATATCTTTTCACATAAATTTCACTCCATTCCAACTAGTAGATTACAAGAAAGATTAAAAACCCTCATTTGACCTAAAGTTCTATTTTCTGAGATCTTGACTCACTCAAACCTCAATAATCTTCAATTCAACCGTTAGATCGAGTTAAGATTCACAACATATATTAAGCACACCTATAACCATTAATCTACAAAATTTCATTTATAGATCTATTATAAAACTCTTGAAATCACCCAAAATGTAAATCCTATTTTCTTTCACAAAATCCAAGTCATGTAAAAACAATCTTGAGTTTATAAAGCTCTTACAAAGTCATAACAACTCCAAATTACCAGAAACCAATGCTTATAGAAACCTCATCCAATCTGCTATCAAATACTTTTCTTTGATTTACAAAAGAATCTTTGAATTGTTGTCGAAACTCAGTTTTGTGCCTCAGGGTCTAGTTCATAACCGGCCCTCTCTGGGTATCAATATCTAGTTTTTTTAAGTAAATTTTACTAGAATTTACTCTTAACTTTCTTCTAAAGATGATAATATCATTTATTTTTCCAATCTACTTTGTTTTGCCTTATTTATGGCCCTACAAAGTAAATAGAAGTCACGTTTCTAATAAGGCAGCATCACTACTAAAAGTTTTTCTACCTTCCTATCTTTTATCCATATTTTTTTACTTTATATTTTAACTTGGCTCTTCTATAATGAGATCCATATTATCATCTTGCACTATATAGTCGTGTTACAATACAACATCCACCTCCTCTGAACTTATGCATCCTCTAGTATGCACCAAATAATCCATCTTTATTTGATTCATATTATATTCTCAATGTCTTCACCCAATTCTTCTTCTTCATTTTAACTATTCAAATCAAAATCATCTTGTTGTCTTAAAAGATTTATGTCTTCAACAAAGTCTTCTATATTTATTTTTGTCTGTCTTTGTTTGAATATCTTCAGTCATTTTTCTTATCATCTTTTAATCCAATAGATGCAATTTTCTCCAAAAATCTTCTAATCCATTTTCTTGATAAATTCCAAAATCTTTCATCATCTTCTAATATTTCTAACTCATATAATTCTTTCTCAATAATTTTTTATTTTTTATTTTTTATTTTTTAAATACCAATAAAACTTAAATCAAAGGCACCTATATCTTATAAGAGTACCTCATTTTTTATACCTCCATAGTCTTGCTTTACAATAATACTTTTCTAATTTTTATTTATTTATTTATTTATTTTTTAATGCCAATGTTTCTATTTAATCTACATAAATAAGTAGTTTGAAAACATCTTCCTTTGCATATGACCAAACTATTGGCAAGGTAAAAAATTTGAAATAAAAAGATAGAATTGAAACCTCTTCTACATAGCCACAAACATCTTATTTGTATCTTTTTTCTTATTTCTTTGATTCCAAGTCCCATTTAAGATGTCCATGTAATCTTTAAATCCATTTTTCTTGTCTTTATATTTAAATATTTTTAGATTTCTAATCGTTGAATTCCATACTTGATGATAAACCTTATCTTTGTCAAAATCCAATTATATCTCCATTACATGTGCATTACTTATGTAACCTTGATCTTGGTCCAAAAGAGAAATGCTCAAAATCAACTTAATCATAGTCAATGACTTGACAAACTTATCTTTTGTTCTATAATCTTTATTTGCTACATAGTCTTGTATAACATCCCTCATATCTTCTTAAATACATCCTTGTGAAACATCATAACCTTTTATTGTTTCAAAGCATTTTATAATCTTATAATATTAAAAAATCTCATGCCCTTTTGAAATCTCATGCTCTTTAAAAGTCTCATAACTTTCAAAATAATCCTTTGTGGTTTCACAACTACATTTAGTATCATAATCTTGTACAATTTCATAATCCTCTTTATAATAATCATGTGAAAATTCATAATTTCTTTCACCCAACTCATATGTGGTCTCATAGCCATATGCAATTTGACTTTCACCATCATCTCCATGCATAATTCCACCACTTCGTACATTATAATGTTGTGAATTTATATAACTTCTATGATCATAACTTTGAATAGATCCATAATCCATCTCTTTTGAAGACTCAACCTTAAACTCTTCAATATATTCTAAAGTATTGAAAAAAATATCTTTACTTCCTTCAAATGTAAAAAAAACCTTTTTATGACCAAGAGATTTTTCATCTAAATTGCCATTACCAACTTGTATAAACTTACTCAATGTAAAATAGCCATAGACTCTAACCGCATTGTCATTAGTTTCCAAATCCTCGATCTTCATATTATCTTCAAATCTTTAGATACTTTGATCTTCCATAGTAATAGTTTGAAAAGAATCTTTATTCTCTCTTTCGCCACCCTTGGTATAAGATCCAATTTCTTTGATCTACAAAGAATTGGCTTCTCCATTAAAGTCTCCCACTTGTTCTTCTATTTTTTCTTCTTTTAAGATTAGTCTGTTGTATTGATAAAGATGACATAGAAGCTAAAGTAGAAGATTTTTTAGGCCATATTACAACTCCTTTAGCTTTTGTTTCTTTTTGCCTTGCTAAAATAACCACTACTTTCTTCAACTTCTCCCAATTATTGATATAATTTCTCTCCGTAGATTCATCTATAAGAAGCATAAAAAGCTTGTCTCTCAAAGCATCATCAAGACCATTTAAAAATAATTCTACTTTTAAAGCACCTAATGATTGTCTCTTTGAGAATAGGAGTTGATAAAATTTCCTATCAAATTCTTCCAAGAATTCATAAAGATCCATATGCTTGTCTGGTTGCAATTCTATCCAATCCAAAAACTTTTGCTTGGTGATCCTATCTTCATCTCCATCAATAAATTCTTCCTTTAAAAGTTCTTGAAATTTTGACCATGTTTCTATATCCCCTCCAAGCAATATCTTTATTTTTTTATAAAATCTAGGTTCAATAGCCAAATAAAAGCTTGAGATCATTTTTGCCTCAGGGATTTGACATGTCTCCATCTCACATGTATAAACTTGTAAAAACTTAGTGATGTTGCATCCTTCAAATCTCCCAAATTTGTTGATGACTCCTTGCAATGCCCTTTTGATATCTTTTTCAATTCCTTGCATTCTTTGTTGCTCTTCCATGAATATACAGAAAGCCTTAAAAAATTCTTTAATATTTGATCCATCTAAAATATTCGACCTATCCAAAGACCTTGATGATACATCTTCCATTTTGTTCCACAATGATCAAAAATTTTCCTTGAAATTCTCCAATAAATACCTTATGATACTTCAAAATGCTCCAATATATCTATAAAGCCTTATAATACTCCTTGATAATCCAAATATTTTCATTGTATTTTAAGATAGTCTCCAAAGCTTCAAGAATTCAAAAACTCTAATTCACACACTATCCAAAGTTCTTCTTTCAACTCCCTTGTCTTTATTTTTTTCTATAATTCAAATAATCCAAGATAATCAAATACCTTCCACCTCAAGCTTTTCTTATTGGGTTCACCAAATATGTCGTAATACATGAAGTCTTGTTTGAGAATGCTCTGGGCATCTAACTCTGGAAGGTAGAATAGAAATTGCAACAACAAAATCCTAACTCTAATAGAATATTAAGTAAACTTTAATTAGACCATAATAATATTAAGCAAGCTTTAATCAAATTCAAAGAAACATCAAAGGAATTATAAAGAAATAATAAGAAATCTTAAAAAAATATTAAAATAATTATAAAAATATCTCAAATACATCTCAATTCAATCTTAATTTAATCCTAGTTGAAATCCTATAGGAATTCATTCAAACTTTAGACTAAAAACTAACTAAATCTTAAATCTTAAATAAACTCAAATAAAATCCTAAATCCTAAATCAAATCTTGACCAAATCCTAACCAAACTTTAAATCCTAAACCAAATCCTAAACCCTAAACCAAATTCTAACCCTAAATCAAATCCTAAACCCTAAACCAAATTCTAACCCTAAATCAAATCCTAACCAAATCTTAAATCCTAAATCAAATCCTAATCAAATCCCAACTAAATCTTAATTCTAAATCAAATCCTAATCAAATCTTAATCCTAAATCAAATCCTAATCAAATCCCAACTAAATCCTAATCCTAAATCAAACCTTAATCAAACCCTAAATCCTAAATCAAATCCTAACCAAATCCTAGTAATTTCTACAACAGATTTAAACCTCAATAACAAATGAATGAACTATTAATCTTAACTCAAATTTTGCACAATTCTTACAAACTAAGTTAAAAACAAGCACAAATTTTTTGAAAAAGATCGAAATTACCAAATAGATGATAATCTCAAAAACGTGCTTGAGTACTAATCAGCTTCCTTCTCCAACCTTGATAACAATCTCCTAGAGCCAATATCTCTCTTTTTCACTTTTCGATTGATCTCAAAATTCTCATACACATAGGAAAAGAATTCTAATATCCTTTCATAGAATTTCACTCCAATCCAACTAATAGGTTGCAAGAAATATTAAAAACCCTCACTAGACCTAAAATTCTACTTTCTAAGACATTAATTCATTTAAACCTCAATAATCCTCAATTTAACCATTATATCAAGCTCATATTCATAGAACATATTGAACACAACTATGACCATTAATCTACAAAATTTCACTTATAGATCTATTATAAAACTCTTGAAAGCACCCAAAATATAAACCCTATTTTATTTCACAAAATCCAAGTCATCCAAAATAAACCTTCACTTTGCAAAGCTTGTACAAAGTCAATAAAAATTCAAATCACCAAAAACCAATGTTCATTGAAATCCTATTAAGTTTTTTCTCTAATTCCACTCTTTGATTTGCCAAAGAATCCCTGAGTTGCCATAGGTACTTGGTTTTGTATCTCAGGGTCTGATTTCAACCTAGGTTGTTAACTAGCCTTCCTTGGGTATCAATGTCTAGTTTTTCTAGGTATTTTTTATTAGAATTTACTCTTGACTTCTTCCTTAAGATGTCTATATTATTCATTTTTCCAATCTACCTTATTTTGCCTTATTTTTGGTCCTACAAAGTAAATAGAAGCTATTTTTTTTAAAAAGGCAGCATTACTACTAAAAGTTTTACTACCTTCCCATCTTTTATCTATATTTTTTTACTTTATCTTTTAACTTGACTCTTCTATAATAAAATCCATATAATCATCTTTCACTATATAGTCGTGTTACAACATGACAACGTAGCTAGCTTATTAGCTAAGTTTATAAATTATCAATCAACTACAAACATGTTTAAAATCAAATATGTATCTATGAAGCTTCTAAGAAGCTTTGTCATAAGATAATATCAAATCTACCTACATTTATCTTCTATCTAACACTTCTTATCTAAGTAAATATATATATGTATGAGATACTTTGTCTTAACATCAAGACTAGCCACCTTTGTGATAAGTTGGATTACTATGGGATTAAATTAGTTCCTATTTGTAAAAAAGTCGATTCTTTTGCTTATTGATTATATCTACTAGAGGCTATGAAGATCCATCATATATTCTATATGTCATTTTTTGAGCCATACAAGAAATATTTGCTATAAATAAAATAGAATAACAAATCTTTACTATAAAAGAAATAAAATAATAAATCTTTATTATAAAAGAAATATAATTCAAAAAAGATTATACATTATCTTCTATCTTTATTTGTAATTTAATTATATTTATGGAGCTAAATAGATAGAAAACCAAAAACTAATAGGTTCAACTTAAGAACTATTGTTTGCTGATTTATTAAATAAGATATTGTGATTGTTGTAACCTTTGAGACAATATAATCAAGATAAAGACCCTCAAGAATAATAAGTTCTTCAAATAGATGGCAAGATATAATGCATTTAGTATCACAACTTTAAAAGATATTTTCAATGTTTGGTGATTTTATTGAAAATAAGAATGATTCTTGATGGTATTACAAATATTTTATTTGAAGGAAGTTATCAAGGCTTCAATAATGACCAAATAACAAGGTAGTCTTTTCATCTTAGAATGAGATATTATTGATGGTTGAGATGACGTAACAACAACCTTTGAAAGAAATAAAGATTGAAATATGTAGTAAATGTAATTTGCTACATCTTTGACTTTCTTAACGTATAATGACCACTCTTCATAGAACTCATCTCTAAAAGGAAGAATAATATCATGAACATACATATTTACCTAGATAAATAGTACTAAGTAGAAGGTAAATGTAGATAGATTTGATATTAACTTATGGCAAAGCTTCTGAGAAGCTTCATAGATGCATATTTGATTTTATACATGTTTATAGTTTATTGATAGGTTAGAAACTTGGCCAACAAATTAGCCATGTATCATGCGTGTAGATAGCTTGTAATAAAAGCTAACAATATAGCATGCATATAAGAAACTTGTCTTATAAGTTAAAATACATGTCTTACAAATTGGATATATATTGAAGATTCTATATGATGTTACTACATAGCTCTTAATTGGATGGTATACATGGAGGCAAGAGTAAAGCCTTCTTAGTTTTTAGTCTTGTTTTAAGACTTTTAGTCTTCTTATTTTTGGTAGTAGCCACTCTAATTTAATATTATATGATATTTGAGTGATTTTCTAGTCTTTTCAAGTGATACAATAGTATATTGATGATTTAATTCTTTGAGACTCATGTCTTTAATATTAACCGTATTATTACAAAAAAATCTAAACTATGGCATAATAAATTTGTACATCTAATAATTTAAGTTTAAAATAATTCTATATAAACAAAAAAGAAAAAAGATTATCTTCTATTAAAATTATCTTTAAAGAATAATGTGAAGTATGTAATACTAGTCAGCAATATAGAAAGAAATTTTCCAAACAAAGCTTCAATGGATCCAAAACGTTCTACAAATAGTTTATGCTGATTTAGTAGGATCTATTTTTAAACTTTTTTTAAGAGACATCATATTTTTTGCTATTTTTACTAATTATTATTCTCTACAAAGCTAAGTATACTTTTTAAAATCCAAAGATGAAATATTTTCCAAATTTTATACATTTAGAATACAAAAAAATAATAAAATAATAAAAAAATAAGTGAAAATTTTTTGATACTAAAGATTGATAAAGGAGAAAAATTCATATGAACAGAAATTAAGAATAGTATCAAAAACATGGCATAATAAGGAAATGAATTCACGCATTGATTTCTCAGTAAAATGGCATTATTAAAAGTGCAATAGAACTATTATTAAAAAAGCCAAAAGTCTGCTCTATGACAATAAAATGCCTTCTATTGTATGAGTTAAAGCTATTAATATCAAAAATTATCTTATCATTATATGTCTTATAAATTCTAAAAATAATAAAATATCTATAAAATTATGCTACAAAAAACCTAGTATATATCACCTAAAGACTTTTGATTGAGTTACTGATCTTTCTATTCAAAAAGAAAAAAGTTCAAAATTTGAAAGTAAAACAAACAAATGCATATTTTTTGGATATGAATCCAATATCAAGGCTTATTGTATTTATGATCCTAAATATATATATATATATATATATATATATATATATATTATTAATAGAGATATTATTTTTGATAAATCAAAAATTAGATATGAAAATATTAAAAACAAAAATAATATTAAAGAATTTAAAGATATATTCTATAGAATAGCCAATAATTTAAAAGAAGATGATGTATCAACAATAGATGAGTAAGAACATAAAAATCAAAAGAAGGAAATAAAAGACTTATCTTTCCATGTCCAAAAACCATTAGAAAGAGCAAAGCAATCATTTATTATGCAATCATAAGTATTTCTTGTTTTTCTATTTTAAAAAGAATAACTTTCAATTTAAAGAAAGATAGATAAGTATAGATAATTTTCTATTAATTTTTAAAATAATTGGCTAATAAGTGTATAAGCTAAACAAGATTCTATAGACTATTCTAAAAAAAATTAAAAACAAAAAAATAAAAAGAAGTTATTGAAGAAGAAATCTAAACTATAAAAAAAATAAAAAAATAAAAAATATATATATATATATATATATATATATATATATTTATATGACTTATCAACTGAGAAGAAGCCTATAACATATAAGCAGATCTTTATAAAAAAGACAAGAGCTGAAGAAAATTCTCGAGAAATATAAGGTTTAATTGGTTGCACGAGGCTTTCAACAACAAGAGGGAGAAGCTTTTTTTGAAACCTTTGCTTATGTCATAAGATAGAACATAATTAAACTAGTCGCCATACTAATTTCATTTCATCAATGATAAATGAAATAATAAAATGTCAAATTTTCTTTCTTAAATAGTATACTAGAAGAAGAAGTATATATGAGAATTCCACTTAGTTCTAAAGAATATAGAAATGATAAGAAACTTTACAAAGTCAAAAGAGCTTTGTATAGCCTTTGATAGTTTTTTTGTCCTTGATAGAGAAGAATTGAAAATTATTTGCTAAAGATTGGATTAATAATTATTTGCTAAAGATTGGATTAAATGTAAATCTTAATATTTATATTTATTACCATGAATTTTTTTGTATATTTCTATTTCTATATATGGATGATTTAATAATCACAAAAAATTATAAAAAAAAAAATATTAGAAGTTGAAAAAAAAATTCAATCAAAGTTTGAAATGACAAGTATAAAAAAAATATAAACATATTTGGGCATAGAATAAGATTCAAAGCATAGCATAATTCTTTATAAAAAAATTTATGTAAATATTAGCTTAAGAAACTAGAAGTTTCATATATTCACAATGAAGAATAATTGATTTAATGACTAAACTAGTTAATAAATTGCAATATAAGAAATTAACAAAAAAAGATGGAATTAACTCATCTTTATTTTTGAAATCTATCTCACCTACTTGCAAAAGATTACAACTTATATTTAGAAAAAATAAACTTTATTTGATAAGTCTTTCTATATTCTCTCTATAAACTATCATAAATAAATTGTATTCCTCTCTAAATCTATGTAACAAATGTTTAGATTATATACCTTTATCTATCATATATTTTTAATAGTTAAGAATATGGATCTTTATAAACATCAAAATTTTCTAATAATCTGTAGCCTTTGTTTCTTTCTTGCAACTTCTACTTAAATCTTCTAATCTTATTAATAGAAATAGGTTATTGATTCTCAATATCCTCTCTAAAATCTCTCTTCTTACAAAACTAGTACCAACATTTAACAACGGAAGAAGTATATTAGAA